>NC_089754.1:53844770-54079770 GCF_040412425.1 Macrobrachium rosenbergii
AATACGTGTTACTAATGTTTCTCTTTTCAGGGTGTGAATTGCAGAAATAATTTATAGTCTTGATAACTGTTTTCTGTTTGTCTAATTCCCATCTTTTTAATTCTTGTTTCTTCCAGGTAGCGTCTATATAACTTAAAAAATTCATATCATACTGGTTACAGCTTGCTGAGGTTTTATTTTCTAGTTTATTGCATATCGCGCGTTTGTCAAAATCGCCCCCCCTGAAAAAAATTGCGTAGGTTCAATTAGCCATTATTTGCTTATTTTCCGGTTTGTCGTGACACCTTCCTCATTTACTTACGTTCACGAAAATTTCCACGAATGCATTATTCTTTTTTATTCATTGTTTTCACGTTTATTTCCCATCTTCCTCTGAACCTCTTCCCGTCTTCTTTGAATTATCGCAGAATTCAGCTGAATTTTATAACCGAATTATCGCAGAATTCAGCTGAATTTTATAACTGAATTATCGCAGAATTTTACAATTTCAGTATTACTGATGATAATCATTTCCCTATAACCGTCTCCCATCCCTTTCTCTTGTATCTGTCATGTATCCTTCTTATGAATATTAAAAAAAACTTACATTGTTTACCAACTAATATCTTACTTTTTTTTACAGATTTCTTTTTATTTTTTTTCAGACTGAGTGTCAAAATCTCCCCCGAGGAACTGTTTACGTTCAATTTGCCTTTTTTTTTTTTTTTTTTTTTTCCTGGCCTGCCATGACAGCTTCCTATTTTACATATGTTCGCGAAGATATAATCTCTAATAAATTATTCTTTTCTATATACTCTTCTCCTCTTTATTGTGTATCTCATTCTAAACCTTCTTATTGTCGTCTCTGCAACATTGCAGGTTGTGCGTGAGTGGAACCTACAGCAGTATTTTGTGAAATTGATATTATTCATTAATCATTATTTCTGTGTAATCTTCTCACATCGTTTCCCACCTTCCTCTGAATTTTGTGAATTTGATATTATATAATTTTCATTATTTCTCTGTAATCTTATCACACCGTTTCAGAACCTTTCTCTCAGTTTTGTGAATTTGATCTTAATCACTAATCATCTGTAATCTTATCTCACCGTTTCCCACCTTTTCTCTGAACTCTGTGAATTTAATATTGTTCAGTATTTCTCTGTAGGTTAATCTTATCGCCGTTTCCCAACTTTTCTCTGAATTCTGTGAATTTGACATAATTTATTAATCATTATTTCTCTGTAATCTTATCACACCGATTCCCACCTTTTCTCTGAATTCTGTGAATTTGATATCATTTATTAATCAATATTTCTCTGTAATCTCATCACACCTGTGAATTTGCTATTATTTTATTAATCATCATTTCTCTGTAATCTTATCAAAACGTTTCAAACATTTTCTCTGAATCTTGTGAACTTGACATTAATGTATCATCAATATTCCTCTATTTTGTTTTTCCGGAAAGGCTTCTGCAATCGCCTTTTGAAACCCCTGCGATAAATAAGATTCCAATTTGATGCTTACGTTCGCTTTGAAATTCTGCATCGGACTGTTTCTCTGCCGAAAAAAAAAAAAAAAAAAAAAAAAAAAAAAAAAAAAAAAAAAAAAAAAAAACTTCGACGACGTCTGAACGCCGCTTTTTCTTCTCTCGTTCGTGACAGGTTGTGCATTCGTGAAGTACGGATCCCACAGTGAGGCGCAAGCAGCCATCAATAGCCTGCACGGAAGCCAGACCATGCCGGTAAGTCGAACTGTAAGTGGCCCCCCCTGCATTAGTCCTTAAGGGTTTATGGTGTTCTGTAAGTAACACTGTAAGTTAGATGTTGTCACGTGTGTGTTTCTTATTTGTTGTGTCTTTTTTTTTTTATGGTGTGACGGTGGTGGTGATGTACAGTAGGTGGTTTGATACTTTATTGTGTTGCTGTTGTTGTGGGTTAGTGTTGTTTTGTCTCGTGTTTTATTTTTTTTTTTTTTTTTTTGATTCGATGGTGTGGCTGTGGTGGTGGTGGTGGTGGTGTAGGTGGTTTGATGGTTTATTGTGCTGTTGTTGTTTTGGTTACAGTGTTGTTTTGTCTCGTGTTTTCTTTTTTTTCTTTTTTTTCTTTTTTATTTATATTTTTTGTTTTTTTTTTTTTGGGGATTTGGGACATAGGTGACGGAATTGCCCGTTTTTATATTTACCCCTCTAGATTTGGGGAGGATGGGTGTTCTTCATGTTTTCCGGTGATTGTTTAGGCTAACATTCGCGTTTGTATGATTTGGTAGTTGTTCGTAGACTATAGCGTCTCCCTTTGGTGGATACTGAGTTAAATTGTCTTTGGTCATTGCTTGAAGGAATTAGATCTTTCCTAGATAGTGACCCCCAGCAAAGTTCGGGGTCCGTTATCTAGGACTAATATTTCGTGGGGGTCATTATCTTTATGATATTCACAGTCTTTTGTTTATGTTTGTATGGTCATCCCCACCGGGCTTGTACTAAACACGCCGCCAAGGTGGATACATACCGGGTTAAAACCCTTGGGGGTCACTATCTAGGAAAGAACCAAAGAATTTAAAGTTTTCTTTTTTTCCGGAAAGGTGTCTGTAATCGCCTTTGAAATCTCTGCAATAAATAAGATTTCAGTTTGATGATTACATTAGTTTTGAAATTCTGTATCAAACTTTTTTACCGAAATTTTAATCCTTAAAAAAAATTTCAATGTCTTATGATATCCGAATGACTTTTTATCATTCAGTGAACCGTAATATTATGTCATTTTCTTAATTTAAATATACCTGTCTTTATTCTCTGAAAGAACCACATAGATGGACTGAACAAATTATTTTATTTCGACTGAAATTTCAGTTGATAATATAAGTGATTGACAGCCCCTGTATTCAAGACATAATTAGAACCATTTAAAAATTGAATTTTAATATTTTCATGTTTTATTGGACTATTTATAATAAGTATATGGATTATAGACAATTATATTGATACAGATAAAAGTGTCTTCATGTTTTATTGACTAAAATTAGACAGTCATTACAGTATTATAACCATAACCAGTTACAGCTATCATCGCTAATTATAACCAGTCAGAAGTATTTAAAATATAAGCATCGTGTTTTACTGGATGTAGAATTTAGGTAGACTTGATATGATCATGACGCTGTGATACGCATTGCAGGCAACTGCAACAGTGTAAAAAAAAACTAAAGTACGCATGTCGACCCTCTGTATTGGATGTGTGGAGATCCTTGTAAGTGAAAAAAAACGTCTTCTTGTTCTAAGCAGTGAATTTGTAAGATCTTTTATTAAACTCTTCTTCTGTTTGTAAGACAACTGACCCGTTGATTATTCAAAGGCATCGCGAAATTATACATTTAACGTATAGTTTGAAGATCACAGAAGTGAACTGTTATTAGTCCCCAGTTTGAAGATCACTTACTGTTATAGCCGAGTTCCCCAGTGAAAACTGGTAGCGTCGTTTTCTGTAACCATTGTTTTTATAACGGCACATCGTCTGCTCTGTTGTAGAATTAGACAGATTTAGCAAACTTTTTTTTTTTTTCATTTTGGATCTTTCCTGGATGGTAATCCCCAAGGGGATTTAACCCGGTATGTAGCCACCTTTGCGGCGTGTTTAGTACAAGCCCGTTGGGGATGACCGTAAAATCGTAAACAAAAGACTGTAAATATCTTAAAGATAATGACCCCCAACAAGTATTAGTCCTAGATAACGACCCCCGAAAAATCCTTGGGGGTCACTATCTAGGAAAGATTCTTTATTTTTCCTCCCAAATATAGTTGTATGATAACTTATGAAAAACTGAAAGTATTATTCCAGTGATTTCGTCGTTTAATATATTCCACGTCTCGGCATTGCAAGATATAAATATATATGACCGGCTGATCAATTTATTTTATAATATTAGCTGCCTCGCCAATTGAAAATGGTGTCGTGGTAACCCACCCAATTTTTTCCCCCACTTAATCCTCAGACGGTCAGCCACGACAGAAGTTTAATATCGGCCGTGTGGTCAAGAAAATAAACTCAAAGATATTTAGCGTGATGACTGTACGGCAGGGTTTTCCCGAGATCTAACTGAGTAACCTTTCCCTGACAAAAGCGGGACGCCGTATCTTAAATACTAACTATATGATTTTCTTGAAAATAATCTCATTATGTTTCCCACGTCCAAAATATCAGCAATTGTGATAATCTAACCTAACCTAACCTAGGCGCCTGGCAAAAAAAAAAAAAAAAAAAAAAACGGGGGCTGCTGCAATACTAGCTTACAAACTCTACGGTATTTAGGTTGACTGTTTCACTTTCACATTCCTCAACCGCCCACGAACTCTATCTCGGCGAACGTTCGGCGTTTATATCTTTTGTATCCAGTAGGATTTATTTATAAAAAAAAGGTATTTCTGGCGTAGAATGACCGGTGTTTTTGAGACGCTAGTTCTTTGTATGAAGTCATTCAACTAGCAGACGTTTTGGTGTTTTATATGTCCGTTTTTTTTATGTTTTTTTTCATGATTTACAATTCCTGATAACAATTGTAGTGTATTCCCTAACTTTATAAGACGGTATTTCAGTTGAGCAGTTTGAGAACAAACCATATAATATTCTGAAGTGCACTTTCAAATATCGTAGACATTAAAGAGGAAATCCACATTATTTGTTTCGTTAGCATCGGGAAGACGAGATTCGTTATATCTTGCGTATGAGTTTTATTATTATTATTATTATTATTATTATTATTATTATTATTATTATTATATTATTATTATTATTATTATTATTATTATTATTAAGTTCTCATCATCGAGCAATGCTTAACCAGTTTCCTTATTTACACATTTTTGTCAGATATACGAAGCAAGTTTTATATCTGTTATACTTTTTCGCCCTCATGTCGAATTTGGTAATAAAATGGGTTAGCAAAATCTTTCAACATACAACGTTCATGTTGATATGCCGATAAGACTGGTACCATTTTATTCTAATGCGAGCTGAAATGTTATTTATTCGTAATACTGAAGACTTAATGTTGGAACCACTGGCGTCAGTTACAAGAAATAGTCTTTCCTTGGATAGTTAATTTCTGATAAGCGGTTATGGATTTTAGCTATAGAATTTTTAATTTGATTTAATGAGAATTTCGGACAGTTAGCATAAGACTCCGTCTGTTCAAAACTGGACTTCTTGTTGTGTTGACGATGGACCAAAATGGTTTATATTGCACGCTTGCTTGTGGAGCAAGCCAAAATTGTCAGTAACTTTTAAGAAAGTATCCGTATGTGAAAAATTAAAAACTCCTGGAAGTAAGTTTGGAAATGTTCTAAATTATAACTGAAAATGATAAGATTCTGTTCTACGTACGGTAGAATTTTGAATGATAATGACATAGCATAGAGGGAATTATGTATGTCTGTCAGACTTTATTAACAAAAAACGTGATCCTCCGCAACACAGCTGGTAATGCAGATTTTGAGCAGCGAGTCCAAAATGTTGTGGGCCCTAACGTAAAACATAAGGGTGCCGTGACGTCATGATACTCAACTTGAAGCATTTGAGAATCCCATCTGTCTTACAGGTTTAGTGAAGATCAGCTACAGAGTATTTTCCAAGAAATTCAGAGATTAGTTTAGTGTTCTTTCGGTCCTACTTATGATCTGTTACCTCTCGCCCTAGATCGTTAGGATCAGTTGCAGGTTTCAGTCATTTATTTTATTTTAAAAAGGAAGGGACGGCCTTTCTCTTTTATCAGGACTTGGGACTGGCTTGTGTCAGTTGTTCCTTTTTTCGGATAATTTAATGACAGCAGCGTAAAATGACAGTTGGCTGTTGAACATACAGGTGGGGAAAAACTATTTATAGCTGAAGGTGTGCTAAACATACTTACGATGACTACGCATACAATCATGAACGATGACTACGCATACAATCATGAATATTCCCATATGTTGAAGGAGAGAGAGAGAGAGATAAAATAAAAGTTCAGTTGCAATCATCAAAGTCACCCGAAAATGACGAAATAAAAGACACTTGCAAATCCTTCTAAATGACTTCAGTAAATCGGCATTAATATGGCGACGGGAGACGCAGCGGAATAACATGATATGCAGTAAAGCACCGCTATGGAATCTGGTGATTTAGCCTCACTTGGCTGGTTTCATCAAATTCCCATTAACAGTGAGATATATATATATATACCCGCAGGTGCCAGGGCCCCCCCCCTCCCTCATTGTTTCGGCAGTAGTCATCACCTCCTGCATGGGGTTTCTAGAGATTTCAGCTCGAATCGTTCTCTCTCTCTCTCTCTCTCTCTCTCTCTCTCTCTCTCTCTCTCTCTCTCTCTCTCTCTCTCTCTCTCTCTCTCATCTACTTTAGCGTTTGCGCTGATAAGCAGTTGAATACTGTTTCGTATAAAACTGTCAGGCAAACGAAGGAAATCCTATATGACTGGAAAGTTTGCTTAATGGTATATTTCTTTAATTTGTCCGTTTGAAAATCTGCTTTCATACTGTGATGCTCATTTTGCAATTTAAAAACTGATTTGTTTTAATGTATTGCACTTTCCTCAAAAAAAAAAAAGTAAAAAATGCGCCGAAGTTTCCTCGGGGCAGTCGAGTTTTCTATACAGCGTATAATCAAGGCCGCCGAAAATAGATCTATCTTTCGGTGGTCTCGGTATAATGCTGTATGAGCCGCGGCCTGTGGGACTTTAACCACGATCCGGTGGTGGCCTGTGTTGTCTTTTATCGTTGCCAGACGCACGGTTATGGCTAACTTTAACCTTAAATAAAATAAAAACTAGTGAGGCTAGAGGGCTGCAATTTGGTATGTTTGATGATTGGAGGGTGGATGATCAACATACCAATTTGCAGCCTTCTAGCCTCAGTAGTTTTTGGGATCTGAAGGCGGACAGAAAAAGTGCGGACGGACAGACAAAGCCATCTCAGTAGTTTTCTTTTACAGAAAACTGAAAACCACAGTAACAATTATTTTTATCACTAACTTGCGTATCTAGTTTGTGTGTATCTGTTGTAATGCCTCTGCTTTGTATATTTTACGTATATGGCCTCGTGCTGAAAATTATTATTATTATTATTATTATTATTATTATTATTATTATTATTATATTATTATTATTATTATTATCATCATCATTATTATAAAATGAAGATTTGAAGTTAGCAGAAATTAAAACGACTCCCACAAGCTTTCTATAAAAAGATATTCCCCGAAAATAATGCAATGGAGATATATATTTTGCACCGTGCAAAATGTCGATAATTTGCCCTTTCGGTGATATATATTTTATTGCTATTTATGTCAGCCATTTCACAGTAAAGCATATTCCATAATTTCGGAGCGTATGGGTGCTCTATTTATCTATATTTGAAATTACTTTCATCTATTATACCGGTAATTGTTTTCATTTATGGGTTGGACCCGAGCAAAGAGTCATTTTTACTGCCACCTATATTTTATACGCATTTATTAGCTTTCGGAAAGCACTGAAGTTTATTTTTCCTTTACATTTGCCTTAGTTTCTCATTTTTGACTTAAATTCCCTTATCTTTCCTTGATAGTGACCCCCCATGGGTTAAATTTAACCCGGTATGTATCCACCTTTGCGGCGTGTTTAGTACAAGCCCGTTGGGGATGACCGGAATAATAATAATAATAATAATAATAATAATAATAATAATAATAATAATAATAATCTTTATTTTCAGCACGAGGCCATATACATTGAATATACAAAGCAGAGGCATTACGACAGATATACACAAACTAGATACTCGAGTTAGTGATAAAATTGGTAATTGTTACCGTGGCTTTCAGTTTTCTGTAAAAGAAAACTATTGTGACGGATTTGTCTGTCCGTCCGCACTTTTTCTGTCCGCCCTCAGATCTTAAAAAAATATTGAGGTTAGAGGGCTGCAAAAGATTGTAAATATGTAAAGATAATGACCCCCCAAGATATATTAGTCCTAGATAACGACCCCCGAAAACCAATGGGGGTCATTATCTAGGAAAGATAAATTCCCTTCGTAGGAAGTTATTGAATCTGTATGTGTTGAAATGGTGTACATTATTAAATGGTGTACATTATTAAAAATATGCGAATCTGCCACTGAGAAAATTATGTTCTTTGGGCTTTCATGCCGTTTTTATAGTAACTTGTTATTACCACATGATTCTACAGATTATCATTGACATCCTTGATAGAGAAATTTTATCCAAACAGTGACCCATGTATGGAATACAGTCATTTTATGTAACGTAATTAGCATAGATGCCCCGTAGGTGGGTAGAGCCGTCAGTGCACCTCGTGCGGTGCACTGTAGGCATTACCTGAGGTTCTTTGCAGCGTGCCTTCGGCCCTTAGCTGCAACACCTTTCGTTTCTTTTACTGTACCTCCTTTCATATTCTCTTTCTTCCATCTTACTTTCCACCCTCTCCTAACAGTTGATTCTTCTTGCAACTGCTTTGAGGTTTTTCTGCTGTTACACCTTTCAAACCTTTTTATTCTCAATTTTCCTTTCAGCGCTGAATGACCTCATAGGTCCCAGTGCTTGGCCTTGGCCGAATTCTATATTGTATAACAAGTTCTGAATATATTTCCTGCGGGAGAACGGGATGAATTTTTTTCTTGGTTCAGTACACAGAAAAACAGTTCACAAAGACTCGCTCACTTCGCCAGGAGAGAGAGAGAGAGAGAGAGAGAGAGAGAGAGAGAGAGAGAGAGAGAGAGAGAGAGAGAAATTTTCTTCATTAGCCACAGAAAAAGACAGTTGAAAGAAGTTTTACCCCGGGACGACTTTGAGCCTCTTTTCTTAAGTTCCTTCGAAGGTATAATCTCGCGCCGCTGCGAGTACTTACGACCGGGATTTTTGTCTTAAGTTGTCCAAGGCCGGCTCTCATATCTTGGGAGTCAGTGTCCGGACTACATTAGTCTCGCCTCTTAGATGGATGGGGCGCTGGGTAAGATCCTGAAACGGTTTCTCCGCTGGAAAGACGAAAAATACTCGTGGTGGGTGACTGAGGCTGGCTCTCATATCTCTCTCTCTTTTAATCTCATTAGTCTCTCTCTCAGATGGATGGGGCGCTGGGTCAAGATCCTCGGTTTCTCCGCTCCTTCAGTCTCTCAATCTCGATTGGTCTCTCTCTGATTCTCTCTCTCTCTCTCTCTCTCTCTCTCTCTTTTAATCTCGATTCTCTCTCTCTCAGTTTCTCTCTCTCTCTCTCTCTCTCTCTCTCTCTCTCTCTCTCTCTCTCTCTCTCTCTCTCTCTCTCTCTCTCTCTCTCTCTCCAAAATACTCTGGTCTCTTACTCAATCTCTCTCTCTCTCTCTCTCTCTCTCTCTCTCTCTCTCTCTCTCTCTCTCTCTCTCGTTACCCACAGAGGGCCATTGTGGGAGCGGGAAGACTGAAAAGAAACCGAAACAGATAATGGATCCGTACGTTTTCAGTGCGGGAGAATGGGTAATGTTAGCCATAAATCCTTTACAGGTAGACCGACGGCTTTGCATTAAGGTGTAGCCGCTTTCCTTTGCCCGAAATAGGAGGAAATGGACAATGTCTCCTTTGTTCACGAAACCTTACACGAGGAGTGAGGGGGAAAGTTCCAGCCAGATGCCCTCATTGTTAATACCCCTTATTGTGGAAGCCATCTTCTTTTTTTTTTTTTTGGGGGGCCGGGTCCCCGTCGAGGCCGAGAGGACTTGCTTCGAATTAGACGTGTGATATTTTTATACGTTTTCTTTCGGTGGTGGTATTTTCTCTCTTTCCCAAGGTGGTGAAAAATGTTTTTTTCTTGAAGTCTGTGTGAATAGCTCTCTGTCTATCTATGTATCTATATATCTATCTGTCTATCTATCTATCTATCTATCTATCTATCTATCTATCTATCTATCTATCTATCTATCTATATATATATATATATATATATATATATATATATATATATATATATATATATATATATATATAAATGTCTGTTTGTAAATATACATATACATATATGTATATTTGACTTTTCCCTTTGAGATGTATTTTATAACAAGAAATGTGCATGATAGTAGCTAATTAAGGAAAGATTTTTTTCCTGAAATCTCTATCATTATGGCTATTAGGAATGTTCGAAAACTCACTTAAATTTTTTTTTAACATTTCAAGAGTAACAAGATAACGCATTGTCAGTATTAATCAGAGTAAGAACGCTCTTACTTCCTGTTCCTTCATTCCCCGCATTTGTTTCTGAACGACCCGTTCTAATATTGAGGGAATATTCCCGCTTCGAAATGGATACACTCACTCAGAGACCAAACGGAAAATTGAAACTATTCCTGATGTAATTATAATAACTTTTTTTTTGTGGGGGGGGGCGGGCGGGATATCCCCGACGCATGTGTAACGTCAGTACGGACTTTTATATGATTGATATGTAATTACGACCTGATATGTTTTCTGATGCGCGCGAGTTGCTTTGTGATTTAGCCTCGTGAATGTGAGAGTAATTGGATGACGACTGACTGGGTTTATGTAAAATTCATTTCTCTCCCAATTTCCCCTTTCGGCGAAACCTGCCGTTTGTGGCTGAGGTGAGTCCCTGGTGTTATGACAGGAAGAGATCACTAGTGATTTTGAACCGGCAAATGCCTTACCTTGAAATCATTTGTTTAGTTTAAAGTGAGTAAAAAGAGTTGTTGTTCGCAAGCTAAGCTATCGAACTTCTCTGACTCAGGTTCCAAGGCTCCACTGACGCCATATAACATCTCCGCAAACTACTGGAAGTATGTTTTCCCACTTTGATTTCTGAAGACCTCAAGTTGAGGGAGTGTACCTGCGAAGGAAGCGTTCCATTTGTCCCAAAGTTTTATTTTTATTATTATAGGTCTTTTAAGAAGGAGAGGTAGCTATCCAACGGAAACGCCACTTGATTTTTCCGAGAGATTATTATTATTATTATTATTATTATTGTTATTATTATTATTATTATTATTGGAGAAACAAATCCAGTTATGTACATGAGCATATATTTATGTACATATACATAACTGTGTTATTAATATTATTATTATTATTATTATTATTATTATTATTGGAGAAACATGTCCGCAGTTATGTATATGTACATATATATATGACATATACATAACTGTGTTATTGTTATTATTATTATTATTATTATTATTATTATTATTATTATTATTATTATTATTGAAACCAATCCACAGTTATGTATATGTACATGTATATATGAACATATACATAACTGTGTTATTATTATTATTATTATTATTATTATTATTATTATTATTATTATTATTATTAAGTGAAGGCAGTTTAGTGGGAAAGAGAGTTAGAAAAAAGGTAAAGATAACCTAGAAACTGCATTAAATGCATTAAAACATTGGATAAAAAAACCAGAGACATTACGGGTTGTTTTTATGTCATATACATTTAAAGCAGCGTCCAGGATGATTTTTATTTTTTTTTTTTTATTTCGTCTTTGTTAATTTTGTTGATCTGAAAGTCAGGATTGCCATTGTGATAACTTACTTTTTTCTTAGGTCCAGGATCATCATTTTGTCAAGTCTCAGACTCGCTCAGAAATTCGGGGCCACATTTTTGTCATGTTTCTCAGTGCAGAATTCAGGCTTCCAATTTTTGTGTCAGATTTCATATTTGATATGAAGTTCGGATTGTGTTTTGTCCTTTTTTTTATTTAGCAGAGTTCAGCTTTGTATTTTCAATCCCCTGTATATATAATTTCTTCGCTTCTGCGTTATTATTTCATTTTTTGAACTCCAAGGTATTGTCATTTGTCGAGCCGTATTATAACGGGAATACATACCCTTCGGGTATGTGGTCCATTGATAGGTGTTGCAATAGAAACAAGAAAAAATGCGCCGAAGAAATTTTGGCGCAATCGAGTTTTCTGTAAAGACGTCACAGCGTATAATCGAGGCCACCGAAAATGGATCTATCTTTCGGTGGTCTCGGTATAATGCTGTACGAGCCGCGGCCCATGAAACTTTAACCACGGCCCGGTGGTGGCCTATCCTATATCATTGCTAGAAGCACGAATATGGCTAACTTTAACCTTATATAAAATAAAAACTACAGAGGCTAGAGGGCTGCAGTTTGGTATGTTTGATGATTGGAGGGTGGATGATCAACATACCAATTTGCAGCCCTCTAGCCTCAGTAGTTTTTCAGATCTAAGGGCGGACAGAAAAAAGGTGCGGACGGACAGACAAAGCCATCTCAATAGTTTCCTTTCACAGAAAACTAAAAAGAAAATAACATTGAAATCTGATATGCTAATGACACTGACCCTTCATAAATAATATCTGGTTTTTAATGTACTGCCTTAATAATCATAGTACAAAGGTTAATTATCATATTCAATATTCATATTCAGAACTCAAACCATTACAATGACTTACAGGTTTCTAATGAAAGTCATCCCTTTCTGTTTCTCTTACCCAGAATAGTTTTACGTTTTTGAATCGGTTTGTCATTTATCGATTTGTTTTTCTGTCTGTTAGCAAAACCCTAGGTTGTAATGATGAAGATCTAATGATTTCCCACTTGTGGTCCGGTTGTATAGTGGTGAGTGTCGTGGCATTCCGCTCAGATGTCGCGGGTTAGCGTCTCTGTATCATGATCAATTACTACTGCAGTGTGGGGTCTGCGGCGGCAGGTTGAAACCAACATTCTTAGGAAGCTTGAATTTCAAGTCAGTGGCCCCCCCTTTGGTGTGCTCGTTCCACGTGAATAGGTTTCATCCACTGAAATAATAATAATAATAATAAAAGTTTTATCATCTGGAAAAACGGCTGTCGGTCTAAGAAACAGGAGATCAGCGCCTGCCCTATGAGCGCACAGAGGCCCAGGAGGACTTTTAACCAAACTTTATAACTGAATATTTCCTACAAAGTCCATCGAAATCCGTTCGTCGTTTCTAGAGATATTTTTTGGTATTTGCTTCTGTGCTTGCGAAGAAGGTATGTCAAAAAAGTTGCATGTGGGGATACCAGAGATATTTTGGGGAAGGGTTGAGTCCAGGAGGAATTGCTCCGAGTGCTTTCTAGTTCAGGTCTTTATTCCCTTTTATCCTTTCAGCCGTATTTCTCCGTTTCTTCTGTACGTCTTTCTAAGTTAATTTATTGCCTTTCTGGTTTTCTTGCATTTCCTTCGTCTTAGTTTTCTGTAAAGGAAAATTATTGTGCCGGCTTTGTCTGTCCGTCCGCACTTTTTCTATCCGCCCACAGATCTTATAAATTACTGAGGCTAGAGGGCTGCAAATTGGTATGTTGATCATCCACCCTCTATTCATCAAACATACTAAATTGCAGCCCTCTAGCCTCAGTAGTTTTGATTTTCTTTAAAGCTAAAGTTAGCCATAATCGTGCTTCTGGCAACGGTATAGGATAAGCCACCACTGGGCCGTGGTTAAAGTTACATGGGCCGCGTGGCCTTGATTATACGCTGTAGCGGCGGCTGTACAGAAAACTCTCATTTTTTACTTGTTTCTTTATACTCTCATTAATCCAAACAACAGAAAAACAAAAAAATTGAGTAAACAAGTGAAGCTGTGTTATTGGATGCTAGTAGCTAAGTTACCTCTAAGCCTCCTTGTAACCCATTACCGGTTGCACCGTGTCACTATTTTTTTTTTTTTTTTTTTTTGTCGTCCGGACTTGTTACCGCAGCGTGAATTTATTTTTCATGGAAAAATAAATTTACTCGCCGAAGAAGAGTAGGCCTAAGCTTCTAGAAAGTTAGTTGATTTATTAGTCTGTTTGAAGCCTTTCTTAAGGGTTAAAACACGACAGGAAGGAGGAGGCATAAATTTAATATGAACTCTGTGTCCTCTGATAATTATGAAAAGGTTCCTGAGTCTTGCGCCTTGAAGCCGTTGTGTTATGTGATTGTGATACTCGTGTTTCATTGAAAAGGGGATATACTGTATATATATATATATATATATATATATATATATATATATATATATATATATATATATATATATATATATATATATATATATACAAATATATATATATATATTAGAAATATTTTCCTACAAAATATATATACAAACCACGTGTCTTATTATTTAGAAAAATTTTCACTGAAAAATCCACATTCTTTTCCGTTAACCAAAATTATTCAGTGCACCTCATGCGCGGTGCACTGTAGGCATTACTGAAGGTTCTTTGCAGCGTCCCTTCTTAAGGCTCCTAGCTGCAACGCCTTTCGTTCCTTTTACTGTACCTCCTTTCATATTCTCATTCTTCCATCTTACTTTCCACCCCCTCCTAACAATTGATCTCGTAGGTCCCAGTGCTTGGCCTTTGGCCTAAATTTTATATTCAGTTCGGTTCAAGAGCACCAGTTGTGACTGACTGAACCCGTTTAATCCTTCTTCCCCAGTATAGCTGGGTTGTTCTATAAATCCCAAAGGATGAGGTTATCGTTACTGATAGTTTGTGTAAAGGGTAAATCCCTCCTTAGTGCATTAGTTAATCTTTTAAAATTTATTTCCTTGTTTTGTATAAAGTGGTATATTGATTTCTTAGGTTGTAAGACTGACTGTAGAATGAAAATCGGTTTTAAGACGGCATTCATTCATCCCCTCTCTCTCTCTCTCTCTCTCTCTCTCTCTCTCTCTCTCTCTCTCTCTCTCTCTCTCTCTCTCTCTCTGTTTTAAAGCTGAGATTGAGTTAGTAAAGCTTAATCCCCAGAAGCTTCAGTAACAGTAAGAGAGTAGGTTTTTCTGCCTAACATAATTTGATGTGCATTAACCGTAATCATCTTTTTTTTTTTTTTTTATTCTTAGGACTGAGCTTCTGCCAGTGACATTAGGTTTATTGGAGTGCAGTGGATTGTATTACAATATAATGCCTTCTTATGCTGCTTACTATTAATATATTGTACAGTTATCTTGTGATGTTCTGTTCGAAATGTATGCATATGGCATTCAGAGATGGCTGAAATCATCAATCAGTTAATATGTCAGTGTTTATGTTCATTATCGTTCTTTTTATTGTAATGTGTTGTGAAGAATATATTGGTGAAAGTTTGTGACCCCGGTTGAAGGGATGAAACCAGGACAATCCACGTACGACATGTGACGTTGGGGAAGCGGAAGAATGTTAAATGAAAATATATATATTTTTCTTGACGCCTCTTTCCCCCTCTCGTCATCTATATTGCGTATAGCCGAGACACATATGGCTGCCCAAATCAAAGCTGGGTCCCTGCATGCAAAAAAAAATTTTTCAAAAAGTATTTTAAGTAAAATTAAGACTTATTTTTTAGAATATTTTTTTTACAATGCCATTAGATCTGATATGTTGTTGTTTTGGTGTCACGGATCAGCTATTGTTGGAGGTACGGAACATTAAAAAAATAGTTTATGGGAAGATGGACGGAGCCGAAAATGGAAACGGAGTCACCAGATCATCGGCCTTTAAAATTTGTACCCGGGATTAAGGGTCTTTTGTTATCCAACCGATTCGTTAAAATGTTTGAAAAGAATTTATTATCGTTGATATTTTTTTTTTTTGGTACGTGAAGTAAGTTAAACCATTGTGTTTTTTTTTTCTGGGTGCATTTTTCCATGTAGATATATTGATTTTTGGATTTCTATAAATGATTTCATAACTAAAAACTGTATCTCTGAGTGGAAGTTATTGTGAATTGTGCGAGATCCTCTAATATGAGTTTCAGATTTCCTTTTGTGGCGTGTTATTTTTCATGAATATAAAATTGGACCTTTCCTATCAAAACAAAGGATACATTCCGGTATACAATTTTCTCTAAGGACGCGACCTTTCAACTCACCTAAACACAAACATTTTTTTTTTTGTCAACTTTCCAGACAGGCCAAATAATATCTGAGTCAACTATTTTCTAGAACTCAATATGATTGTAACTCTCCCAAATTATATCTGATTACATATGCAAGTCCGGAGGGCACCTTCATTGCCCTCTTTGACCTGACCTGTTAATTATTACTATTCTGACCTGACATGACACTTTAACTTAGATAGGTCAAAAGATATCTGTATCAACATTTTCTAGAACTCACTATGATTACAACCCTCACAAATCATATCTAATGCCATATGCAAAATCGAGGTTACTTTCACTATATACCTTGACCTCTTAGTTTTTGTTATTCTGACCTGACATGACCTTGCGGCAGGGTGCATCTTCCACCATTTTCTAGAACTCACTGTGATGATAACACCCACAAACTATTCCTAAGTACATTATATAAATCTCGAGGGGTACCTTCCTTCCCCTCCTTAACCTGACCTCTTTTATTATTGTTATATCTGACCTGGCATGACCTTTCGGCAGGGTGCGTCTTCTAGTCTGGTGGTCAAGTTCGCGGACACAGAGAAAGAGAGGCAGCTGCGACGTATGCAACAGATGGCCGGTAATATGGGTCTTCTAAACCCCTTCGTCTTTAACCAGTTCGGAGCTTATGGAGCGTACGCCCAAGTCAATGTCACAGAGGTTGGTTGGTTATAGCTTAGCACTCTCAGTCTCTCAGTGTGTATGTGTGTATGTATATGTTTATGTATATGTATATATATATATATATATATATATATATATATATATATATATATATATGAATATATGTATGTATGTATATATATATATATATATATATATATATATATATATATATATATTTGTATTATGTGTATATATATATTTATGTATATACATATGTATATATATATATATATATATATATATATATATATATATATATAATTTATTTATATATCTGTTCGTATGTATGTATGTGTGTGATATTGTTTATATGTCTGCCTCAGTGTGTATATAATATAATATATATATATATATATATATATATATATATATATATATATATATATATATATATATATATATACGTGTGTGTGTATATACATATATCATTTTATCTATGTATTTCTCCTCAGTGTAAAACAGCGACGAACATTTTTTCGCCGAATGTATTTCATTAAAAAAAAAAAAAAAAGTTTTGTCAGTCATTTTTGTAATTGCTCCGATCATCGCTTTTAATTTTTCTCTCGCGCCGGTTTGTCGTTATTTCAAACGCGATTTTCAACCATTTTTCTGGATTCGCTTATATGTGAGAGTCAGCTATTTTTCCGGATTCCCTTATGTTTCGTTTTAAATGCTGTCAAGCAAAATATGCTTTAATTAGATTTTTCAAAGCGACTTCGTGACTACCGTTTCTGCGTCGTTTCGTCTTACGTCTCTCATCCAGTTTCTTTTCCGTTTCCTATTTATTGGTCGGAACGTATAATTACCCCTGTGTCATTTCATTTCAGTTTTTGTACCCTTGTGTAATGCTCCCTTGTCATGTCACCTTTTTTTTTTTATCGAATTTTGTATTCTTAGTTTTGTATTTTGTTCTCTTATTTTTGCACTGAGTTTCGAATCCTTTTACTTCTTCTATCTCACCAATTTCACTTGGTAATTTTGGCATCGACATTTCCTATAGCCCCCCGACTCCATTGTAACGTCACCGATGAAACCATAAGCAGCAAATCTTGCGTTATTTTCCAACCGCCCTCCGCAGTGGCGAGTGTGCTAGCGAGCAACTTTCAACTTTTGCATTTAACTGACTGCATCGCCTTTATGGCGGCTCTCCTCATCTTTACAAAAGGTTATGTTCGCTGCTGCGTCTTTTTTTCATTTGGCTTCATTTTATTCTATTAAAAAAAAGTTTTTTTTTTTTAAGTTTTCATACGGTTTCTGTTCAGGTGACAAACTAGGAACGTGAACGATATTATACGGAATGTTCCTTAGATCTTGTGTTGACATTTTTAACTTTTCCGTTCGCTCGAATTTTCTCTCAAATTGTCACTCGCGACGCGTTCGTTTTTAAGTTGGTCTTGGTCCATTTTAAAAAGATCTTTCCCGGTCCCTTGAAAAGCTTTTTCCTTCTGTAGATTTTCTTAATTTCTGCCACAGTCACATATTTCGGTCTGAGATTCGCCAGAATTTCCTTCTGCAGTAGATCTGCTGTTCTTTCCGACCATCATGTTTGGTTATTATCACATACTTTCTCAAATTTTTGTTCTGTACTTAACGCCTTGTGTCTGAAGAGGCAAACCTCTCTCTCTCTCTCTCTCTCTCTCTCTCTCTCTCTCTCTCTCTCTTCTCTCTGATTTTGTTCTCTTCGGACTGCAATTTTGTTTCTCTGTTTTCCTTTGCGGAGGAGGAATGTTGATATAAAACAAAGTTTTTCTCGTTTGTCACTCAGTTGGTCTTCTTTGCATGTTTCATAGAAGAACCCCTTCTTCTCGTCAATTTATTGAATAGTCTTCCTCCTCCCGTATTTTTTATTTTGGACCTTCCCTGTAAATTTCTAAAGTCTTGTGTATTTTTGAATTGTCCTTCTCATATAAGTTCAGACAGTACGAGTTCTGTACGTGAATATTTCTGTGTGGAAAAGGACCATTCTTTCCTTTCTCAAGCATTGCATCCGAGTGACTTTACCATCCTAGCTGCAACCCCTTTCATTCCCTTTACTGTACCTCCATTCATATTACCTTTCTTTCATCTTGCTATCCACCCTCTCTAACAATTGTTTCATAGCGCATCTGCGAGGTTTTCCTCCTGTTACAACTTTCAAACCTACCTACTCTCAATTTCCCATCCAGCGCTGATTGACCACATAGGTCCCAGTGCTTGGCCTTTGGCCTAAACTCTATGTTCCATTCCATTCCATAACTACGATTTCTTTAACTTTGCGTTCACTCTATTCCTTTCTTCTTCTTTGCCTTGCTGTTGCAAAGACTTCCATTATTTTCAAGTTTCTTTAAAGAGAAATCTCGGGTTAATTGTTACGTAAAACTTAATGTTACTTCAATGTTTTCAAGACGTTGCAGATATCTGTTACTTAAAGTCATAAAAGTTATGTTACTTTATATCGTCTTCCTTGTATTATCGTGTGGTTATGTATGGTTCTATTTATTTATTTTTTTTTTATTTATTTCATATCTTCACCCTTGTTTTTCAAATTTTGCATTTGGACATTCTGACGTATGGAAAGTTACCCTCATTTTAGTGTTGTCCCAAGTACCTGTTTAAGCAATTAGATGATAATAATAATAATAATAATAATAATAATAATAATAATAATAATAATAAGGGTCTCTTAAAGAGATTCCTTTCATGTACGATCCGAATGTCCTCGTGATGAAATTCTCTCTCTCTCTCTCTCTCTCTCTCTCTCTCTCTCTCTCTCTCTCTCTCTCTCTCTCTCTCTCTCTCTCGGTCGTCAAAGACAATTGGCCCCGAGAACTCTCTCCATTGGGGATTAATCCTTTTTTTTTAACAGTGGAAATCCCATTTTTACCTGAAGCCGGAACGACTTACTTGGAAATGAAAGAAGTCGCCATTCGGGGGAAAAAATGCGAACATTAATATTCCTTTCCACTTTCGAAATATTGACACGGGAATTTCCTATAATTGTCAACTGCTGATATTGTCGAGAATTTTTATTTCTGTCAAATGCTGGTATTTTCGCCATCAATAAAAATTTATTTAAAAATAATTTTTTTTCTCTCTCTTTTTTTTTTTGTCATATTCTCACACACTTGACAAATTTTTATTCATTTCCGTGATAGCGGGTTGAAATGGCGGTGGCCGAAGGGACGTTTTCACTAGCCATCTCTCTCTCTCTCTCTCTGTTTCGCTCTTTTATTGTTACCCCGTCCTTTTCCCTTTTTCCTCATATCGTGTGTCCCCTTTCTTTTTTTCCTCAGTGACCTTTTCTTTTTATTTTTGCCTCCTCTTGGCGTTTATTTTTCGCGTGTCTCTTTTTTTTTTATAATGACTCCACAGTTGTGCATATACTGAACGCATAGGCCTATAGTATACTGCGCGTATATAGGCCTTATTCACATTTTTCGTCGCCGTACACTCGAAAGATATCTTTATATTTTTTCATTCGGTTAAAACTGACGTCTGAATTATATTTTTACGATAAATATTCTTCATATATATATATATATATATATATATATATATATATATATATATATATATATATATGTGTATATATATATATATATATATATATATATATATATATATATATATATATATATATATATATATATATCTAAACGCTTACGTGTGTGTGTTTGTGTGTCTATTTGTCAGATATACATTCTATATACATTCTATACATTATGTGAAGTTTGTGTCAAATACGGTGACTATGTCATTCTCCTTCCAGTGTCTCCCCCTTAATCCAGTTGCATGTGACGAAAGAAGTTCCCTTGTTCAATGCATTATTTTTTTTTTAAATACTCATAGTAGCATGAGTCTTGAAATTGAGAGACTAGTCCACTAGGTATGTATGTGTGTACACATACTTAAATATATATCTCTGCGGAGAGCTTTCGGGAATCAGATCAGTCTCTGCGGAGAGCTTTCGGGAATCAGATCAATCTCCACAGAGAGCTGTCGGGAATCAGATCAGTCTCTTCAGATAGAGCTTTCGGGAATCAGATCAATCTCTACAGAGAGCTTTCGGGAATCAGATCAATCTCCACGGATAGTTTTCGGGAATCAGATCAATATCTACGGAAAGCTTTCGGGAATCAGATCAATCTCCACGGATAGTTTTCGGGAATCAGATCAATATCTACGGAAAGCTTTCGGGAATCAGATCAATCTCTACAGTGAGAGCTTTCGGGAATCAGATCAATCTCTACAGATAGAGCTTTCGGGAATCAGATCAGTCACTACAGAGAGTTTCCGGGAATCAGATCAATCTCTCCAGAGAGCTTTCGGGAATCAGATCAATCTCTACAGAAAGCTTTCGGGAATCAGATCAATCTCTACAGAGGGCTTTCGGGAATCAGATCATTCTCCACAGAGAGCTTTCGGGAATCAGATCATTCTCTACGGAGAGCTTTCGGGAATCTGTTGTCTCAGAGATTGAAAATGGGAATCGAACAGATTCCCGAAAGCTTTCTGTTTAGAATTAATTTTAAATATATGTACACATACATAACTGTGGATTTGTTTCTCAGTACATTTTTTATATATATATATATTTTTTTTTACAGAGAGGGTTCGAACCACAGAGGGACTTGCTTTTATTGTATTAAAAATTGTATTAGAATTGTATTAGAATTGTGTTATGGTCTCTATATGTTTATGATCACAGCAGTCCTTCTGTGCTTCCTCCTAATTTCAGATATCTCATTAGTTTTAAGCCATATATATAGTAATCATACAGACAGTGTTTACCTATGCAATACAAACATATATATATATATATATATATATATATATATATATATATATATATATATATATATATATATATATATATATATAAACAAAATTCGATAGCAGACTATTAGACCTCCTGTTAAGATTGACTCATAGAATCTGATGCAAAATTCATGAGGCGTCAAAGACCCCCCTCAGCAAAATTGAGAGAGAGAGAGAAAAAGGTGGAACCTCTTTGGAATAGTAAGGAAAGCATTTGAGAAACTGATCGTTGTCTATTTGTGTGTTAACAGCAGCAATTTATGCAGCAACAGGCAGCACTGATGGCAGCGGCCTCCCAGGGCACATACATTAACCCCATGGCAGCCCTGGCTACCCAGATGCCCCACGCCGGAGCACCCCTGGCCAACGGCATCACCAGTCCCGTCGTCCCTCCCACATCGGGTAAGGCGCCTGACTTTCATTCCCTCTCTTCGCGGGCGGTTGCCCTCTTTGCTCATTCTGAATGGTTTCTTCTTCTTATTACGGTCCTCTCTTGTCCTTTCCCCCTCTTTGCTCCTTCTCCTTCTCCTCCTCCTCCTCCTCCTCCTCATTACCCTTCTGCTCCTCTCGGCTCATCTCTACGACTGTTTTATCTTTGAGTCTTCATTGAATCTCATTCTTGTTCTTTGCGTATACTTAAAGCTATCATTCCTCTCTCTCTCTCGTTCCTGTTCCTGTTCTTGTTCTTATTCCTGTTCTTGTTCTCCTTCCTTGTTCCTAGGGATGGTCTTGTGTAATCATATATATATATATATATATATATATAGCCGTCTATAGCCTGTGTTCGGTGATGATTTGCGATTGGGGTAGCCGTGTATGTCTGTCATAGTTGGTGTGCATGTAATTTAGATGGCAATCTCTCCTTTTTGCCCCCAAAAGCAAACCCTCACAGCTGTCAGGACGTATATTTATATATATATTATATATTATTTTTTTCTTTACATAATATTCAAAGTTGCATGTTGTCAACCAGTTGTTAGATATGATTAAATGGATCGTTGTTAGGTTTGCAGATTAAAAGTGCTGTAAGTGTTGATTATCAATGGCTTTACTGTAATAGGTACACCTAGAGAAATCATACGAAAGTATTATACCTCAGTATGTGGAGTACGGTGTAGATGATACGCCCAAGTCCTTTTGATGATATCTATATACGTACATACGCAGTATGTACGAATATAGATATATATATGTATACAAATATTGTACTTCCATTGTTTTTGTATACTTTGTTATTTTTTTTTTAATCTAACCCTTAGAGTACTATATATAAAAGTGAAACTGTATATATTTGATTTTTTAAGATGAATTGTAGAGTTTAGGTAGAGTACGGGCCAACAGTAGACAGCCAACCAGTAAATTTGGTGTCTTGTTCATCCATAATTTTTTTTTTTTTACCATGAACTCTGTACCCACACATGTTTCATATGTCTTGGTATACTCTTTTTTTTTATAAGCCCGTGGATATATATATTTTTTTTTCATTATTTGTTCCTCTTATCACTCATGAATACCGAACATTTTCATGGTAACACCATTGGTCTAGATGAGTCAACAACATCCCTAGAAATGTTGTCTTTCTTCTCTCTCTCTCTCTCTCTCTCTCTCTCTCTCTCTCTCTCTCTCTCTCTCTCTCTCTCTCTCTCAACAACATCCCTAGAAATGTTGTCTCTCTCTCTCTCTCTCTCTCTCTCTCTCTCTCTCTCTCTCTCTCTCTCTCTCTCTCTCTCAACAACATCCCTAGAAATGTTGTCTTTTTCTTCTCTCTCTCTCTCTCTCTCTCTCTCTCTCTCTCTCTCTCTCTCTCTCTCTCTCTCTCTCTCTCTCATCACAGAACTCTGTGGCCTCCTGCGCTGTACCATTTTGTACATACAAATGTGCTCTCAGACGGAACTTCCCCACTTCCTTCCTTCCGATTTTCCAGTGTTTCTTGCTTGACAATACTGTTCATAGGATGGTGAGTGCTTTTGCAGAATAAGAGTTTCTTTGCAGGCATTTTAACCTCTCTGAAATGCACTTGTCCGGAATTTGTTCTAGGGGCGAGTTGCCCCTGCGTTCCCTTCAGGTTCAGATCAGTGAAATGCAGTGTGACGAACTACATAATTATCTGAGATATCAAAACTAGAATTTTAAAAAATTAAGATTATAAAATATTTTGCTCTATTTAATAAGCTATTCTTATTATTTCTGTCAGTGAAAGATAACTTAGGTGATCCTTACATTGCATTCGATGAGAAAAAAAATGTCAGAAATTTTTTGAAGTAGCTCCATTGAAGAGAAATTTACTGTCATAAAGCAAAAAAAAAACTGCTTGATTTACTTATTATTGTCTGCTTAAGAAATGAAATTAAGATACGGTGCATTTCACAAAAAAGGAGACAGTTCAAATATCAGAATCAAAACTGTATCAAAAACTGTGTCAATTTAACAATGAAGAATAAGGAATGTAGTGCATTAATTCATATATTTATAAACAAAAACAAAAAACTGAGATATACTGAGGGGTGTTTCATTCATAAAATTAAGATGGGCAGTCTTTCTAAGAAGTCTGCCGCCAGTAGATCATTATTTCCATATTCCAAAACCTTTTTGAAGTTCCCAGTTGCTGGTGCTGACGCTGATGCGGCCAAGAACTTCAGCAGTTGTTGAGTACCCTTGTGAGACATATGCCCTTATATTTGCTATCCTTCTAGATTCCATTTCCCTCATTAACTCTCCCATTTTATGTGTCGACAATAAGCATTCGAGTGTTCACACAGGAACTGATGTTTGGATACAAGAGAGAAAAAACATATCTTAGGAATATTACACATAGACACAGAATTTCTCTCTCTCTCTCTCTCTCTCTCTCTCTCTCTCTCTCTCTCTCTCTCTCTCTCTCTCTCTCTCTCTCTCTCTCTCTCTCTCAGACGCACACTTTCTTGCCATACTTTCCCACATTTAGCAACACTTGTATTTCATATGCAGGCGTGTTCTCAGTAAGGGATTACGTAAGTGTCTTGCATTCTCTGATCAACATTGCAGATCAAGAATCCCCATTCTCTGTGATGTTACTTGTCTCTGCATACGCCAGTTTTACGTGTGTGTGTGTGCATGTGATTCATGTGCCATACTAATACATTCGTAAACTTTTAATCACGTGACGTGGCCTTAACTGAAGAACACTAATATTTACGAAAGTAAAATGTCTAGTCAGTTAAAAGATATATGTTCCAGATTTTGAGTCACACTGAACCAGTATTTCTGCTTGTCATTTATTATCTCTCTGTAACCATAATTTTATAGACGAGGACAACTGTTATCAAACTAGCCACCATGAGAGATGCATCTTAAACTATTTTATTGTAGACCATGAGAAATTCATCGTCATAAACCAAGCCTTTTTGTATAGCTTCTGAAGTTCAAGGCGGTGATCGGTTACCAACATTTCTCAGTTTGCGCAGTCCTAACTTCATTTTATTTCTAATGAATTGAAGTGGAACATTTTTTGCCACCTTTTGTAACCACCACAGGCTTAAGCATCCACTCTCTCGTTGATATTAGGTGAAGAAGACTTTGAAAAATGTCATACCTTTCAGCCTTTGAAATATATTCAATTTCCACAGAAGCCCTGACATTCGTGAGAACTGTGCTTATAAGCATTGTTTCATCCGTATCTTTATGCCATTATTCCGTTCGTTCGTGTGATATCTGAATATTTGATGCAATAGGCATAGAGATGTTGCTCTTGGACGCTGATACAATAGTAAATCTAGAACTGAACCACCCAGTGTGTAATTAATTGTAAAATTTTGTTATTGCAAGTGAAATTTCAACAGCTTCAAGTAAGATTGTAATTGGAAACTTGAGAATGCAGTGGTGATTCTGTAGATGCTCAAAATCAAAAACAAAAACACAAATTGAAAAAAAATCCCTTATGATAATTTTGATGTAATCCGTTTTTTAATGGCACGTGTGAATTACACTACATAATTCAATTTCATCCGCAGTCTGTAATTATTCTTCGTAACTTCATGTAATCTAACCCAGATTTAGCGAATCAGCATGATGTTGATGGATTTTGCAAATACTTGGTAACCCTTCTGAGACCATGTCGTTTTAAGAGTAAGACCTGTCTCTCCCTCCCTTCTTAGAGTGTCGTGATAAGGACTCTCTCTCTCTCTCTCTCTCTCTCTCTCTCTCTCTCTCTCTCTCTCTCTCTCTCTCTCTCTCTTATCAGTAGGCTTGTATGGACTGCACCAAAAAACTCTTTCTGACCTTAAACAGCCCACGAACATAAAGTTACACTCTCTCTCTCTCTCTCTCTCTCTCTCTCTCTCTCTCTCTCTCTCTCTCTCTCTCTCTCTCTCATCAATAGGCTAGTACAGACTGCAACAAAAAACTGTCTCTCTCTCTCTCTCTCTCTCTCTCTCTCTCTCTCTCTCTCTCTCTCTCTCGTTCTCTCTCTCTCATCATAAGGCTTGCATAAACTGTAACAGAACTCTCTCTCTCATCATTAGGTTTGCATAAACTCAAAACTCTCTCTCTCTCTCTCTCTCTCTCTCTCTCTCTCTCTCTCTCTCTCTCTCTCTCTCTCTCTCTCTTATTTGTAGGCTTGTATAGACTACAACAAAACTTCTGACCTCTCTGACCTCTCTCTCTCTCTCTCTCTCTCTCTCTCTCTCTCTCTCTCTCTCTCTCTGAGTAGAAAAAAAAATCACATGCAAATGACAGACAAAAAAAAAAAAAAACATGAGAGTTCTTAAAAAGCCTGACGCTAACGGACGCCATTCCCATCTTTGCAGCGTCTGTGCCACTGGTGTGGGACATTCAAAGCCCGAAAGTTGGTAAGTGGCGAGTAGACTGATGGAAGATCCCCAGGAGAGAAAAAAAAAAAAATATGAGAACCCTAGTTTAGCCATCAACTTACAGAAACTTTTCTCCCATGCCCGAATTCTAAATAAAAAAATCAAAACACAAAAAAAAAGACTCATCGTAAATTTTCAGTTGGCGTTCCAGTGAACGCAGTCATGTTTTTTCTAAGTGAATGAGTAAAAAAACGAATTGATTCATAAGTTTTTAGCTGTTTTCAAGAGAACGCAGTCACGTTCTGCCGGAGATCTAAGTCGAATCCCTGTCCTCCTGCCATCATCGTTTTTTCAGGGCGCGCTAACTGGCGTCCCCCCCCCACCCGTATGATTTGTACATCGCCGTCTGGTTTTTTTTTCGTTGTCTCTCTAACCCGTGTATGCCCCTCGGGTCGTCCTCTCAGCCGCCCTGAAGACCGCATGGTGGCAGGATGAGTCACGTGATTCACTGTGTCGTTAAATCCTTGGTAAATCCTTCAGACTGATTCTTCTCAATCGATTTGTGCACCTCTTTCAGAATTCGGGCTCAATTTACATTGCTTTAGTTTAGAATACTTTTTCTCAGTGGCAATAACCGAGTCAGTAGGACCAGTCACCCCCTCCAACCCCACATCCCCAACACCCGTCCCCCCCAAAATATCACCACATCTCTCTTTCTCTCTCTCTCGATCTATCTATCTTTCTCTTTCTCTCTCTCTCTCTTTATATTGTTGATTTTGCAGATGATGCAAAAGGTAACATAAAAAAAACCCGTTCAGGACTAAACTGATATGCTCGAATTTGGTACTGAAATAGAATCACATTTTACCATCCATATTACATTTGAATGTTGTGGTGATTTTTTTTTTTTTTTTTTTTTGTATTCATGATTTGACTCAAAGCCCAACAACTTCAGCATGTAAGTTTAGATTCCTGTGACACTTGTTGCAAATTCTGCCGGGACTAAGCCGCCATAGCTCTCTCTCTCTCTCTCTCTCTCTCTATCTCTCTTTTTTTTCACTCTGTCTCTCTCTTTCTCTGTTTTTTTTTCTTCTTCTTCTTCTGTCTACTCGTCTGTGAGATATTTTCTTTTGGATTATTTTTGGTAATCGTCCTTATCTTCTTCCCCTTTCACTCTCTGATGTCTCTTGCGTATCTCGTTCGATGTTTGTCTGTGATTTTAATTTTATATATATATATATATATTTGTGGCACCCCCACCCTAACTCCTGTCCTCTGTGTAAACTCTCATACTTATATATACATATATATATCTATATTTACGGTACATATTTTATTTGTGCATATGAGACGGCGTTCACAAAGGTTTTCCAGGTCACCAACTTTCTGTCCAGAACGGAATCTCACGTAGTATTTTGGGCTGTTGGTTAGCTACTTCATATTTATACCCTTCTCTGTTGCCACAGCAAACGCTCACTTTCACTGAACTCATGATTGGTAATGGTATGATAACACTTAGTCAACGCCTGCACTCATTGAGCAATAGAATATTAAGTGTTGTTGTCGCAGACGTTCCATTGTGCTGTTTCTGTTATATGTTGTAGATGCCAAATGCTGGTGGGAAGTCAGGGTAAAAGAGGGAACATCCTCCTCCCTCTCCCCTAAGTCTCTCTCTCTCTCTCTCTCTTTCTCTCTCTCTCTCTCTCTCTCTCTCTCTCTCTCTCTCTCTCTCTCTCTCTGTAACCTTCAGATTTGGGTATCATTGTCTGTAGACAGACTGAAAATACTTGTGATCAAAGACCCTGACTCCCCTCCGCTGTTTCTGTGAAGTGTCCATGTGAAGTGCCATCCGGCCAAAGGGAAGTGAAAGTTTGGGGTTCTTTCTCGGTTGGTGTGAGAGAAAGAACGGAGAGAAAGTCGAGAGCACAGACAGGTAGAGAGAAAGTAATCATTCTCGTTAAGCGTTGTCTCGAATGAACGCGGTACTCTGTAGCATTCGTTTTCTTCAGCTCACCTGAGTCGACGAGTACCAGACCAAAAGAGTCCTGAGTCAGACGTGTACAATACCAAGGTTCTAACTTGTACAGTACCAAGCTTCTAACTTGTACAGTGCCAAGCTTCTAACTTGTACAGTGCCAAGCTTCTAACTTGTACAGTGCCAAGCTTCTAACTTGTCCAGTACCAAGCGTCTTCGTTCTTAGAAAGAGCTCTCTCTGTCTCTCTCTCTCTCTCTCTCTCTCTCTCCCCCCCCCGACGTCACTTCGCTTTGAAAGGATGCTATTCATTTCGTTTTTGACTAACCATTAAGTTCTCCCGCATAAAAAAGCAAAGATGAAAAGGTTATGTATTAATTTAAGGATCTAAGAAAGGGGCCTTCGGGAAATCCAATTTATTTTCCTTTTTACATCAGTCTTAATGATAAGGTCTAGCCTTTGTTTTTTTTTCCTTATTTCTTTTTTTTCTGGCACCCGTAGGCTTCTATATTGTATATAAACAAGACAATTTGCGCAGAGCATTGTGGTACCACCAGGGACCTTGATTTTTCCACATCATTCTAATGAGTTTCTAATCATCATAATCACCGTAATAATGATATACTAATTAGTTTTGCCTAGGATAACTAATTGAGACTTTCCAGGAGTCATTACCATCGGTGTTCATTTTACTTTTAAGATTTTTTTTTATTTTTTATTATTTTGGCTAAATTTGACATCTTGCATGTTAACTGATTCCTGCTTCTTTGGATGGAGATTCATTAATAACTTGTTGAAAGAAGGATGATGCGGATGTCACAACACAAGAAAAAAAATCAGATTCCTTCCAGAGAAGAAAAAATTACATTGCTTTTCTTTTCTTTTTTTTTTAAATCTTCCTTGAGTTACTAAGAACTTGCAATGTTGGGCTTTGCATTAATGGCCTAATATCTACGGTACAACTACTTTGGATCTCCCCCTCGTACCACCAGTAGGTGCCTCTTCTTTAATTTATAGGGCGCCTTCCAACCCCACCCCACCCCTCTCCCTCCCCTCCCCCCCTCCCCTCCCCTCCCCTCCCCCTCCCTCCCCTCTTCTTCTATCCTAATTCTATTCCCCAGCCCTTTAACATGGTCCAAATACCACATACCTCTGTATATCATTGAATATGTATATATATGTCAAGGGGGCCTAGAGAAGGGTGTTTTTGTTCCATAGACTGACCTCATTTGAGTGGCAGTTTTTTTTTCGTTTCTACCCCTTGTCGCCTCGTCCGTTCATTTATTTTACATATATATACATAATTTTGTTTTCTTCTTTCATTTACACTTGTCCATTCCTCACTTTGTCCTCTCCGTCCCCTTTTTATCCCCCAGCGTTCCTTCATAATTTCTTTCTCTTCCTGTCTTCCTCACCCGCCACCCCCTCCCCCACTTCTTCCCCTTCCCCTGCCCCTGCTCCATCTTCTTTCAATTACACTTGTCCATTCCTCACTATGTCCTCTCCGTCCCTTGTTGTCCCCCAACGTTCCTTCATAAGTTCTTTCTCTTCCTGTCTTCCTCGCCCTCCCCCCGCCCTTTTCTTCCCCTTCCCCTTCCCCTTCCCCTGCACCATCTTCTTTCAATTACACTTCTCTATTCCTCACTTTGTCCTCTCCGTTCCTTGTTGTCCCCCAACGTTCCTTCCTAATTTCTTTCTCTTGCTGTCTTCCTCCCCGCCCCTCTTCCCCTTCCCCTAACCCTCCCCTCCGACTCCCCCTACCCTCTTCCCCTACCCCTTCCCCTTTCCATACCCCCTCCCCTCCTTACCCCCTCCCCTGCCCCTTCCCCCTCCCTACCCCCTTCCCCTTCCCTTCACCATCTTCTTTCAGTTACACTTGTCCATTCCTCATTTCGTCCTCTCCGTCCCTTTGTTATCCCCAACCTTCCTTCCTAATTTCTTTCTTTCTGTCTTCCTGCCCTCCCCTTTCTTTACCCCTTCCCCTTCCCCTTACTCCCTTCCCCCCCCTCCCCTTCTTCCCCCTACCTCTACCCCTTCCCTTTCCCTTCCCCTGCACCATCTTCCCAGTTACACTTCTTCTTATCCCCTACCCCTTCCCCCTCCTCTACCCTTCCCCCTCCCTTCCCCTGCACCATCTTCTTTCAGTTACACTTGTCCATTCCTCACTTCGCCCTCTCCGTCCTTTGTTATCCCCAACCTTCCTTCCTAATTTCTTTCTCCTCCTGTCTTCCTCGCCCTCACCAACCCCGGCCCTTTCTTCCCCCCTGCACCACCACCACCACCACCTGCTCTGCGCGTGCGCGCCTGATAAGTGTTGCCGTGTCTCCCCAGGTGCCAGTCAAGCCCAGCCGGTAAACGGCGGCGCCTTGCCCTCCATGCCTTCCCCTACGATGCAGAATTTCAATATAGCTCCTCAGCCAGGGCCCAATAGCCAACCAGGCGGGACTCCCGCCGAGGCTGTGTTTGCTAACGGCCTCCCTCAAACCTTTGCTGCACGTAAGAACTTTTTCTACTCACCACTTTCCAAAACACTATATTTGCTAGCATTCTTTTTTATCTAGATGCTCTTATCATGATGATGATGATGATGATGATGATTAAACAGTAACAACAACAAAAATTTCCTTTTTTTTTTTTTTTTTTTTTTTTTTTTTTGCTTGCTACATCCAGAGCCGTGGCCATGACTAGTTTCAGTTTTCGTTTGGTTTTCTTTCATTTTTTTTTATTCCTCTTTCTTCGTTTTCCCTACTCCCCCCCTTCCCCCAAACCCTCCCCGAAAGTTGTTTTTAGATATTTGTTCAGACTCATTTATCGTGATTAAAAAACAAAAAGCGAATGATCGGTAGTTTGAAGCTTCTAAAGTTTAAGCCGTGGAATATCTTTGTTGCCAAAAGTTTTCAGACAGTCTCTCAGAATGTTTGACGTTTTGTTCCCAACATTCTTTAAACAGTGCATGTTTATCTTTGTTTGACCATAGATGGCAGGCAATTGAAGAAATTCTCTCTCTCTCTCTCTCTCTCTCTCTCTCTCTCTCTCTCTCTCTCTCTCTCTCTCTCTCTCTCTCTCTCTCTCTCTCTCTCCCCAAAAGTTAACCACGGCAACGAATGGATTAAGCATGGAACAGTGATTTCTAAAATCCGTCAATGTTAAAGATCTCCCAACCCTCCTCTGATCTTGGGTCCAAGAATAATAAGAAGTATTTTTTTTATAAAGTTTAAGTATTAAGTAAGCAAACTGTTCTAACCCCCCCCCCTCCCCCCCACACACACAATCCTGCCCCACCTACCCACCCAACCCCCCTTCAGAAGAGAATAATGGAGATGATGGCAAAGTGAATATCATCCAAATCTAATATATTCAGCTAAAAGGGGTCCCTCTCTGAATTAAGTTTTCACTCTGTTTTTATTTTGTCCCGTTTTGTGTCGCCATGGCCCAAGCCTGCATCTAGCAAGTGAGCCTTTAGATAATGAGTAGTATTTTCCATTTGAGAACGAATGCCATAGTCGGCAATGACGAAAGAGGAGCAGAAAATACTAAGTATGTAAAACTTTTTTTTTTTTTTAATGACCGTCGTAAAGGGTAAGCAAGATTTTTTGCTCCTTTGTGGTATTATTTTTTTTTTTTCCAGAGACTTTGTTAATACTTTGAAGCTTCATAGGCCCAAGAGTTGATCTACCCCCCAAAAACAAACCAACCCTTCAACAGTAAAGTTCTTTGATTCGTATTTGCCATCACAAAAAAAAAAAAAATTCAAGTTGAATCAGATTGATCTTTGCAAAAAAATTTCTCATCACATCCTAGGAGAAGGTGGCGCTTTTAAAAACAAAAAAAAGAATAAACGACTAAATAATACTCTCTCAAACATTAATATAGATATATTACCCTATCACTGGTGGTGTGTAGACCTTGCTTAGCTTAATAGGGAGTATACATGTGTATCAGCTTACATGTATACTTGAACATGTATAACCAGCTTACATGTATACTAACTCCCACCCACCCCTCAATGTGTGTTCAGCTTATCTGTTATTCCCGCTGCTTCTCTGTTACATCTATCTTCTTTGATTTTTCTTTTATGTGTTCTCTTGCCTTTTTTGTTAACTAGATCGATCTACAGAACACACTTAACAATTTTTCCCGAGAACCTTTGTAGATATACTTGTGGCTTCCTGTTACCCCCCCGCCCCCCCGCCCCCTCATCGGATTTAAAGACTTTAGATGGTCGAATTTTGTGTAGTCTTTTTTCCGTAGAGTGTTTTTGTTGAAGGAGTGCGGATGTATACATTTATATATATTCCTCAGTTGTGTATATATGTACATATGCGTGTACGCGTGTGTGTTATATATATACATAAATATGTATATTTGTGCCATTATAAGCTTTTTTGAGTTCACCTTATTCTCCTCCAACCCCTTTTTTTTTTTTTTTTTTTTTTTGGTAAAACCACCAAACATTGCACATTTAAAGACATGATTTTAGAAATGGAATACGTTGTAGTTTTAAATAAAGTTGTCTGTCCTTTTTTTACTCTTAAATTCCATTTAGAAAATTTAATCTGAAGCCATAGCCATCGTTTCCACAAGGAGTTTCAGACCGTCGCAGCTAGATAGATCTTTGGTAAATTTATCCATAGTGTTGTATATGATTTTGACGGTACTGGTACCTTTTGTCAATTATATGCATATATATATGTATGTATGTATATATATATATATATATATATATATATATATATATATATATATATATAGATTTATATATATATGTATATTTATATATATACACTCATTCTTATATTGATACACCTTAGTAATGTTTCATTCCCCCTTCTGTACTTATTTCCATGCAAATATTATTAAAAAAAGTTATTATATATATATTCGCCCTCCAGAATGCCTCGCTTCCCTACGCTTGCTTCTTCGAACGAAGGAGGAAGCATTTCCCGCGGTGAAGCTCTCACCGTAATTCATGATGCATTGATTATTGTGATTGCAGGTCAGCCGTTGCCATTTGACCCTGCAAGAAATGAACCCTTGGTATGAAATGACCTTTGGTATGAAATGACCTTTGGTAAGAAATGACCTTTGGTATGAAATGACCTTTGGTGCGCGGTGGCTATGTGGTCTTCTCTCGAGCACTTGATATATTCCTGTTGCATCTGTGCAGTCATTTGAACCCCCCTGAATTTTTATTTATTTTTTTTTTTTTACGTTTTGCAAAGTACCTAGGATACCTCCTTTTTATCTATTGCAATCTAACGGAGAAATCATTCCTGTCAGTCAGTCAGTTCTTTTGAAGTGGAATAACAATTTTTTTAGACCTTGCACATAAAAACAATTTGATTAAATCTTAACAAACCTTGTCTGTAGAAAGTAGAATCTCTTGGTTTGATCGAAGCAGCTCATATCATAATTAATGTTTCATCCCACTGATCAGTTATTTTGGAAGCTCACAGTCGTATCTTGATGACTTTTTAAAAATAAAAAAAAATAAAAAAGTTAGGCGACCTTGTTGGCACCTTGTGACTCTAACTGGCTCCCTCCCGTTCTTGCTTCCCCTACAGCCCAACCCATTCCTAACGGCGAGGCCGCTACGCTCCAGCCTTCGGCAGCTTATCCGGGGATGCCTTACTCCGGCGTGGGTGAGTTCTGGAACGCCCTTCACGGCGCATATATATATATATACATAGTTTCATTTTGTATGTGGTCTCCTGACACTATATACATATACATATATATATTATACATATATAAATATTATTATTCTTTATTATTTGATGTGTGATGTTGCTGTTAGGGGTTCATTTTTTTTTTCAATTTTATTTTTTTTTTTTTAGCGGTACCTGATGGAAGTAACGATTCAAAAATCAATAAAGTTTCATAGAGGAATTTTTTGCTGTAGTACAGTCTGTGTATTATTTTGGTATATATATATGTTAAGTTCCAGCGGAGGCCCAGTTGTTTTTTTCGGATTTTCTGTAGTCTGAAGATTCGTATACATCTTTATATACTAAGTCTAGACATGTATGTTCTCTGTTGATGTTTCTATGGAATAAGATATATATTTATATATTACATTTAAGAGTGTCAGGCCAGCCATCAGGTATCTGTTAGCAGTGGGAACACGTATGCTGCCATTCCCTATTATTATTATTATTATTATTATTATTATTATTATTATTATTATTATTATTATTATTATAATGATGATGATGATGTCAAACTGTAACTTAAGTGCTTTGGGTGTGGCTTGTTGTTCACATATATATATTATATTAATGACTTGAGTTATTTATTTTGTCCATTTTTTCGTGTTTTTCGTTTCTAATATACTTTGGTGAGTTCCTGCATGCACCTCCGTTTCTTTTTTGACCGTATTTCATTGATTTTTTGGGTTCCTTAGTGTTTTCACCCTCTCCCGATATACGTGGCCTCATTGTCACTCTGTCGATGCCAGCATTTGTAGCTCTTGACATATATATACATTTATAATCATCATTTTTCCTCGCTCATATATTTACGTACAATACTGTTGGCCGCCTCCTCCTCCTCCTCCTCCTCTTCCTCGTCCTCGTACTAATCCTCCTCCTCCTCCTCCTCCTCCTCCTCCTCTTCCTCGTCCTCCTCCTCCTCCTCCTCCTCCTCCTCCTCCTCCTCCTCCTCCTCCTCCTCCTCCTCGCAAGAAAACAGAAGGCTGTTCTTCTCGTCATTCGGAGGAAGTTTTCTCTTTTTTTTTTTTTTTTTTTGTCTCCCGTTCATGATAAACTCATTTGTCTCTTCCAATCTGAAGTCAGTTGCCCCCCACCCCCACCCCCACCCCACCCACCCACCCACCCACCCACCCACCACCCACCCACCCACCCACCCACCCACCCACCCACCCCATCCCTAAACGTGTCCATTCTCCTCCAAGCATATATATACATATATATATGGTTTTGAGGACTGTGATCTATTTATCTTTTGTCTCTCCTTCGTGTGTGGTGTTTCTGTGGCCTCTCAAGAATGTTTCTTTTTGTTTTTCCTTGTCTTAGAAAAGAGAGTTAAATGCCAACCATCCCTTCATAGTTCACTTTATGATTTATTCAATGATGATGATGATGAGGATGATGATGATGATGATGATGACTTTACGATCTCATTATTATTATTTCATTAAACCACTAGCATTGTGGAAGCTGTTGGGGCATGTATTATTATTTTTTTCCTGTCATGGTAATGACTGTTTGATCAGCCTATGAAATATATATATAATATATATATTATATATATATATATATATATATATATATATATATATATATATATATATATATATATACATATATATATATATATTTGTTGTTGTTTTCTTGGAAACTCGTGGAGTACCCAGATCAAGTAGGTGGCACTATCAGGAGGTATTTGATAACGGTGAGGGTGTGTGAAGGCCTTGGTACTTTTTCGTTTTAACTGAGGAGCTTATGCGGTAGCTCGTGTTTCTGTATAGGAAGGGTTGGTGACAAGTCCCTACGCTTAGTAGAGAACTGTTAGCTGGCTTTGTTATGTAGGAAGAATTTGTGGCTCTCTCTCTCTCTCTCTCTCTCTCTCTCTCTCTCTCTCTCTCTCTCTCTCTCTCTCTCTCTCTCTATATATATATATATATATATATATATATATATATATATATATATATATATATATATATATATATATAAATGTATATATATATTATACATAATCTATGTATCTCTCTCTCTCTCTCTCTCTCTCTCTCTCTCTCTCTCTCTCTCTCTCTATATATATATATATATATATATATATATATATATATATATATATATATATATATATATATAGACATGTATGTATGTATGTATTGTTTACATGTAAATGTATGTATATACTATACATAATCTCTCTCTCTCTCTCTCTCTCTCTCTCTCTCTCTCTCTCTCTCTCTCTCTCTCTCTCTCTCTCTCACAGTTATAATAGGTTGATCGTAATCAATGCGTATAGTCCACAAAACAACTGTATTCGGGTCTTTCTTCACGCTAGTGTTATCTCCGGGTCCCTTTAAAGAATTTTCTTGCGTTCAGTTTAATTTCTTTTCATTTCACTCTTATTTCCCATTATCATTCCAGAGGGCGAATGCTTATCATCATTATGCTGATTATAAAGCACGACCTCCACGCATAATGTTCCCATTCCGTTTGTGCAATGGCGGTCTCAGCAACTCATGGAAGCCTTCGCCATTTTGCGTATGTGTTGGTGACCTCTGACATTTCCCTACCCCCGGCTCTCTCTCTCTCTCTCTCTCTCTCTCTCTCTCTCTCTCTCTCTCTCTCTCTCTCTCTCTCTCTCTCTGTGGCCGTGTCGCAGCGATGCGTAGTTCCAACAGACATTCTCGCATCATCTTCCTCCTCTTTCTATTTATATCCTGAATTGTCTTTGACATTCACCATATTCAGGGCCGTGTTCTCCCTTCGCCATCTCACTTTATTCGTGAAGAGAAAATATCTGAATCTCGCTTTATTCGTGAAGAGAAACCTCTATTCATGAAGAGAAAATATCTGAATCTGCCTTTATTCATGAAGAGAAACCTTTATTCATGAAGAGAAAATATCTGAATCTCCCTTTATTCGTGAAGAGAAAAGATCTGAATCTCCCTTTATTCGTGAAGAGAAAATATCTGAATCTCCCTTTATTTATGAAGAGAAACCTTTACTCGTGAAGAGAAACCTCTATTCATGAAGAGAAACCTCTATTCATGAAGAGAAAATATCTGAATCTCCCTTTATTCATGAAGAGAACCCATTATTCGTGAAGAGAAAAGATCTGAATCTCCCTTTATTCGTGAAGAGAAAATATCTGAATCTCCCTTTATTTATGAAGAGAAAATATCTGAATCTCCTTTATTTATGAAGAAAAAATTTCCCTTTATTCGTGAAGAGAAAAACTTATGAAGAGAAAATATCTATTCATGAAGAGAAAAATCTGAATCTCCCTTTATTCATGAAGAGAAAATATCTGAATCTCCCTTTATTCATGAAGAGAAAATATCTGAAAATTCGAAGACTGTTAGGCGCGAGATTAATGTTTTGTAGCAAGTCAGATGATCTGTTTTCGAAGAAGAGATGCGGTTCTGATATTTCCCCAAGTTTAAAAAGATATGACGAATTGGACTGGCAAGTGTTCAGGTCTGTTTTACAAATTTTCATATTGGTTATGTTATCGTAGTTTATTTAGATGCGGCGTTGTACATTTTAGCAGTTCCCGTTCTGGTTGTACTGCTACTAAATTATGTGAGTCCTCTTTATTCAGTCTTAGCATGTCCTCACTCTTTACTGGACATAGGAAGGATATCCAGTCATTTTCAGTTACCAAAGTCGATGTTGAAAGCTCAAGTTTTACGGAATTATTACTAAGTACTGGTCCGCTGGTATAGTGGTTAGTGTCGCGGCATGCCACTCAGATGTCGCGGATTCGCGTCTCCCCCAGGGCGATGGAAAATCACTGGCTCTGTATCATGATCAGTTCCTGCTGCAGTGTTGGGGGTGGTCTGTGGTGGGAGGTTGAAACCAACATTGTTTGGAAGCTTGAATTTCAAGTCAGTGGCCCCTTTTGTGCTTGTTCCTTGTTTCATCACTGAATTAATAAATAATAATAATAATTAGATTTTTTATTGCAAAAAAAATTTTCACCAGTATTCGATGTGCAATGAATTAATAAATAAATAATCTGAATTAAAGACAAAATTAGATTTTTATTGCATCAAAATTATTCTAGAGAATACGTACAAGCAGTTGGTAACAGTATTCGATGATTTTAAGACTAGAATAACAGTGACTGCCAAAAGCAAGCTTTAAAAGTCAAGAAAATGTGTTTTTGCTATTCTATAACTGGCTGGTTCTTAAACAAGGGTCGATTAGCCGATCTAGGATATGAAGAAGTAGCATTGAAATTTTAGGTTAGTGGAATCATTCTCAGACACTGGAATAAACAGGTAAAGCCAATGTCTACTCTACAAACGACTTGAGATGACAGACACCTGTCTCATCGCAAACAGTCGCAGTCTTCTGGACGCATTTTTTTGGCAGAAAAACTCGATTTCCTCTGTAGGGCAAGACGCGTTCCTTCCCTAGGAGATCGAGAGGCAGGCGGAGTGGTTGTGGGGGGCGGTGGGGTGGAGGGGGAAGGCTGATGAAATTCATATCTTCCATAGGGAGAGGTAATTCGTCTTTTCTGAGGATATTACTTCTTTTAATCCATCTTCTCTGCAGATATTGCCTCTTTCGTCGTGACCTCGATCTCCGTCAGTGGGTGAGAGGGTGGTCCTTTTGGCCATGTTTCGGAATAGGATTTCGTCGCTTGATGTGGAGTAGTCATTTTTCTTTTTATTTATATATGTTCGTCGTAACCTACTTACGTGAGAAATCGATTCTGTCGTCAGCGAAAGTGTTTGACCCTTTTCCAACTCTGAGAGTTACAAAATGTTTGGGCCTTTTCCAACTTTGAGAGTTACAAAAATGTTTGCCCCTTTTCTAACTGGGAGAGTTACAAGATGTTTGTCCCTTTTCCAGTTGTCAGAGCTACAAAATGTTTGCCACTTTTTCAACTGTGGGAGTAACAAAATGTTCCTTTTCCAACTGTGGGAGTTACGAAATGTTTGCCCCTTTTGTAACTGTGAGAGTTACAAAATGTTTGGCCCTTTTCCAACTGTGAGAGTTACAAAATGTTTGCCCCTTTTGTAACTGTGAGAGTTACAAAATGTTCGGCCCTTTTCTGCGGGGGTTACAAAACGTTTGCCCCTTTCCTAACAGTGAGAGTTACAAAATATTTGGCCCTTTTCTGCGGGGATTACAAAACGTTTGCCCCTTTCCTAACAGTGAGAGTTGAAAAATATTTGCCCACAGTTACTCAAAGAAACAAAGGCTCTCAGGATCTTGTGCCAGTCCACGGAGTCACATTAGAGCAAAGCAGAGGTAAAGAAGTTGGACAGCTATGCAAACTAGGTCGAAGAGGTACAGATGAAAAGTAAAATACAAAAAGCTGCGCAGCAACGGGCCGAAGGGACGATTTGGAGGACCATTAGACCGTCCTCGTTGTGTTGCACGAGACATATTGCGGGGAATAAAAAACACGCTCTCCACCCCCAGCGAAATATAGCCCTAAAGATTCTAACTATTTTTCCCTTCTATTAAAAAACACAGTAAATAATACGTTTTATGAGCTACGTGTTTAATTTTTGGTCTGATCAAAACAATAAGTTTATCCTTTAGGTTACCTGAGTTGTAGCACATTCAGTTGTCGAGTTGATTACGCAGATCGACAGTATTCTGGTCGGAAATATGTTGGTGTTCATCAATGACAATATGGCGTTTTTAAATCATTTAGATGTATGTGAGCATTTTTTTTTTTTTTTTTAGTCCTCTTTATCATCATTCGTTTCTTTGGGCCTCTTCAAGTTATTACGATATGTGCGTTCTGTTCTTGTTGTTATATATTGGTTTCTTGCTGTTTATATGTTTTTCAGTGTTGCATCGTAGTTAAAACTTAATGTTGAATGGGATACATTTATTCTAGGAACCACCTAAAAAAAGTGACGCGATTCTAGAAACCATTTTCGGAAGTCAGTGCTCATGATTTTAGGAACCGTTTCAAGAAGTAGAGACGTGATTCTAGAGACCGCTTGCGGAAGTAGAAACCAGATTCTAGAAACAGTCCGTTTCAGGAAGCATTTTTAGAAGATGAAACCTGGTTTTAGGACCGTTTTTACGCGTAGAGACGTGTTCTGAAAACCGCTTTCAGAAGACTGTGCGTCATTCACGAAACCACTTCTTGATGAAAGGAACTTAATTCTTGAAGACACAAGAGACGCGGAATCCTAGACACAAGATATGTTTTAATAAGTCGAGACTGAAATCTAGAAACCATCATTAGGAGTTGGAGCGTGTGTTAAGAAAGCATTTTCAGAAGCAGAGACGCGATTCTTGGAAAACAATTTCAAAAACTTGTTAAGAATTTAGATTACTTTCTCGCCAAATGAAAATACTTTTAATTGAAATAGAAATCGGTCAAAATGAAGCTGAAAACTCGGGAATTATGTGCTTCAGGTTAAATAATAAATCACGCGCGAAATCTTAATCAGGTATCCTTTTAACTTACGTGACCTCTGCCAATGTCATCGAACCTGCGGGTCATTTGCAGTTCGTTGCCGAATAGTAAGAGATAATGGAACGATAATTGTATTGGAAAGAACATAGTTCATGAAACGCTATTTGTCTGAGGAACTGACGTATTTGTTAGTAACTTTATAGCAATCGTAAATTAGTCTTACCATTGTAGTTTGCTGAGCGATGAACTGCCATCATTGTATATGTATATATATATGTATACATATATTTTATATATATATATACAGTATATGTATATATATGTTTTATATACTTTTTTAAGATAACCGCTGTGTGTTTACATAGTTCAAATCGACCGCAGTTCCTCACTTTGTGCGCTCAGATCTTTTCTCGAGCTCTAGCGAAGAACCATCTTACGCTGAGTGCAAGTCAGTGTTGACTCGCCGGGTAAATGTTGTGTGTCACCTATAGTTTTTCAAGACTTTATTACTCTGTAAGTTCTTGAGTCACTCTCTTTCCATAATCACTTCGACAGTGGCATAATACGTTGGCTGTCTTAGCATCACTGTAATTTTTTCTTTTTTTTTTTTTTTAGTAAAACCGACATTAACATTACTCATCAATAATAATAAAAAAAACGTAAATGAGGGAATGGCAGAATACGTCACAAATCCTTTAAATTTTATGATTTAAGAAGAGCCACATTTTGCCCCTGTGTTTAATCTCTTTTTATTTAAGTTTTCCTGATTTTTTTTCTCTTGTCAAAGTAATAATCTTGGGAGTCATTCAAAGTCATCTGAAAGTGATTAGTTAATGTCAGCGGATTTGTTCTTTAAGTTATGATGGCAAACAGCGGTGGTGTGTTTGTTTATGTAGTCGAGGTTTTTCTTGATTCATATGTTGCTATGGGGATGCGGAATATACCTTTGACTTCACTTGCTTTCATCTGATTTCAGTAAGCGTCTGTATTGTGTTGTCTTGTGTTTCCATAATATGAAACGTCTACATTGGTGTTTGGTGTTCATTATTGCAGACTAAAAAAAAAATGAAGCATATTAAAACCATCCACTTGGAGACATTATGATTATTACTATTGCTATCAGTCAATGATTTCGTGTTAATATCTCTCACTGATTTCAATGATTCCAACCCCCCCCTCCCCCTTAACCCAAGAGGTACAACTGTCATCCCCATAGAAGACACATGAGGGTAGAGTAGCAGCAACTGTTGGTGCAGTAAATCCGTACATACTTTTTTTTTTCTTTTCCAAGTAGTCTTGGTCATGTAGCGATGGCATGTCTGTGTCGGTGTGTGTGTGTTTTATAAGTGTGTCTGTGTGTATGCGTGTGTGTGGCTGACAGTGTCCTCCCGACCCCTCTTGCAGCCGTGTACCCCGCACCCGTCTATGGCCAGTACGCTCAGGCGCCTTCGCCCCAACTGGCGCCCATACCTCACAACAAGGTGGAAGGTAAGCTGACCACGCCGTCTCGCGACCTGATCCCGCGTTCCAGCCGCGCCCCGAGTTGGTTCTCAGTTCTGGTAAAGAGTAATTCATGTCAATAAAGTTGAAAAGATCAAAAGAAGCTTCTTCTTACATTTTAATTCATAGTTCAACGATAAATCATAATAAAGTAACGATAAAAAAGAAGCCTCTTCTTGCATTTTGATTCATGGTTAAACGATAAATCATTAGAATCAAGTTAAAAAGATCAAAAAAAGCTTCTTCCGACATTACGAAATCTTTCAGTCCAGCAGCAGAATACTCTTCACTTAGAGACAACGTTAAACTTCTAGTTTAATGCTATCTTGGATCGTAGTTGACTTTTCTCACTTCATTCAAAAAAAGAAGGATTATCTTTGAGTAAAGTAAGAGAAAGATTATCTTAACAGTAATTGTAAAGAAATATAAAAATATATATATATATTCCTGGATCCTCATATGCTGATAGTGTTTGATGCCTTAGAACTAGAGAAAGGGTTAATTCCCTGCTTGAGAGAGATGTCGAAGACAGATCGAGTGCATAAATGAATAGAGAGCTTCGAGCTCCCACGTAGCAGTGAGCTGAGAGCCAATTCCGGGACACCGAAGTGGATGAGGGAGACAAGTGGTCATTCTTAGTTATTCCAGTGGAGCCTTTATATCTCATTTACTCATTTATTATCATTATTATTTTTTTTTCCATTATTTTTCCGTCCCCTTGAGTGAGTTGCTTGCATGACGTATCTATATACATCAGTATATATATATATATATTTGCATACATTATATACATTTTCGCCTGCATGCTCATTATTGCTGCTTGCGCGACCTTCGCAATTCCTGCACGGTTATCTGCATGTCAGCAAAATGTTTTTATATAGGCTTGGTGCGATGTTTGTGTGTCCATAGAATTTTCTCCCAGCGAGGACATTAAACCTACAGATAATTTTTTTTTCATACATGTGGATCTCTTCCTTCGCTAGACCCCCAGAGGACTCTAGCGAAGGGATTGTTAGCGAAGTTAGCTTTCCCAAATTCAAGGAAACAATTCATATCACACTGAAAAGACATTGGAAGACACAAGGAAGTAAAGCTCTAGATATAAACAAAATATACATGAGAAAGTTTTCTCCTCTCAACAGGAGACTTAGTTGTGGATATGATGTTATTTTTTACGGTCCTGAAAAACATTTTCCGTGAATAGACTTAGTGGTAAGGGTATTGGAAGCAATTGGATAAAAAAAAAAACAGTAGACATATTTTCCAAACATACTTTTTTTTTTTTGAGATTAAGATTCAAGAGAGAGAGTGTCATGTTAACTTCCTGACTTTGCATGCCCTTTTGGGGTTGCACGGCGTTGCATGCCCCACCTCCAGAGATTGCATGATCGGAATTTGATTTCACTCAGTTATGTCAATTTTTTGGTAAACTTTAAAAAAAAAAAAAAGAGAAATACCAAGAGGAGATATACTATATATAATTTTTTTTTTTACTTGTTCTCCTGTAATATTTGACTACTGTAGGTGTCATAGAATTTCATTTTCAAATTTAGGTCACTCAAACAAAATATGATTTTTCATTTACCTAGTGAGAAAATATCATGGCGGTTCTTGTTTTCAAGTTTTTTTTTTTTTTCTTTTCTCTCTCCCTAGTCGTATAGCGAATACGAGTTATTAGTCATTTCTGAAGAGCTTTTTGATGAAATTTATATATATATATATTATATTATCTACATCGTAATTCATCTGTTTTATATATATATATATATATACCGTTTACTGTGTCTTCTTTCATTCTGTCGTCGTCTCTGAGCCTCTACCGAGATATAGTTTTCCCACATGCCTGTCTTCTGCTACAGCACAGATGAAGCAGTAACTTTTTTTTTTCTTTAATTTTTTTACCTATTTATGTACACACAAGCACATTTGACACTCCAAGTTCTCGCTTTGAATTTCAATCAGATTTCAAGACTACCTGTTGACACTTTGAGCCCAGTACACACCTGCTTTTATTATTCATCAGTCATTTTTAAAAATATATATTAAAAACGTTTCTATAATAATGCTTTTAAGCACCTGTGGCCAAAATCGCAAGATTGTTTTTTTTTTTTTTTTTTTTTTTTTTTGTGACGTGAAAAGATGAGGCCGAGAACATCACGTTTGCATAAATCCGTGTGCTTACATTTCTTTTGTTTTAATGCTTTCACGTATACAAGGTGGATTCTTATTGTGTAAGCTCTCTCTCTCTCTCTCTCTCTCTCTCTCTCTCTCTCTCTATATCTATATATATATATATATATATATATATATATATATATATATATATATATATATATATATATATATATATATATATATATATATATATATATATATATATATATATATATATATATATATATATGTATATATATATATATTTTGTATATATATAATTATATATATAATATTAATATATCTGTATTATATCCAATATTTTTCTTCGTTATTCTCTTATTACCGAAAGCAATAAATAAAACCTTTTAAATACGAATAATGCAGGCCAATTTACTAGGATGATTCACCTCTGAAGAGAATTGCCGAATCTCAATAAGTAAATCATTCCGAACTTAGTAATTGTATTTTTTGTTAACTTCCGTACAGAACAAGATGCAAAAAAAAAAACTATTCTTTGAAGACGTAATGATAATTCTGTAGCAGACATAAAATTCGCTGGAAAAAAAATCAGTGTTGCTGATTTCAGAATGTACATAGTTTTTTTTAGTTTTCCCATTTTTTTTAGCTTTTTTTTCAACTTTCACTTGTAAAATTACGGAGACTACACTAATAATGAGTACTGGGTCTCAGAAAAAAAAAAATAAGTTTGAGTATAATTTCAAAACCACAGAATTCTTTTTAATCAATGTCAGTCTTATGCACAGTTTACTTATACTGCTTTTCAAATCAACTCGCTCTCTCTCTCTCTCTCTCTCTCTCTCTCTCTCTCTCTCTCTCTCTCTCTCTCTCTCTCTCTCTCTCTCTCTAGCATTTCTCTCCCTGTCTCTTGATGTCTGCTGTACACACCAGAAATCTCTCTCTCTCTCTCTCTCTCTCTCTCTCTCTCTCTCTCTCTCTCTCTCTCTCTCTCTCTTCTCTCTTTATTGTCTGTCTCTTAATTTTGTGTTCTGTAATTGTATTGTAAATTGTGCCAAATATTTTGTCCTCTCGCTTTGGTTCGTCCTTTCAGTTTCTCTCTCTCTCTCTCTCTCTCTCTCTCTCTCTCTCTCTCTCTCTCTCTCTCTCTCTCTCTCTCTCTCTCTCTCTCTCATTATATATAAATATATACTGTATATGTGTTCTTGCCCACTCCTTATATTATTTCCCTCCCCCCTTTAAAATACAATCATCAGTTTTACTCTTCTCCATAACTTTAGTTCTGGAATTTTTTTTTTTATTTTTCCTCCTGCCGCAAAACGCCTTATAGTGTGTTTTTATAATATTGGTAGATAGAATTTGTATATTATAAAAACATGCCTTAAGTATTCTAAATAAGAGACTTTCACTTTTTGCCGTAAATAATTCGAATAAGATTTTTTTTTTTTTATTTTGTTTCATCTGCAGAATGTCTCATTTTTTGAGTCGAGAAAACCTGTTATTATTATTATTATCATCACGATTATTATTAATATATTATAAGATTCCGAATATCATAAATAACTGATTCGTTTACATATATAAATCACTCGCTGTTGTACTTCAAAAAAAAAAAAAGAGAAGAATCTGTAATAATAAAAGTATTAACAAATGAACTAAAAAATTAAAAAAAAAATGAAATGAAAACATGCACTAAAAGAGAAATCACAAGAGACAGAAAAAAAAAAATAAAAAAAAAAAAAAAAAAAGAAAAAGATGTTTCTCCCGTCTGTTCTTGTTGATGGCGGTCTTTCTCTTTCTCTCTTTTTTTCTGTCTCTCTCACCGAGAGATCTACAAGTCCTGGTCCCTTCTTCGCCCCTGTCAGGTTGCTCCATCTCGGGGCCTGAGGGATGCAACCTCTTCATCTACCACCTGCCGCAGGAGTTCGGGGACGCCGAGTTGATGCAGATGTTTCTCCCCTTCGGAAATGTGATCTCCTCCAAAGTGTTCATTGACAGAGCTACAAACCAGAGCAAGTGTTTTGGTGAGGACACAGGAGATATTTCATCGTTATTTTTTTTTCAGTATTATTAGTAGATATTATACCACTGCGAAAGTAGATATTATACCACTTCGCAGTGTGTTTTAGTTAATGTAATTGCTGAAGAAATACTCACAGTAGCGTGAGTCTTGAAATCCAAACCAGAGCAAGTGTTTTGGTGAGGACACAGGAGATATTTCATCGTTATTTTTTTTTTCAGTATTATTAGTAGATATTATACCACTGCGAAAGTAGATATTATATCGCTTCGCAGTGTGTTTTAGTTAATGTAATTGCTGAAGAAATACTCACAGTAGCGTGAGTCTTGAAATCCAAACCAGAGCAAGTGTTTTGGTGAGGACACACAAGATATTTCATAGTTATTTTCTTCAGTATTATTAGTAGATATTATACCACTTTTCAGTGTATTTTAGTTAATGTAATTGCTGAAGAAATACTCACAGTAGCGTGAGTCTTGAAATGGAGAAACAAATCCACGTTTATGTGTATGTACATATATTTATCTTTGAATATATGTACATATACATGACCGTGGATTTGTTTCTCCAGTACAATCACTAACACAGTGCCTGTCACTGCAAATCTTATTTTTATTTGGGAATTATTGCTGTTAAAATCAGACTTAACTGTGAAGTCGTGTTGGTTTTTTCTTTTTTTTTTTGTAAAAAAAAAAAAACTTTACATTTTACAGTTTTATAAAATACATTTAATGTTTTACAGTTTTGGATCTTTCCTAGATAGTGACCCCCAGGGTTTTAAAAAACCCGGTATGTATCCACCTTTGCGGCGTGTTCAGTACAAGCCCGTTGGGGATGGCCGTAAAAACATAAACAAAAGACTGTAAATATCATAAAAAGATAATGACCCCCAAGAAATATTAGCCCTAGGTAACGACCCCCGAAAACCCTTGGGGGGTCACTATCTAGGAAAGATCCAAAGTTTTGATTCTGAAGTCAAATTTATGTGAAGATTATGGAGACGTCATTTTCATGGAATTGATAATTTTCTTCTTTTGTTGATACTTGAATCTCATACCGAATTGTTTATATAAAAGTAGTCTTCTTGTAACCGATAAGATTTCCTTTTTATGTCTTACAGAAGTTATGTTAGCTCGCCTGCTTGTGAATTTTATGACAGACTAAAAAAAAAACAGTTTTTCAGTAAAATATTGCAATTTGAGTTCTGCCATTCTTGTGTCACTGTAAAAACAATAATCATTTTTGTGTCACTGTAAAAAAAAAATTAATCATTTTTGTGTCACTGTAAAAAAATTAATCATTTTCGTGTCACTGTAAAAAAAATAATCATTTTTGTGTCACTGTAAAAAAAAATTAATCATTTTCGTGTCACTGTAAAAAAAATTAATCATTTTTGTCACTGTAAAAAAATTAATCTTTTTCGTGTCACTGTAAAAAAAATTAATCATTTTTGTCACTGTAAAAAAAATTCATCATTTTTGTGTCACTGTAAAAAAAATTAATCATTTTCGTGTCACTGTAAAAATAATTCATCATTTTTGTGTCACTGTAAAAAAATAATTTTTGTGTCACTGTAAAAAAAAATAATCATTTTTGTGTCACTGTAAAAAAAATAATCATTTTTGTGTCACTGTAAAAAAAAATAATCATTTTTGTGTCACTGTAAAAAAAAAATAATAATTTTTGTGTCACTGTAAAAAAAAAATATTCATTTTTGTGTCACTGTAAAAAAAAATAATCATTTTTGTGTCACTGTAAAAAAAATAATCATTTTTGTGTCACTGTAAAAAAATTAACCTTAGACCAAAGAGAGCCACATTTGACTGCACAGTCTTCGATTTCAGGTTTTGTGAGTTTTGACAACCCGGCCTCCGCCCAGGCTGCTATCCAAGCAATGAATGGCTTCCAAATCGGCATGAAGCGCTTAAAGGTCCAGCTCAAACGACCCAAGGATGCCAATAGACCCTACTAACAGCTGCACTCAGTAGGGGAGACCAGGTATGGGGAATCCTTCTCGTTGCAACTGAGCTTGCATTCTTAGGAGCACTGAATCCTTTTCCTGAACTGAACTAGTTTACATGAAACAGTTTCACTGTGTGTCAAGAGACTCGCATTTTAGTCATTTCTCCTGTCATGTTAAAGGTATTGCTTAAGTGTATTTATTTTTCGTTGTAGTGAACGATTCATTCAGTTCAAGAAGTGAAGGTGAGGAAAACTCGAAAATGTGCTTTTTTGAGCTTCCGCCACGAAATTTGATTGCCTGATTAAGATTACTGTTCTTCATTGATACAAGAAAGGTTAAGCACACTGTATATTGACACAACGAAGCATTCTGCCTGTTCCAGACCAACGTTGTTCTTACAGAGTCTAGGAAAAAAAACATATTCTCGTAGAACGGTGCAAAAGAAAAAGATAACGTTTGTCTGTGGAAAGATTGTAGCTTAGAAGGAATGCCTGGAAATTCAACACTGAGGTATTGTGGTCTACGAAAACACACTTTTTTCTTGATGAGCTCGAGTTGAAAGGAGTGGCTTCTACCATTCTAAGTGTTGTTTTTTCTCTTCTTTTCTTTGCAGGGGTGTCTGATGGAAAGCTGTTCACGATGGCTCCGTGTTTATCATAGCTTGAATATAGCTTGAATATGACATTTATATCAAGTATTAGGAATCCAAAGCTTAGAATTAAGTCAAAAGAAAAAGAAAATTCTTGAAAAATATATACTTCCTCTACAAGATGAATATTATTCCCGTATTTCTATACAGCAAGTGCTATAAGTCCACAGAGCTTGATTCGCTACACAGATCGCATTAGGCCTCAGAGGTGGTATAGGCGAAGGACCCTAAGAGCAGATCACTGTCGTCGTCAGGAATTTTTGTTGAGATATGAATGTGTGGTACAGGAAATAAATCCACAGTTGAGGCCTGTGCTGCTGTGTACACAAACTGTACATATATATATGCTGTACCGAGTTATGGCGCGGTACCAATGAAGGACTGGGACGGAAAGTCCCTCTCCTCGCACATGTTGATAGCCATGTTATTTACTGAGAGTATGGAAACAATATTTTTAATAATAATAAGCCTTCTGTTAAAGTTATATTACGTATCATAATATTTCAACTATATCATATTGTTAAGAATAATAATAGTAGTATACTATACTTAAGACGTGCTCTATCAGCTCTGCGCCATTTTCGTGCGAGATAGATAGCCGGGTGACTTGGATCTCCCAGCATCGGATGTGTCCTAACCCGCCCCGCTGACGGGTTGCTCCTTCAGGGTACTAAGTGTTGCGTGTCTCGTGTATGTTGCCTCACGCCCTGCGCTGTGCCCGGGCACCCACGACGCCGCTGCCACCCATCCTGTGGCTGCCGGCTTCCATGGCTCAGTAAATTGCCCATGTTTTTACCTGATAGTCTGTTGTGGGCCAACTGTCCACAAGCGCTTAGCTTAAGACTGGGCTGCCATAGCGGTGTTGCCGCATGCACTGGTGCTCTTCTCGCCATCTTGTGTGCCGTGTGCCGGGCGGGGACCACCCCCCTCCCCCTACCAGACCAGGGCGTTGAGGTCTCTTTTTCCAGCTCCAAAGTTGGACAACCAAAGTGATGGCCCCTGATAATTCCGGGGCCCCTAGTCTAGTGTCAAACTAGAGGAATAGCTTCTCTATACCTGTAGATGCCTATAGATATATAGATTAAATTGCTAGATAGCTTTCAAGTATAGAGGAAGTCTTATAAAGACACATTGTATATATGCTGAGGTAACTTGGTAGAGGACTAATGACCCTGCATTTGATCATATGTACAGTGGATAGCATATTCACTAGACTAAGGGTACCAACGCTTATCTCCAGTCAATTTTATATCATGATATATTTTTAAATCATTTGTATCCAATGGTTTAATAAGATTTGTGCATTTCTTTGTGGCTTAGATTTTTAGACATCTGTATGTTTGTCAGATCAAAGTGGCATTATTTTCTAGTCAAGGTGTACTCGTTATTTTTTAAAGGATTACAGTTTTGGAGCGATCTTTCATCTATGATCTCAGACATTCCATCTAGTCATTATTATTGTTTTAATACATTCTTGGGTACTTAATTCCCCTCTCTCTTATAATGCTGTATGTCATCCACGTAACTTTTGAACCGTTGACAGAGATGTGCCAAGGGAGTTCAAGATAATTTCTCCATTACCTGGTCTATTTTATTTGTTTCGTATATTTACATGTTATAGACCCGAGTGGTTTAGGAATAAGAATTACTGATTTCTGAAAGAATGAAGCTGTTTCTCTGACATAGCATATCTAGTCCAATATGTACATACGCACCATTGTCAGGCTGCTTGATCAAGGTAGCTTCGTGGAGAGAGGTTTGCCGGCACGTGTTGTTACAGAAACAGCTCCCGTGCTGTTGATTGTGGTTTAGTTGTTACTAGTATTTGTTGAAAGAATCTGCAATGTGTTCATATTAAAAAAATTTATTATAAGAATGGTATGACTAGATTACTGACAAGTACAACTGTGACTGTGGTAGGGAATGACGTCAGAGCTGCGACAGGCTTCTCTCCACAGCATGCCTCTGTAGCGAGCCTGCGCCACTGTAATATTACATAGGCCCTTTTGCCTTGCTCATGCTGGCATCTTGTTTGAAGTGATCAGGCTTTGTTTGGCAGAGGCTTCTACGTGATTTGTACTAAAGATTATCCTTTGCAGTGTAAACAAGATGGCAGTATTTGAGTACAACAGGGATATTATTAAGGAATGTAAGGAGATAGCCACACCAAAGAAATAACAGAAAAATACTTAAAGAATAGTTTTAGTATATCACATTTAGGAACTGCGTAGCATATAATTTATTATCATTTATTTATTTACTGCTTTAATTTATTAATAACAATTGCCTAAAGGAGAGTGTCATCTGCCATGGTCATTGTTCAAGGCAATATCAAATCTAATTGTTTGTTTGGGGACCAACTTCTGTGTCTTTTGGTCAATTCATGTAATATGGTGTCGTTCGGGGACGTCGTGTTGTATTTGTTTGACTTTCTGCCCATTTTAGCAGTATGTTTTCAAGAAGTCCTTGGACTGCCATGGGATACACTCTCTGGAATTGATAATACTTAGCCCCTATACATTTTAAGGATATTGGTAAATGCCCGCATATTATAAAGTATTCATTTTTCGTATTCATGGAGGAAACCAGGCGGCCCAAACCTGCTACTCTGAGTTCATATTTTGTAGTCAAACGCGACGTACTGTTAGTGAGAGAGGTAGTAGATGACTGAAGAAGTAGCTGAGCAGATGTTTCACAACAGGCTCACAGAAGACTGACAGAGGGAGAGAGAGAGCGAGAGCACCTTTCATACATCGCCTGATCGGTGACGCTGAGTGAGAAGACCCAGTCCCATCCGAATGGTGAAAAAGTGTTTCCAGTGAAGACGGCTGGTGACCTTTGGTGAAGACGGCCTTTGGTGACAGTGTAACTAGTGGATAGCAGGGCCCCAGCATATCAGTGTTGCGCCTCCTCTGGCCCCACCTGGTCCCTGAGACCCTGGACCTGGCGGAACTGGCTGCCTGCACGGTCTCTCGTCTTGCGCCTTGCCTTCACTGAACCCACCCCGTGCCAGGAGCTGGCAGGCCCCTTTCTGCCGGCCACATTGCTCCCGCCTGTCCACATCCGAATCCAAATCCATTGTCCCTGTCTCATTTCTCCAGCACAATTGCCAGTCCTCGAATATGCCATTTGAAGGGGCTCCTTCCTTTCTTGCGAAGGCCGCCCCGAGAGGATTTTTCGAATATGCCATTTGAAGGGGTTCCTTCCTTTCTTGCGGAGGCAGCCCCGAGAGGATTTTTCGTTCGTTTTCGTTCCGTGTGCGAGGACGCTATGGTTCACAACACGCGTTGAGGTGGGACAGGCAGGCGGGGGCGAGGGTGGGGCTGGACCCGGCGCGCCGCTTGTGTATAACACAGCGCCTGCCCCTGGCCTCCTCCATGCCCATATTTCATCACGACAGTCGCGGGACTCACCCCTCCCCTCCAGGGGATGCCGGGGCCTGTCAAGCTATATGGTTGTACATCAAGATGGCAAGCTCTGTAAGCTTTTATATTGTAATTTTCTAGACCCCAGATTCTTCTCCTTCCAAGAGAGTTTAATAGCATGGTAAAGTAGTTAACCATTTGAAGTAGTTTCATAGGAGCATAATTTATATCTGATTTGCCATAGTTAAAAAAAGTAGGTGGCTTGACCCAGCCTGAGGTGCCATGGGATAGGCCAGTATCCTCCATTATTCACAATCTCTCATGAGTTCCCATGTGAGTTTTAGCCTCATGAGTATGTTGTGCTGGACAAGCTCGTTACCCACCACCCACCAGCTGTGCTCCATTGTCGCCAAATCCACAGCCCGGAGTTGCTGGCACAAATGGCCTGGGCAAGTTTTCCATCAAGTCAAAAAAAATACCAGATCAGCTAGGACGGGTCTCTGTGGTACACACTCTAGTTGATCCTAAGATAAGTGCCCAACATTGGTCAGCATCATGTATAAATTTTTAAGAAAAATAGAAAGAAATATAATAATAAATAATAATATTCAGAATATATATATATATAGTGTATGTGATCTCATAATTTATATTGTTATATAATGTCATGGTGGCTTTAAAATTCTTGTATATGACATGTTTTTATTGTAAAACCTAAATTTTAAATTTGCAAGATGTTGAAAAATTCTCCATTTTAAGTTTGATCGTGTGATTCTCAAAAAAAGAGTAATACTAATGCGAAGTATACGTATCATTTATAACAGTATTTAAGTAGAAGCTCTCAGACACAACACACTTCATAAATTCAAAGCACATAATGACTCGATGATGAGGGAGAAAAAACATACGTCATTGTTCTCAAAGGTACACGCAAGCAATAGAATAAAAAAAAAAAAAAAAGATACACACAGACTACAGCTGACTTTGAAGGAGATAATATGGAATTAGAGTTGCTAATGACATCGTTTCAATTGCAGTGCATCTTTCGAATTCTTCTGTCACTATAATAAGTGGTGATCGATTTTCCGTTTTAAAAGTTTTTGAGTCAATTTTTACCTTACTACTTACAGTACAAAAAGATCTGTAATAAGTCTTGTAAATTTTCTCCAAATGGTAAGTGTTTATTAGAAAGTGTGGGTTGGAGTTGGCAAGCTATTTTTATCAGTATTTTAACCGAAGAAAAAAATTCTTAGAGTGGAAAGTAACCTTGAAAGGTGGTCTAGTTTTGTATCATCATTGTGAATTCATGCAAAATAAACTTGCCCCCATTTTGAATGTAGTTGCCTTTTGTAAAATATTCAAATTCAGTGTTCAGTTGTTGACAAGTCCAATGATATTACAGTATTACCTTTTAGACATATGGTGTTCAATGTTTATTTCAAGTGTAGCTCTGGAAATCCAGGAGTTTTTTTTTTTTTTTAAAGGTGACAAAGATCAATTTGTGGAAGTGCCGTAGGATTATAGGATGCAATGCTTTATCAAACGTCCTTATTAAGATATAAAAGGGAAATTGTAATGTTCCGTGTCTATAGATGTAAAGAACGTCAGAGATTTCTGTAAAATAAAATGAAGTTTGGAAATTAGTTTTGCATATCAGTGTTTCAAAGAAAATTTCATGTAGAAAACCGATCTATTAAACGAAGAGGTCATTTTTTTTAACTGATGTTACTGATTACGAATCTTAACTGGATCCAGCCCATTCACACAGAACCACCTTACCATTAACTAAACTTTATGAAAGGACCTTCCATTGAATCAGTTACTCTATTTTATTCCTTTGTGCAGTTTTGATATAATCCACAGAAGCTGTTTGTAACACCCATTTCTTGCTTGTCTGTACAATAATAGAAAAATATAAAAAAGTGATTGTGAAAGCCAGTGACAACATATCTTCGCTGTTACACATTTTTTTTTTTTTTTTTTTTGTATTCCGTTTCAGCTCCTTTTCTCTCTCCTCCCATTTTCCCCTTGTGATGTTGTATGTCAGGAAAGAAATAAAACCGTTTTTCGCCCGTTTTCTTCTACATCCGATTGTCTTCGAACATTCCATCTCAAATTTCAAATTTTTTTCGTCAAGTGAAAATACTATAGCCAAGTCTCGTTTGACATCCCCCCCCTCCCTCCCTCCCTCCCTCCCTCCCTCCTCCCCCTTTAAAGGTTATACTTCTCTTGTGCATTGTATCTACTATATATCGAGTGAGGAAATAAAAAAATAAGATTATTTGTTGCTTGTTGCTAGATTTGTGAATCTTCCCTCCAGTAAACCATCTTGTGCCATTAGAGATCAATTTTAATGTGCTATTTTCAATATTGTTGACGATTATTATATTGGTACCACTTCTTGGACATTTTTAAGAGATATTTAACGTCACTTCGTCTATCTCCTTTTATACAGAGAATTATTATTATTTTTTTGCGTACTGTTGGTTATTTTCTCTTTTTCTTACTAGGAACATCAATATCTTTATTATCGGTTGCTTTTGATATACAGTGTACTTTTCACAACACGAATTATCACACATACTGTTACACTTCGATTTAATGTTATTGTATCATTAAAGTTAAGTTATTTACATTAGGATTTTTGCTGAAAAGCACAATATTTTTTTTTTCCATTGATTTGTTACATACATGAAGGACAAAATGTAATGAGAACAACATTCGATTGTACATTACACTATAGAAAAGAAGAGAAATACACCAGTTTAAAAAAAAAAAGTATCCTATGTAGGCGGAATACTGTATAGGTTGTATAAAAGTTTTAAGAAGGGTAGTACAGGCCTACCCAAGACGGGTCGATTATGAGTGTGTAGCATTCTTGCCCTTGTATAAGTGATACTTTGTAATGAAATAAAGATCCAATATATATATAATTTCTCCTCGTTTTCTTTCAGCCTTCGTCTCACCACTTGACTAGCGTATGCAGCGAGTGTGTTTACGTTACGTAAACAAAATGCAATTTTAACCCCATAAAAGGAAAAGCTGGTGTAAAAATGCTTATGATGATCTATAAAATTATGGCTCATTTTTACTTTATGGCAAAACAGATAAAACAAATTTCTCAGCAGAGCAAAACAAAAAATGAAAAAATTAAAAAGCTGCACGAAAGGACTCAAACTGATCAGAAAATCTACTACTCCACAGTACATCTCTAGCCACGAACAAGGTAGTGTCATCCCTGCAGACCTGAGGTTCCAAAGACTGATTTACAGAGACAGTTCACATCGTTATAAAGTCATTAATATTAAGAAAAGTGAAAGAGACTTTATCAGTTATATATTTGCATTTTTATGAAGGGGAAAGCAAGGGCTGTTGGAAAGTCACTTGATCGGTAATCCATGTCCGGTGTCTGACAGAGTTTCTTGGAAGTTTCTGGTGACGTTAGATTCCAGGTAGTATCCTCACTTCCTAATAATACCATGCCAGATATAATTTGAAATAATAATAGTGCCTAAAGATAATGGGACTGTGAAATTTTGAAATATCCAGAAGACCAGCAACATATCACAATAATGGCTTTCATAACTCCAATCATAAATCGTGAACGATGGTACGTGACCGCCTAACCGGCTAAAATTCATATATAAAAGAGTATACTTAGTAAAGTAACGGGGATGGCCTAGGACCTACGTATGTTCTTGATGCCAGGTTACATTTTTCTCTAAGCTGATGACTGCCGGTGACTTCCTTACTAGGCTACTGTAATTTCCAGTTACAGGAATACGAGAAGTTCGGGGCCTTGGCCCCCGCGAGAGTAATTTAACCACGAAGTTCATACAAATTAGATATTAACAATTGTTCATCGCATATATTGTAATGAGAGCAAGATCCTCAGATATATTGCTACCTCAAAAAGACTGAAAACATTCATAAAATCAAAATTTATTACGTGTGAAAAGTAATTTGACGGTGTCCAGAGTGTTTACAGTTTACGATTTCAACCCCAGCCACTAGGAGTCACTACTGACTCACTAGTGTATTTTTCTGCCTACTCCGTGACGGTTGACACTTAGCAATCAGTCGGCAGTACGGACGTCCTATAGAGTGAGTGTGGGTGTACATTGTGAAGCCCTTGTCTTAAGTGCGTCTGCAAATCACACGGATCCATACATTTTGTCAAGGTGATGTAGCCATTGTCATTGTAATAGGTTTGCAGAATGTTTAGGTTATTGGGTAAAGTTTAGCCAACGTAATGCGAGGTTAATTTGGTTTGTGGGCTATAGGGTAGCCCTATCATATGCAGTTATTTACTTGCTGCTTTCCGCAGTATATCCCATATCTGCAGGGAGTGGAATTAAATATTGGGATGTTAGCTTCATATAATTAATCCTTAAAGTTTCTTATTGGGGTATTATGCTGTGTATCGCAGTTCGGTACTTTGGTGGAATAGCCGAATGGTTATTTAAGGGAGGTATCTGTTTAACCAGTAATGGAGATGAAATGAAACATTTTTTTCGAATAGTTTTTGATTGTAATCGGAGTCATTTTGACATTATTTTTCCTTGGAAACGGTTAACCAATTACAATCACAACTCCCCAAGGCTAACAGTAATGAGGAACCTTGGTGGGGAACCAGGGTGAATTTTTATATTAAACCATAATCGCAATCCAAAATTACAGTTTGTTTTGAACGTTTTTGACGTTCATTTTGGTAGCAAATTGGTACGTGTAGAGGTACTCGACCACTTATATATCCTGCAATTATGGGGGACCTCGGTGGGAAATTGGGGTCTTTTGGACCGGGGAAAAGGGAATATGAGTGAAATAGCGGAATGCATTTAACCTTTACCGGCTGGGGATTTCCCCCCACGTAACTTAGAGCATGGTGTCACTTTGAATAGCCATGTTCAGTCAGTCATACCATAATCAGGTTCAGAAACTGCTGACGTATCATGGGATGAATGTCTTGTGACTGGTTTGTCCAGTCTTGAAGTTCACTGATGTCTGGGTGAGGTAGAGCCAGCTAGTTGTAGGATGAAAAAGTTATGGCAGGAAGTGTGGGAATGATTAGATACCTGGATATATATAGTTGGAAGTACTGTGATCACTTATCAATCCATTTAATCCAGTCTTTGACTTCTGCAAAGGCGTTCAGTACTTCGTGTCTTCATCGTGATTTTAGAGGTCCAAAAAATGATTAGTTTGATTAAACTGCATGCTGCATAATAACCTAAAAATACCAGAGACTTATTAGCAGGTCACTCGTCCTCATAATAATGCTGCCTGAGTTGACAGCAACCCAAGGGGTATAAACCAACCCAGAAATGGCCGGAAATATAAAAAGAGATCAAATAGAATAGGGACGGAAAACCACTCTGGCCAAGTCAGAACACGCTGTCATAGGAGGTTAGGCCATTGTTAGCAAAAAACATATTTATATCCCCCATATTTAATATATTTCTTAAAGGTACCAAGGAGCAGCATCACATAATGAACAATGGCTCAACAAGAGGCGCAATAAAAACCTTTTGGATCCCCTCTCAATCTTGCAAAACACCCAAAATCGTCGTTAAATTTCAACAACAATACCTGGGCCACCAATATAGGTTGTTGATTAGCAAAAGTATTCAGTACACATGAGTAAATGGAGGGTAAGTAATCTCTTTAGTTTTCTGATTTGGCATAGTAATGCTGCAATTGCTCAGTGTGTCCATGTAAGGGTCTAGCGGTGTCAGTTGACTTCATTCCCTGCACTGTTGGCATTGCTAAGAGGTGTTTGCAGTGTTTTTACAGTTTTTATTTACAGCTGTCATCTGCCTGTCTTCCTTTTTGCTGTCTAACCTCTCTAACGATAAGTTCCTAGTACGTCTGAAGGGTTTTCAGCCTGTTCCTCCTTTAGCTCCTCGTACTTATTATTTGTTTGTTGGATCTCTCTATCTCAATGGTTCTTAACCATTTTATTACCACGCCCCCTCCAAGAGTTGGCCCTTCCCTCCACGCCCCCTCTAAGAGATGATCCTTCCCTCCACGCCCCCTCTAAGAGATGATCCTTCCCTCCACGCCCCCTCTAAGAGTTGGTCCTTCCCTCCACGCCCCCTCTAAGAGTTGGTCCTTCCCTCCACGCCCCCTCTAAGAGCTGGTCCTTCCCTCCACGCCCCCCTAGCATCTATGAGTAAAATTCCTCTCCCAGATTTTTTAAGGGAAAAAAAAAATATATGTTTTTATTCTTTTGGGAATGAATTAGCGAGATACTTGACACTGCTTCTTAGCGACTCTTGTTAAGAGAACAACGAATATGATTAGAGAATTTTTAATTTTACCCTAGGGGTCGTGGCCCCCCAGCTTAAGAACCACTGCTCTGTCTTGTCCAACAGCTCCAACTCCCTCATTAAACTGTCTTGAATGCTGAATGGCTGAAAGTGACCTAGTTCTTAGTTGTGTAGCCAAAATTTCATTATTTTTTCATTCATTCACAACGTGTGTAGTGATCTTCAAGATCATGTTACCTCATTTCACATTTTGGAAGACAAAGGTGATAGGATGGATAGCTGTCATATTTATAATTCAGTATGTATAAAGACAGACTAAGGATGTGAGCCATTTCGACAAGATCTTTATATAGTTTTCTGGGGTAAATTTGAATGTTTATTTACATTAAAAAATAAAATCAGTGTGTGAGATGCGCGATTAATATGTTTATGAGGATTTCTTTGACAAATTTAACAACAGGTTTTAAATTAACAAATTTCAAACGCTATGGATAGTTGACATAATTCTGAGTTACAATTTCTGCAATCAACTTGAAGATTGTGCTTGTTTTAAAATACGTTAAGGCCATAAACATCCTAGTTACCTGGTGGAAACAACGAAAAAGTAGGTATTTTATTTTAATGTTATCTAATACTCGATACTGGAGTTATGTTGTGTTTTTAAGTCTCATTAATTTGATTAATGCGGGATCATATTAAAATCTATTGCAGATTTACCATTACCGAGATATGTACTGTCAATTGTTAACGGTTTAACATTCATTCCCAAGGAACTGGTACTAAGCACGGTGCCCGTGAGAATGGTTGTGGTATCAAAGTCAAAATAAATGTTGTTGATCCCCAACGAGTAATTATTGTATGGCTGTTCAAAGCCACATTGCACGGGGAAAAAACTATTTCCCGAAATTGGGAGTAAGTTTTATACCTATTTCTAAACAAGGACGAGGCATAGCCTACCGTTTAAGAAATAATAATCACGGGTCATTTTTACCATAACTTTATTGTAGCGATGTTTTTTATACAATACAACGTTCTCTGAAAGTTTTCATAGGCATAAATTCATCAGACTTTATAATATGGGTGAGAAATATAAGCAAAAATTACATTTTTAAGGTACGAATATATTTTGACTCGTTTGCCATGACAAATCGAGTTCATTTTCTTTAATAGTAAGCTTACAACGTTTTCTGTTATATAATTCATTGGACTTGCCCCTCACACTGTGATCAAAATCAGCGGTTTAGGTAGCTCTTTCTAGATTTAGCTGGCCTTATGCCGGCAAGTGTCTTTGCTTACGAACTGCCTGTAAACGTAAGACGTCGAGATTAAGCTATCATTGTGCAAGCACGGGCTATTGTTCCTTGGACAGCCTCATGATATAAACATCATCATCAGTTAGTCAGCTTAGTCTGGGCTATGGTGGCCATGTCAACTTTATATATCTCCTCACTCCGCGTTTGTGAAGTGACGATGTAGCAGCATCGCCACTGCACATATTGTAACAGTATGTGTCCCACTTGATCGTTATTACATTCGTTCATGTTTCAAATGGGCATGATGATCAATGGGCATCTTCACCCCTTGCGAATTTGAACCCTTAACTGTCCGGTGGTTTTAATGATTGAAGGTCGCAGATTATTCGCCTTTAATGGAAAAGGAAATTCACTTAGTTCAGATGAAACGTTTTCTAGTATTACCTAATTAATAAACGAGATAAACTTATAAAAGTTATTGCGGTATAGAGTGTAAACTATCAATTTTTCCATTGTCTCGTAGTTCCATACAGTTATAAATTCATACAAAGCTAAAAGAAAATTATTCCTGCAACTCCCCGCATGACAGCAATTAATCTTGACATACATACAGTTAAGTGCAGCCTTAGCACCATATTAACTGGTTTCGGAAATAAGCAGACCGATGAAATATTAAAGTAAAGCTAAAGACGATGAAAATTGTAACAAAATGGAATTCAGTAGCAGTTTATATAATGTAATAACGGCATGAAAGAGAAAAGCTATCAAGTATAACTATTTCAAGTGTTGCAAACGTTCGCTATTTTTAGGGGAATTATGAAGATTATCTGGGGTACAGTTTCTCTTGGCAAATATCCGCCTGTGTATTACAATAACCTTCGTTATTTCTAAATATAGTGATATATTTTATCCATGTTTTGTGTTTATATATTGACAAAATAGTCTTAATTACTTTGCTAGAGCTTTTAAGTTATTTAGGCAAGGTAATATATGATATATATGGAAGGATGGACTTGGGAGCAATATAGGCTAGTGTAGGTAGCTCAAATAGGGAACAATAGACCTGTAGCTTAGGTAGCTTAAATAGGGAACAATAGACCTAAAGCGTAGGTAGCTTAAATAGGGAACAATAGACCTATAGCTTAGTTAGCTTAAATAGGGAACAATAGACCTATAGCTTAAGTAGCTTAAATAGGGAACAACAGACCTATAGCTCATAGGTAGCTTAAACAGGGGACAACAGACCTATAGCTTATAGGTAGCTTAAATAGGGAACAATAGACCTATAGTTTATAGGTAGCTTAAATAGGGAACAATAGACCTATAGTTTATAGGTAGCTTAAATAGGGAACAATACACCTATAGCTTAGGTAGCTTAAATAGGCTATGCTCAAATTTTAGAAAAAATGTCGACACCTTGTTGATATTCCTCAAGTTGTTAATGTTTCCCAGGAAACGAATATATTATATTCGAAATGTGGATTTAATGAAATATTCCGGGGGGGGGGGGAAGATATGTTTATGCAAAATTAGTATTTGGCATAAGGACAAAGAGGAACCCCACTCACTAGGCTAGTATCCTAAATGTGCTGTTTGAATATAAGACAAAAAGTAAGAGTATATGCAACATGTGTACATTTTGCCCGTTTTGAATATCACCAATGTCATTTTTATCATATGACATAACTTCTTAGGCTGCTAGTAACCAACCAACCACACCAGCCTATCTTAGCCAGTGGTATATATTAGACAGCACCTATGGTTTATTAGTCGTAGGCCCTTTAATGTCTGGTTTAGGCATCCCAGTTAACCTACCATAGACTAATGTAAAGTTATTCTAAACCAAGTGAATATAAGCAGGCTAAATAGGCTACATGTAAGTAAACATATTGTCCTTTAGCTTACTAGACAGGCCTGTGCTTTCTGTATTGCACTGTAAACAGAGCTTTCTGTGCTTTGGTAAAAACTGACTACAGTATTGAAAAATTAGGTATACTATTGCAGCTTATTTCACAATGCAAGTCTTGTTAAATCCAAATGTGGGTAATCAGTTATTCGTTATAGCTTATGCTGGCGTAGGCTGTGGTAGGCTCACTCTTTACGGTTAGGTAGGATATTATATTATGGGTGAAATTAGCCTATGGTGTAGGTATTATGTTATCAAGAACCAACAATTACGCAATTACTCCGGATAGTCACCCAGTGTTTCTCCTTTATCTCATTGCTGAGAACCATTGCCCCAGACATTTTAATAGATACCTGTATCTGAAAATTTATAATTAGGAAGCTGAAAATGTTTTGAGAAAAGTTCAGAAATTATAAATGAGTATTCTTAGTAAATGAGTGTTAAGAATATGTGTCAGCCATAACAGTTAAACAGGTGTTATGTGGGTGCCCAAATTTCAGCCAACAGGGAATGTGAGTTTAAGAGAAAGTGTCTCAGAGAAATCCTATCAGAATCAAAATTTTCTGTTCTTCCAATTATTGAGTTACAATTCATAACATAAAATAATGGTTTTATGTTTACAGAATGAGTGAATATTTTTAAGAGTATGAATTCATGGAAGTTTGGTACGTAGTTTTAAGGGAAAATTATGAAGAGTTTCAAGGAGTTTGTATATAGTATATCATAATCATTTAAGTAGTACTAATGATATACTACAGTATACCATTAAATATTACTAATGTCAATACTAAAAATGTATATTTTTCATTACAGATATTGACTTTGGTTTTACCAGAAGACTCCTGCCTTGAAGTTTAAAGCTGCTTAGGAATGGAAATAAAATCATTTGTAAAATATTTGTCAAGTCTGAGCGCATTGTTTGGTTTTTATATTCATGTATAGTTTTCAGAGTTGTTATTCTTCTCATATGAATTTACCATTTTTTCAGGAAATATGATTGTGTTATGGTTAGCTTGATGAATCTTCAAAATCTCAAAGTTTGTGATAGTAGTTTGATACTGGTGACTTGTTTAGAAAAAGTATAATTTAATGTGCTAGTTTCACTAAAAAAAACTTAATAAATTTGAGATACAGTACTTAATTGGGTCAGAGGAAACATTTAAATTCTTTCAAAGCTTATTCTTTTACTCAGTTAATTTGTTATAGGATTTTAGGTTTGTATCTTCATGTGAAACATATTTCCATTACTGCACTCAGGGCATCACATTAGGAAGATGCAATGGCTGTTTCATGTGAGATGATACTTATTCAGGTCACTATTTTCTAAAGTGCTTAAAGAAAAACTATATGATTCACATTACATACGCAAGCCTTCCTTGAGGAGAGTCTGATCTGTGTGTGGAACTCTGTTACCTTGATTCCTATTTTCACTCACTTCTGGTGGCCCATTCATCAAGATCCCCTAAATGTCTTTTGTCAGTTGATTATCATTATATAGTTTAATATTATTCTCCCCTGCAGTTATGGCCAAACTCTAATTCAGTTTAAAAAGTCAGTGTTTAGTTCAGGATTTCTGTAGTTGATGGATACTGTTTCAGATAGCATCAGTATTTAGTTAAATTGGTTTAAATAATACTGGGAATTCTTGTTTTGTTATTTGTTCATACAAACATCAAACCTTTCACTTATAGTGATATTTGTTTATGTTTGTGTAACCTAAGTAGTCTTGTGTGATTGCTCCCTTTGGTCATAACTATAATGCATTCTTTTACTTTTTATCCATTCCCCTTGCCTTCTGACTGACCTTTCTCATTTCTGTAAAATCTGACCTTGCTCCAGTTTCACCTTTTTAATTAAGATTGGAACCTTTGGTTGATGAGCTGAATGCAAGGTTAAAAAGGAGAAAATGTCTTCCTTCATTGTATAAAATACTTCAGGCTCTAGACATTCTAATAGACAGCTGTACTGCATCAGAAAATTTAGCTTTACAAAGCCAAAAAATGTATTGAGAGAGCAGTTCGGAAATTATAAAGAAGTATTCTTAAGTATAGAGCACAAAGAATGCAAGTGAGCAATAACAGTTAAACAGATTTTATGAGATTTTCTAAATTTCAGTTGACAGGGAATGTCAAGTCTAAGACAAATCCCACAGGAAATTTTATCAGAATGTTTCCTGTTTATTCAGTTGTTGAGTTGTAATTCCTTAGATAAGATATTGGTGTTATTAAAGAATGACCAAAAAATATGTACAGTAGTATGAATTTATGGAAGTTCTGTAGAATTTTAAGGAAAAATAATTAGGAAATGTTTCATTATTTTGTATATATCGTAAAGACATCAGTATAGCTAATGGCAGTGCTATAATTTAACATTTTTCTTTACAGTTTCAGCTTTGGTTTTACCTGAAGAATCCTGCCTTGACGTTTGAAGCTCCTGAAGAACAGAGATAAAATCATCATATTTATTTTTTTTTTTTTTAGAGTGAGCCACACAAGTGGTTTTTATAGTCATATATGGCATGCACGCTAGCTTGAATATACATGTATATTTTATCTTTTTAGGAAACTTCAAAAGTGATATTAATCATCTCAGATTAACTTACTGTTTGTATAGGAAATGTGAGTGTATTTTGGTTGGATTGTTATCTATAACTTTGTTCTTTTTAAAGTTTGTGATTATAAAAGGAAATTTGTCAGATGTAAAAAAGTGTGAACAATTATTAAGTTGAAAATTAATATAATGTAAAGCATGTTTTGCAATCATCTAATGTAGGATGAATTTTTGGTATGCTTCTATGTGAAAAATTTGTTGCATAATCCTCAGTAGTATTTTGTAAAAGGTACAAAGGCCAGGAGGTTTAAGCTTCTCATGTTAAGTCTAAAAACTAATTACTTTTATAAGTATGCATTGACATTTATTTCCTGTAATGGTAGTTTGATACATTTGTCTTGGTTAGAAAACTCTGTTTAATGTGCTGTCACAGAAAACTTTTTATCAATTTGATATACAGTATTTTGATGTGTCAAATATTTAAGTTTCTTCTAAGTTTAGCCTTTTGGTTAATTTGTTATAAATTGTTAGTTTTACTTCCATGTGAAGATGTATTTCAATAACTGTATTGAAGGCATAGTGTTAGGAAGAGGTAACGACTATTTCATGAGAGACTTGATTTATTTAGGTTACAATTTTCTAGAGTTCATGAACGGGATGGTTCACATATGTATTCAAGCCCTTATTGTGGATAGTCTAAGTATTGAGTGTCCTTGATTCCTTTTTTCATTCATTTCTGTTGGCCATGTGGCCTCTTTGGGATTTTTTGCTGCCTATGCATCTCTTTATGTGACAGATAATAAGAAAGCAAAGTTAACTTTTTATTAGTCATATGAATAACATTGCAACACATGTTTTCAAGAGAAGACAGGTTTTCATGAGAATCTGCAGCACCTGCTTAGCCCTTACATAGGTCATTTCAGATTTGCCATATTGGTAGCATTTATAGCAGGTTTTCTGGAAGAAATTACACTAAATGTAATTGAAGACATCCTTTTAATTAAATAAATATTGGCAGTATTTTTCTGAGATTGTGACAGTGTAGAAATCAAAGGTCATTTGCCTGGTTTACATTGTGTTTAGTTTTTTCAATTAAAAATGTTCCCTGGCATTCAGTACCTCACGTTACGCAATTGTTAGTTTTTTACAGCGTTGTTAACAGGCTGAATACATTTTACTCTAAATTCTTAAAGTAGGTCACTTTGGGGTGTTTTCTAGGGATGTAAGTGTTTCAACTGACTCAACAGTTATTTTCAAAATGGGTAAGTCAATTAGGGAGTTCAGTACCTGGTATATAAAGAGGTCCAGTACCCCAGCTAGGAAGGATGCTGAATTATTATTGTCTTTAAGGGGATTGATGCAGCTGACCAAAGCCTTTTCCAGACATTGATGATTGTGCATGTCTCCATGTGAGTATTGGAGACAGGTTGGGAGAAAGGGAGTCTGATGTGTGGTGTTGAAGCTTTATCTCCTTCCCAGTTTGCAGAGCTTCCTGGAGGCAGAGGCAGTAATGTTTAGCCCCCCACTATTAATAAATAATTTCAATGTCAGAAACAGCCCATAAAGGTAGTACCATCAGTGCACCTCACATGTCGTGTTGTTGACCTAAGACCATCTTTGACACTCTTATTTCATAATCCCTCTGAGGAACTTTTGCCTTTCAGATTGGCCTCTTATTCACATTACAATTGAAATAAGAAGCATGTTAAAATTGTGATTTTGTATTTCTCTTTAATGTACATAGTATTTTTACATGGCATCATTAATCATTAATTGCTGCAAAATGACAAATTTTAAGTATACTGTAATTTGTATTTTTCCCCAACATGCAAACCTTCAGCAGTCTGCATATATGGAAGTGTTGTAAAGCAGTTTTTATATTTATTGTCTACACAGTTACTTGGAATGTTGTAATGTTTTAAGTCTTTCAGATGTTGTGGAGCTTGAGACAAAGGAGGGTTCTCTTGCTCAGTGCAGTTGATTCGAACCCTTCACACAAGAACTCTGCTTGCCTTCGAGCATGGAATCCCCACCCCCTTTACATGAGGTAGTAGTGGAGGTTGTGATGTTGAAGGACCTTAGAGTTTACCAATTCGGCAAGTCTTCTCCAAAACCAGTAGCTGTTCCTGTCTATGGTTCTTACTCCATCTTTGGGGAGGGTGGGGTTCCTACACTCCCTCCTCCTCATTCTTGTTCTGGAGGATGAGAAGTCCCAGTGAAGTTTTCATTGCTGCCTTCGTACTCTTCGTCGTATGCTGTATTGCAGTCTATCTTCCTTTCAAGAGATGTTGGGTGGAAGAATACACAGTAACTGTAAGGAAGAAGACTCACTTTTAGAGCGACAGCCAACGAGCAGACTCACTTTTAGAGCGACAGCCAACGAGCAATGTTCAGCCACATGATTTTGATTCGGGTGTGCGTGCTTCGTTGCAGTGTGTCGTAGCTAACACCCCTGCATTCAACGCTGAATCTGCAGAAGTTGATCCTTCTCCTCCATCTTTTGCTGCAGACCACAACTGTGTATTTCCCTGGCTTCCCTCCCCCACTTTGCATCAGCTGTCAGTGCAACTCCTGCCCAGATCATCGTCTTCTGTTGTCCTCCTCTGCATGGCAACCAAAAAGTTCTTGTACGTAATGAGGACATAGAGTATGCTGGAATATATAGCCACACAGTTACTTAGACTGCTGTAATATTTTAGGCTTTCAAACGTTGTAGAGCTTGAGACAGAGGAGGGTTCTCTTGCTCAGTGTGGTGGTTTCGAACCCACCGTATGGGAGCTCTGCTTGCCTTTGAGCTTGGACTCCTCTCTCTCCCTTTACACGAGGAAGAAATGGAGGTTGTGATGTTGCAGGACCTTCGAGTTTACCAATTGCGGCAAGTCGTCTCCAAGACCAGTAGCTGTTCCTGTCTACGATTCTTGCTCCATCATCCTCCTCCTCCTTTTGAAGACCAGTAGCTGTTCCTGTCTACGATTCTTGCTCCATCCTCCTCCTCTCGTTCCTGTTCTGGGGGATAAGTCACGGGAAAGCTTCCTTGATGAAGTTTTCATTGCCATCTTCACATTTGTCGTCATCATATGCTGAAATATAAACATTATGCCACAAGTGTTACAGGCTCAATTATAAAATGTATGAAGATGTACCAACTTAACAAATAAAATATATTACAATAACTTTTGACGAATACTTGTCCACAAATAAGGAGACATGAGATCTCATCCATACTGAGTTAATATGAGTGATATATAAAAATAGAAAAAACTGTCGTTATGAAGCCAAGCACTGAGGCACTTTCGTTCATTCAGTGCTCAAGACACTGAAGAAAGGGAGTTAAGAATGGTTGGACAGAAAGATTGAAGGACGTTAAGTAAAAGCTGAGGGGCAAAGGGATGCAGCAATCCATCTTTAGTAATATGATACCTACAGCAAACCTCATGTGATGCACTGTAGGTGTTACTAAAGCTGTTTGCCAATCCCTTTGGCCCCCAACTGCACCCACTTTTTTAGCCTCTTACTTTCCCTCCATTCCTCTTCCATTTGTTCAATCTTTCTGTTCAGCCACTCCAACTCCCTCTCTTCATTGTCTTAAGCACTGGAGAAACACTGTCTCAAAGCTGACATTTATGCTCTATATTCCTTAAATTGTCAAACAGTGTACAGTACCATAACTGAAAACTCTACATGTGGGTATACATTATGATGAACAGTACATACAAAAAGTATTCATGCTACAAAACATGTCAAAACACTCAATACCACACATTTTAATAGAAAATAATAACTTAAGGAATAAAGCACAATTCAGAAAAAAAAGTTGAGATATCTTTACTATAAGAATATTTGTCTACACAAAGAAGAGGTCTCAAAAAACCATTAAACTCTAAACTTCTGGTTTTACTAGTATAAACTCATTTACATATCTCAAGTTGTCAAATATTGCTGCAACTCAAAAACTAGGAGCGAAGTCCATTTGCCCTTTCAAAAAATTTGCACAATTGTTTCAAGTGAAGAAAAACTGCAGTTACTTTTATAAAAATTTTACTAAAAAAAATTTTAATTGCAATTTACACATTTTAATATGGAAATCTTCATAATACCAGTTATATATATATATATATATATAGAAATACTGTAACATTATTATAGCCATAAGCTATGAGCTGCAGGCTCAGCTGGCAGTTGAGAAAAAGGGAAAATAAATTAGAAAGTTGTTTCTGGTTTATCTGCCTATCTCATCTTTTCTTTTAACTCCCCCCCCCCCCCGAAATAAGTAAGGTTTTTGGAACTCCATTATTCATTTCCTAACAGGATTATGGGGAGGCTGGGTGGTTACTATGACTGTTTGGCATGTATGAAAATAACAGGTTTTAATATGACAACTGATATTACATGAATCTTACCTAACATTCACTCAGTTGACTACCACATGGACAAGGATGGTGAGATAGTTCAGCACTAAGGAAAGTCTGGTATAGCAAAGTCACAGAAAGCATGACTGGTTTCAACAATAAACTGAATGACTTGCCTGACGTAGCTCTGGCATTCTCCTGCCTCCAATAAAGGACTGACATCAGGGATAACTGACCTAGTGGGGTATGGCATGACTAGGGGTACCATTATAGACTTGCTTAAATGTAAAGCAAAGATTAAGCTGAAAGTACCTTCTAATAGCAGGTATGGAATAAAATACAGGATTTAGGCCAAGCACTGGGACCTACAAGGTCATTCTGTGCTGCGAGGGAAATTGACAGTCAGGAGGTGTAACGAGGAAAACCTTGCAGTTGCACTACGAAATAATTAAGAGAGTGGGAAGTCGAACGAAAGAAAGAATACAAACAAGGTACAGTAAAAGGAATGACAGAGGTTGGGGTTGCAGCTAGGGGCTGATGCTGTGAAGACCCTTAAGTAATGCCTACAGTGCACCACATGAGGTGAACTAATGGCAGGCAAAAGACACCAAATGGCAACCCTCATGAAGCTGATAATTTTCAGAATGAGAAATATAAGTAACACGTCTACTTAACAGGCCTCATATTATGGACTTCTGTACTAATCAGCTTCCATGCTATGATCATTTTTTCCTATGCGACCATTTCAGATGTGATCACTTTTTTAGGAACCTCTTAAATCAAATGTCAAGTGTTAAGTACTGATTAGTTTACAATAGAGCTGTGGAATTACTGTTAGCTCAAGTCAGTGTATCCTCTGTTCGATGAATAAGATTTGGAAGTATGTTAATAATATATAGACAAGAACAGCAGAGAGTTTTTTGGTGTAGTCATCAAATACTTAATACAAATGAATCTATGTGATGAAAATAACAAAAAAAATAAGTTTCCTTTTGAGCAGCTGTAGGAAATATGCATCTGATATACTTTAGTCTCTCTTCCAAAAGAACATCGTTTTGGTTCGAGTTGCTTCTCAGAAAATGTAAGATAAGAACATAATTTACAAAAAATATTTAAAAGACTTTGAAACAGTGACAAAACGAGATGTAAACCCTACAATGGTTTGCTTATCAGATTTTTTTGCAGGAGCGTGGTACAGGACTGCTGACTGATGATCCTAATTCACTTTTGTATATGGAGAAAAGAATGTTAAAAAACTTGTTTGAAACTTTCAAAAATAAGACCACCAAACTTTTTACCTGAGAGTATATTGTAAATGTAATGAAAAAATAAGGTCAGCAAATATGAAAGATCTGAATAATTTGACAATTTTTGTTAAGGTTTAAAATGGTAACTATGGAAATATGAAAATTACACTGAAGATGCTAAATAAGAGAGAAAGGAAAAAATTACGGGTACGTGCTTGTGCTTTCACTACAATTCAAGTCCAATCACATACATGCAGGACTATAACCTCCCTTTCTCACACCAACCTGGCTTCCATAATTAGAACTTGCTTAGTCTAACATTATATTCTACTTGATGCTTTCCAACTATTTTACTAGTCTAACTTTTTATCATAACTAATCAACAGTGCGCCATCCACAAAACATCACCCAAAACAGTTTTCTTTCACATCCCCTTCCCTTATCCAACTTCGCAGCAGCTTTACAGATTTCATGGATTCATTGGCAAGAGCTACCAAATACCTTCTTGTCAGTTCAGAATGCTTTTCCTCCATCAAACTTCATCAACCTTACTAATTCAATACATACCTTTACATATTCTTTTGCAGGTATATTCATCCTTACTTCCTATTCACATTAAATTTTTCTACCTTTCTTTTGTTGGGCAAATGGACTTAGCATAGTTTCTTCTCGCTCTAAATCCTCCCCTGTTCTTACAAAGATTACCTCTTCCTTACTAATGGATTCTATACAATCTTTTTTTCCTTTCACTTTTTGTACTTTATTCACAACCGAAATCCAAATAAGTATGTTATCGTACTCACGTCAATGACAACAGCATTTCCTTTCTCAGCATCATACTTGTGTCCCTGACAATGATTTTCAATATTATCATTCTTGGAAAAAAGGATGTCCTCCAGTTTCTTCTCAACAAAATATATCACAAGTCGTCTCAATGAGTCTTCATGTAAAGACAGTTTACCTTGACGTAAGATCTGCAATAAAAGAAGGTTTTTCAAAACTGTCTTTCAAAGGCATGGATTTATGCAATAATCATCCTAATACTACAGGTATTATTGTTATTCAAACTGAACACAAATTCTTAGAGAACAAACAAGCAAGGTCACTGCTTAGCTAAGCAAATACCCACTGATTAAAATGACCATAGCAGAGAGAATAAGAGCAACAATAAATGGAGATCGCTACAGCTTAATCCTAAAGGCTCAAGCATTACGAAGCAACAGCAGGCCTTCCCTACTGTAACATCTTCCCTATGATAGTGCAAACATACATACTTACCTATTCTGGAAAAAAATACAGCATTATTCTACCTACATCTGCCTTTTTACATTTCAATGTTCTTTATTGTTCATAAAAATATGGTACAATCATTACTTAAAAATACAGAAAACAAGAAATGATGTCCCTCCTCGCAGTAACTTTCACTCAGTCTCTCAATGGTAAGCATTTAAAAGTCCACTATCAATACTTAATCAGGTTAAACACTGAGCATAAGGTTTTTAATGCATTATCTACTCCCCAGCTGTCTCTAAAATCTAACCTTAATACATCATGCATTTCTGGTAACATGAATTTCATTATGCTTACTCCACCTAACTGTATAACCCCATCCTAAATCCACTACACTGGCAGCTCAAAGAACCCATCAAGGTCAGAACACAAAACTAAACACTTATAATGTGGAGACAACCTTGCTAAATGGTACCAGATAACCCTAGAGTACATAACTGGCCAGGATTCAAGTAGACAACACTGATGCCTTTCAATAAACTAAAGTAATCATTTACGGCCTAGAAGTGTAATATCCTGGTACAGTGTAAGACATGCTACTGAGATTCAATGGACAGGTTACAGCAGAACTTGACCAATTATGGCATTTCCAAAGATACACCAGCAACTACAAGGCATGAACTCTTAACTCTACAATAAGTACTACAATGCACAATATCCCATATCCAATATGAAGAGTTGTGATTTAGCACACATTTTTATAAAACATTCAGGTAACAGTACTACCAACCTAAAGATTTATAACAGTTAAAAATACCATAGCAAATATTGGAGAAAAGCATCTTTTCTATATATACAAACCCCACTCTATGTATACAAAACCAAGTCACTTTATGGAAATATTTCTGGCAAACCCAAGGTTGGCTGAAGCTTGGAGACTAGGTTTAAAATTTGGCAGTCTTCCTTGCTGGGTGGGATGTGGGTACCTGGCAGTGTACAAAAACACAATGTAAGTTTCTCTCCAGGAGTAGGGCAATGGAAAAATGCATATTACCTTCAACATATACCAAAGTTTTGAAAGTACTAATTTGTATTTTTCCTAGGTACACAAACCAGAGCCTTTTAAACATGATTATCATCAGCAAGACCTGGAGTGAGTGATCATTGAGCTTGGTAACAAGAATGTTAAACTAGTGGTTATGGGGGTGAGACAGGGTGCCTGGCTAATACCAAGTAGTGGGCTCAAAATAAGTTCTTACCCACTGGCCCCATTTATTAAGAGGAAGTGGGAGGAGATGCATTTTAGAAACTAAACTAAGAATGGATGCTCAAAGGGTAGTTAATTGTATCTGACGTGACTCCAGCAGATGCTTTGGCCTAGATGCTGCTCCAAAGGCAGAAAGGAAAGTGGTCAGCCCAGTCACTCCGAATTTATACCACCTGCCTTATACTAAGCTAAAGTATGTGAAGGATACTTTTCTGCCATGCTGGAGCTTCGAGCTGACACTATTTGTTGACTTGCCAAACCAGGTCTCCAAGACAAGGTATCCAAAGTTTGTGGGTGACATCCCTCAAGTAGACAAGAGGCATAAGTTGTTTGTCTATGCCAGACACCTGCCCTTATTACCTGATATACCAAATAATTCTTCAAAAAGGCTAGAGAGAGTCCAATGCCCTGACTTCGTAGGCTATCTCAACCAGACTGAGCGACAGCTTTTCACAGCGGAGACTGGCAGGGGCTTGTTTTGATGTATGTGGATGAGTTAGTCTCCAATTCATGGAACAGATGCTAAAACCAGAGAGATCCCTTCTATAAAATCAAACCTAAAAGATGGACAAATTTCCTTGGTACAGGTTCCCAGAGGAACGACAGAGGTAGTCAGAAATCTTCCCTGTAGTCCTGTGAGAAAAGCCTCCCTCTAGCAGGATACACTGGATAATGTCTCACACAATGCAGCAGAAGTGCACTGCCTAGTGATACCTCTGAATGTGTAGCCAACATAGGAGAGTGAGCAAGGGGGGATCTCTCAAGATGCTTCAACCATGAGAGTCAGCAGATTTGCGTACCACTCAGTTTGAAACCAATGAGGAGACATCAGGGTCACCCTGAAACTGGGAGTGGTGAATGCTGTTAATCACCCTAAAGATCAGATAACAATGATAATGGTCCAATACATTGCTGGTCAATGCCTGGTATTCTGGGTAAAACCAATTGTCAGGATAAGCCCCCATTGTTGAATTGGCAGTTGTATCGGGAACATTGCTTTCTTTCAAATAGCCTTGTTGTCCAATATCTAATTGTTGGTTAAGTAAACAAAGAATTCACTTTTGAGCTCTCTCTGCATATTTTTGTCATTCCATCCTCGCCACGCATCCAACCCTCAAACGTGAGTATTTCGTGGCGGCACAGAGAGTGATTGGTGTTTGGTGATGGTTCTTTTGTGATAAAGTGTGAGATCACTCTTGTTATATCATAAGTGACAAAATGTGTTATCATTGTGTGTTAAATGTTTAGTGTGTTAATGCTTAATGTGTTAAATGTTTGATGTAAAGTTTCTAAAATGTATTGTTTATCTGTGGAACACAAAGCTCCTATTACTTTTAAAGTATTAATTTAAGATATTTGTTCACAGCTTGTTGTTGTTGGTTATTTCTTATTACAAGGGACAGTTCAGATAGTGGATTCAGCAACCAAGATCCATGCACAGAGCCAGCCAGTGTTCCATTTATGCAGTAACAGAAACCGCAGTCCTTCTTCAAGCTTATCTGACAACCTTTATATTAACTAGCTACTAAGTTACGTATGCTTTAATAATTCATCAGGTGCCAAATTTCCTGACATGTTGTCAATAATATCAACTTATTAAATATTTATATATTTTATATAAACATATTGTATATTTCACCTAATATCTTTAATGCAGTGTAATTATGAAACTTCTATATGAACCAGTGGCAAATATATCATCAAAATAATTATCTAATATTGCATAAACATCTTTGAGCCACAACTCAATGAGAGGAATTCCTTGACACCAATATGGGCTCCAATAGTCCAAAACATAAAACCCACGTGTGCAGGCAGATATTAAGCAACAGAGCTTGTACCCACCATGTACATCAATCCAGGATTGTGTGAAATGCTACCATGGGAGAAAAAAGGGCTGGTAAATGAATACCTCAAGTCAGTACCAATTGCACATGAAAATCCAGCATGACAACCACGAGTCAAAGTAATATGGCACACACTGACATCAGAAAACACGCACTGGTCATACCCAAGTATGCGAACAGGTAGTACCATGTACAGGTCATACCTAGCACAAGACTTACAAGCCAATAGCTATGTATGAGTGCTGTGAGATACTGTCCTATAATCCACACAGAGAGCCCTCTACCTACCCAGAAATTCCACACAGAAAACTGACCAGTTCTATGCCAGAAAAAATGGCTCACTGACCAAGTAACCATAAATTATATAGGAACTGAGAATCATAGGCACAGGACTGTGCAGACCCCTGGCCAATGCAGAGGCAGCAGAAAGCACAAATACCAATAAACATACAGTCAACTTAAGCCACAAATACCCTTGGACACCCTAAAATATAAAGTACACGTGATATGTGAAAACTCAGGAACTACAAGCACGAGAGGGTACAAAATGAAAAGTGATTTGGGTTTCCATCTTCAGGATTGAATAATTCAACATTCATGTCCTACAGTAACCATGGCTCCGGCAACACTGTAATGATTAACAAGCTGACAGGTATACTGCGCAGAGACCAATTCAGCGATGGAATTTTGTGAGGGTAAATATGCCACAAGACCTGATGGTGCAGGGATATGGGCTGTGCCCTAACACACACAAAGACAAGTGCAACACAGTGGAAAGGAATCCATCTGTAGAATGGCACCAATTGCTCAACCCTATGAACTAACACAAGGCAGTAGCAACTGAAACAATTATCATGAAAATACTAAAATGCTGTAACCAAAATCTGAATGAAACACTAACAAACAAAACCTGTCCTTCCCATAACAACTCAAAAAGATATCCAAAAGAAGTCTTGCAGATGTACAGACATGAGCAATTGTGACTGTCCCAACAACTTTCTCTTGGCACATGGTCCCTAAAAAGGATGAGCAAAGCCAGTATCCTTCATACAGAACACTACAGAGAAATTACAAAGGATAACCCAGAAGAGAGTCCCAACTATCCATGCCTTTGCTGCCCCATAGCTATGACAGAAATCAAGGGCTAGGACAGCATGGGAGGCAGATGGGGGGAAATAGCAGAACGACTTCCTCTACCACTTTGTTGCATCTCATTCAACCTACTGCTACATCAGTGAAGACTTGGTCAACAGCAGGAGCAGAAGGGTCCCTTGTCAGAGCAAGGACCCAAGGGAAGGGGCTCTTGGTAAGGCCAAAAGACTTACAGAATAATTGGAAAGAAGAGCATACATTAAAAAAACACCACATATTATTGACAAAGCATTTTGTCGTTCCTTCAAACCAACATTCTCAAACATAACAGATATTAGTTTTCATAGTTAATACAAAGAATATAATCATAATTAGGTGGCAAAGTTGAGTAAGGGTGATAATAACAAAGGAAATTTATAATATCTTACGTTATTTACAATACTGTACATTTATTGGGAAGGTAAAACAAAAATTGAAGTTTACAGTGAAAAAAAAAAAACAATTTACAATACAAACAAGGGATTATATGAACTGCCAAGGTTAAAATCTATATTTATAAAAAATATTTAGATCAACTTGGGTTTCTCAATAGGGATTCTCCATAAAAAGTAAAACGAACACTAAAAGTCTCCTGAGCTAAATTTGTAAGAATGGAAGATTTGCCCTACAAACAACCAGGGAAAAAGTTGTCCTTGGGGCAGATGAGATCATGAACAGACATCCGGGTGAATGATTTCGAAATCATTACTAGTAGATTAAAATATGTATACTACTTAAACCTTGAAATGCCACAATACAGGGTTATCAACTGATAAAACGGTAGAACAGTGCAAATTACAATAAACAAGCACACAACATTATGCAACCCTCTACAGCATGCTATAGCTTGCATAGCTAATAATATCTATATCATCCAGTACTGTTTGACCTCTGGTCTTTAGGAGAGCCACTTATTGATATGCAAAGGCTGCAACGGCATTCTTGCTCATTAAAATCTTTTAGCAGAGAGGAGCCTTCCTCTTAATTTAGCTTCATTATACAATTAGGTAAGGTTATATTACATTAAATGATGGGAGGGGAGGGGGGAAGGGGTTTTGCCCTCTATGAACTCCCTCTTTACCTTACAATTCAAAAGTATTACCCAGCTAGTCTGTAGCAGTTTTCATGAATTTTAAATTGTTTCATAAAACCCCTTAAGCATAAGTCTCCAGCTGTAATATACAATCAAACTGCAAGCATAAACCACTCATTTACTGAAACAGTAAAAACTCATCAGACTTTGCTGGTAACCAAATACTGGTTCGCCATCTCAAGCTGCTGAGGGGCACAGTTTTACAAGTACCCAGTACCCCTTTGTGTTCCTGCCTTGAAGTGACCTTTAAAATACATGCCTGTATAAGTCTTGCACTCATGTCTCATACATGACAGCAATATAGCCAAAATAAAAGTGGTAGTACATTAACCCTATTCCTTGGAATCTAGCAAACTTGTTGCTGTCTAGTCATGGTGATGATTAGCTACTTGAAATAATCACCACAAAGCTGGGGCTAATTTTCACATTTTCCTATGCCCTCTACAGCTAAACCTCAACATGTATACACTCAGGTAGGCTACAGAGGTATGCCAACAATCATTTGCACCTCAACATTCCCGGGCTAACTAAATCATAAATTGACTAACATTACTAGAAAGCATTCATGGGCATTCTTGAACCGTTTCAAGAGCAGCAGGTTACCAAGTAGTCACACGGCTTGTGTAACATCAGCATGAGAGATACCAAATCCCCTCTCAAAAGCATCATGTTTCACACCAGCCCCAAAGGAATGAATGTTAAGCAAGAGATAAATATCTCAGTAGCAGTAAATTTGCAATATGATTTATGAAAACTTGGCATACAGCCCAGCACTGGGACTCTTTCAGCATTTGAGAAAGTGAAAAGGAGTTGGAGTGATTGGACAGCAAGATGGAAGAAAGAAAGCAAGAATGGAAGCATCCACAGCTAGGGACTGAAAGGGCATGGCAACCAACCTTCAGTAATGCCAAATGTGCACCACGCAAGGTGCACCGACAGGACTTAGCCCCTATGGAGAGTCATTTTGCAATTGATTTTTGTATGATTTTCATTTGAAACATTAAACAGAATTAAAAGCACAATATAACGCCAATATAAAGTTGTGGTATTAATATAATGTACCAAAGTAAAATACTAAGTTAGTCTACGACTGTAAGGAGGATTTTTTCATATAACCATTATGTCAAGATGGCTAATACCAGAGCCCAACAAAACGAGGACTTCAAATTCTACATGTCCGCTGGAAAGGACATGGGACTATCCGGGCAAGATCTGAGAGAATGGGTTCAAGAGTGAGTGGACATTACACTGCACCCAGAGAGCATCAGGCTAGGCTATACCAGACAATGTCACTGTAAAGTAAGTTTCATAACATTTCCAGAGCTAACACAGTGAGACTAGGGTCTGCTGCAGACCTAGCAGGCATTTCAGAGGAATATGACCTAACCAGGCTCGCCTTAAGCTAACCTAGTCTAGGATGCCATGCCCTAACCAGTGGCCAGTAATAAAGTCACAAAAAAAAAAAAAAATTTGGATAGGGAAAAAAGTCGGTCAATGTCCAGAACAACTCCGCGGTGAGATATAAGAAAATAGGTCACACTATAATTTTCACAATATAAAATAATAAAACTTTGTCTCTGAACACTTTTTTGAGGAGATTCACCATATCCGAGATATTAATGATTATCTAATCGGCATCCTCGAAATCTTACTGGAGTTAGTTCGAAAATGAGGTTTTTTGCTGTAATGTTTCTCGGAAAGAGTGTAATGTTTCTCAGAAAAACTAGTTCCCCATCGAATGATTTTCGACTTTTGACTTATAAGGTTAGACAATACCTGTCCCCCAACCCCCTCCATAGCTAATATGGCAAAATTGTGGGTGTTTCCTCATCATAAGAAGTGGTCTAAAACGCTTTAAATATGAAAAATATTGCATTTTACTTTTAATTTTGGTACTTTATGCATGCGGAGTTCTTCTGGACATTCACCAAAAAGTCAATTTATGGTGGCCAGTAATCACTAAGTTAAGTTAAGTTAGGTTAGGTTAGGTTAGGTTGAGTTGGGTTAGGTAGGTTAGGTTAGGTTATAGGGTTAGGTTAGAATACTCTTTTCCTGACTTTATTACCAGCTACCATAAACTGTGATTTCTTTTTCTGACGTTTTCACCTGGATTTGCCACAACCTGGTGGCAAACGTGGAGTAGGGGGGGTTTCACCAACACTGAAGTCCCCAAAATGGGCGTAAATCACAATCCCTTCATTCTGTCCATATTGTTTTACTTGGTATTTTTTTCAATACATCCATATTTTAGTTTATTTTTCAGGATTTTCATTAAATTAAACATCCATACCAGCGTGTAAATATAACAAAGGAATTAAGCAACCTACACTTTGGTGGTTATAACTAGCCTAGGGGCCCTAGCCTAGCCTATGCTCATTACGGAACCATACCCTAAGCTAACGAGCCTAGGCCCTAGCCTAGCCTATGCTCATCAGGGAACCATACCCTAAGCTAAATGTTAGGGAGTAAAGCTGGACTATGCTCTAATTTTGGAGTAACGATACTAATGTAAAGGACATAAGTATTCTTCGCCATTAACTTTGGCTCCCAGTTGTCACTTATTGCTTACACGCCCTAAAAGCCTATCTAAGCTAACATAATGGTCAAGCAACCGGCAGAAGCAACATAAATTAACTTACGGTGTCATCAGATGGGAAAGGGGGCATATATTCACTATAAGTCGTCATGAATATACCGGCGTTTGAAGTAAGTTTCAGATAGGAAGATGACAGATGGAGCCGAAGCATGCAACTGTCAAACTACCAGCCGGTTAGCTGTCAAAACGGTTGCCAGATGCTCCTTTTATAAAAAGGATATCCATAGATGTATAAAAGGGATTTTACTATGTAAAAGGGTCAAAATTATACATATATACATATCTATATATGTATATGTGTGTGTGTGTGCGCGTGTTACAGACTCTGGCTTCAGCAGCTTCGTAATATTTAGGCTCGTTTCCCTTCCACAAAGTTGCGATCAAAGAGGGACAAGAACAGCTGAAGATTAATATATATATATATATATATATATATATATATATATATATATATATATATATATATATTATATATATATATATATATATATATATATATATATATATATATATATATATATATATATATATATATAGTTTACCAGTTATAGAGACCCTGGTTTCAGCAGTTTCATAATTTTTAGGCTCATTTTGCTTTCATTAAGTTATGATCATAGGGGGCTGAGAAAACCATGGTAGGGGGACTGACAATTAGACTAGTTTCAGCAGTTTCGTGGTTTTTAGGTTCGTTTCCCCTTCATAAGGTTGTGCTCAGAGAGAGAATAACTGAAGTGGAGTAATTTGAATTCTATGGTGGAGGTGTTTATCAACCTTCCTCCGGCCTCTTTGAAAATCCGAAAGCGATTATTTTTCCTTCTCCACTTCGACAGTAGTTCGTTGTGTAGCTTGTGCTTGCAGAATAGGCGCAAGAATTCGTCAGGAGAAACTAAAATAGATTCCCCAGGTAAGCAAAGCTACTGGAATATGTTTAGCCTGCCAATGTTTTTGTGTTAACTGGTAGATAAGCTTTCTGTTAACATGTCTCAGTTTTCAGCGTATTATTGTGGCACACATGTTCGGTGATGGTTTCGGTTTTGAAATCAGATCATCATTAATCTTATGTCATAATATAATGTAAAATTGACCTTTTTATTAAAATTACGTAGTAATAAGTTGGCCAGTTGGTTACTGTCCTTTATGCTACTGTGAGAGCATTTTAGGACGACTTACGATACTCCATTCTAAATAGTCGTACTTTTATAATAAACATTTTCGTTTTGTTTCCATCAAACGATACGTCTTAGAGAATGACAGTAGCGAGAAAGCGTAGTTCAGTAGTCTTACGCCACACCTATGCCCTAAATTTTGCCCAAAACTATTAATTTGGATTTTATTTAGCGAGATGCTAAAACTATTTTATCTAAAACTATTTATTTGGAGATGGTATACTGACATGAAAACTATTTCACTGGTACATTAAGTTATCCATTGTCCAAATGCTTCCCCCCTCTGATGTCCCCTTAGGGTTTAGGGGGTAATGCCTTCAGTGCTCTTCGCGTTTTGCCTCAAAGGCATTACTATAGCCTCGTTTGGAAGCGTCGCTTCGGCACCTAGCTGTAACCAACTAATTTTTAACAATAAACATGGTGTTGGCAATGTTGATAGAACCTAATCGGGGCATGCGCGTTCACGTAGCATTTTGGGAAAATTTTCTTATGTTAAATTTCCTCCTACAGTTTCGTATGCATTACAGAAGCAGATATAGGTATCAGGACGCTCTTCTTCTGGCGTAACAGTGTAAGCTTTCGTACTCTTTCTCGCTCTTTCGTGTACGAAGGCAGACACCAGGTAGAGCATATGGTTATGCAGCTTGTATAAGAAGGGAAGAGACTTCGTATAGTATATAGATGGTTTGTTTGCCGAGTAGCAATTGTCATTCATGTACACTAGTGGTTTTGTTGGGACTTGTGAGGTTACTCAGGACAAATTAAATTTGACAGGGCAAGGTTAGAGGTGCAGAGGAATACCTCGCAGTTGCATTATGAATAAATTGTAGGGAAAGGTTAAAGGTGTAGGAGAAAAGCCTCGCAGTTGCCCTATGAATAACTTGTTAGGCGAAGAATTGTTAGGTGGAAAGCCGGCCGAAGATAATTCGGAACGGGGTTCGATAATCCAGTTATGAAGTATTTGACATTTTCACCAAAAAACTTCCATGTCGAAATTTTTGTATCTCTGAACATTGCTTTGGGCCATTTTCTCCATTCGAATTCTAAGATTTTTCAGTGTATTTTCCGGTGGGGACAGCAAACTTAGGAAATTTCCTTCGAAGGGATCAAACCATCACCAATGGCGTTTTGCAGACTTCGTAGGATCAAACCATCACCAATGGCGTTTTGCAGATATCGTAGATTTTCTTTTTGAAATCTCTGGCATTTCGGAACATTTGATTTTCCCATACGAATTGTGCAAAATTTGTCCAAATTTCCTTTGTATGTCTCAAGAAAATATTTAGTTTAGTCTTCGGACACCGATTGCTTGATTTTAAGTATACTGAACCGTCAATGTTTAAACTATAATAACGGTGGGTTATATAAATTGGTCGAAATTACATTAATGGTGGGTTATATAAATAATTGTTCTAAATTAAAATTTATTTGATAATATTACATTCAACATGTAAAGGTGGAAATTTCACGTCAAATGTTTGTGCTAAATTTCAATTATATAAGGTTACATTCAACAGTTGTAGATGGTATTTGAAGTCAAATGTAAAATCACAAAATTTAGATTTCATCACTTGGCAGCTCGACTAATTACATGGCAAGGTTATTTCAAAAAAACAAATACATTATATAAAGCACAGGTACACCTGAAATTATACACAACGTTCACAGTCGACTGGCGGTTGAAATTACCAGGTACATTTGATTGACTAGCAGTTGAAAAAAAAATTATACAAGAAATATGAAAAGATGTAAAATTAGGTTTTAAGTGTTTTCTAGGATGGACGAATACCTACATCGTCGAGCGCCGGATGGTGATTTCAGTCATGTTGTGCAAATTTCAAGTACAATTCCCCGTGCTTACTTGCCTCCTGTAAAGATATTTGTGTTAGTAAAAAATCAAGCATTGTATCCAAACCGTTTCATAAGTAACATCAAAATGGTTGCAAAACAGTTTAGTAACTCATTTCTGAATTTAAAACCGTTCAATTCCTACATTTCTGATGGGCTACAATACATAGTCTAAAATGGTTATCAATGGCAATTTGTTTACCCTTAAAACCTGTACTTTGTAATTAAAGACCCACCCGCAAGTTGTTTAAACTGAAAATAAACTGGTACTTTGTATTTAAAGGCCCATCCCCAAGTTGTTTAAAAAAGTTGTTTAAACTGAAAATACACTGGTACTTTGTATTTAAAGGCCCAGGCTGACAAAGTACAACTTGCTAACCTAGGCTGGCTGACAAAGTAAAACTTGCTAACTTAGGCTACGGCCCTGGCTGACAAAATACAGCTTACCAACCTAAGCTACTTATTAGTCTAAAATTCTTATTCAAAGAAAGTTGTTCAAACTGAAAAGAAACCGTACTTTGTATTTACAGGCACAGGCTAACAAAGTACAAAATATTATAGTCGAAAATACTCAAAAGGTTTAAAGTGAAAAGACCCCGGTCCTTTGTAGGCCCAGGCTGACAACGTACAAACTTACTAACCTAAGCTTGGCTTTCACATACCTTTGTACTTTATAGGCCCAGGCTGACAAAAGTACAACTTACTAACCTAAGCTTGGCTTTCACATACTTTGTACTTTATAGGACCAGGCTGACAAAGTACAACTTACTAACCTAAGCTTGTCTTTCACATACCTTGTACTTTATAGGCCCAGGCTGACAAAGTACAACTTACTAACCTAAGCTTGGCTTTCACATACCTTTGTGGGAGGGGTTGTTCGGGTTGCACTGGTTGGCATGGTTGTCGGCATCGGCTTTGGTCCCCCCAAATTCCGACTTGTGGCCTGAAAAAGGCATTGCCAGACATTGAACATGGCCTTTTATCATTGCACCACAGTGAGGAGCATTACATGCTTCACATTTTATACGTTCTACAATATTGGTTTAGCTATGACAAGTAACTGACTGGCATACAGTTAGCTTAGAGGCCTTGGGTATTTTAAAGAGAACTACTCTAATAAATAAACATAACCAAAGGTATATATACATCGGTTCACTATACACCTAGCATAGCCTAGCGCTAGTTACAGCTTTAAGCTAACAGTATAGCCTAGGGTTGCACAGGTTTCATTACAGTTGCTGTCTAGAGCTAACTTCTGCACGTCCAGTTTAGTGTAGATATAGTAGTCTTGTATACAGTATTGCCTAGTTATAGTATTCTTATATTTATCAACTTGTATATTAGCAGTGTGGTTACCCTTGCTCCTCATGGTATACTAGCATACTGTGGTTAACTTTGCTCATGGTAATTTAAGTCATCTTGTGCCGGTACAACTGTTTCACTAACCTGCGTATTCCTTGTTGTTAGGATTGCACTGATTGGAATGGTTGTCCAAATCGGCCTTGTCACCGATGCCGGTGTATTTGCCCTCACTCTTGCTATCCATAATTCCTAATTACGGACAACTGTACCTAAAAAAAAATTAACTAGACATTACCGTGGCCGTTTATATAATACTTTCACATTACAGGGGCTACACTTTGGAATGCAGCATGACCGGAATAGTGGGGTTGCAAAAAAAAATTGGCACTACGAACAATGTCCACTAAGGTATCAGCAGACAATGGCTCTGTTACGAAGAATCAATACATTGATGAGAAATGATTTACTGCAGAAATGCAAACCATATATATCATTATCCTTAGCAATATAATACATTTATCAGTACTGATTTACTGCATATATGCAAAACTAATATATTTCACTATCCCTAGCAATATAGTTATGCCAAGATGCAAAGCTGATATATTTCACTATCCCTAGCAATATAGTTATGGAAAACTTGGCAATATATTTCATCAGGGCCTGGATATATCAAAAGCCTGCTGTCACTTTGCTACACTCTATGAGCTAGCTGGGACGAGATTACGTTTCGGGCATGCAGGAACTTAGGTGGATAGGAGGCAATTGCGATGAATCAGTCAGGCTAGGGTGCACTGTGGGACTGAAACTGTAATATCAAAATATTTATATAGGTGGTAGTTTATGGTTTTACCTGCGCAGCGGCGACTTAAACGTGACATTTTCAACAACTTAAGCAACTTGATGGTGATGGCTCTATTACTTATATATAAAAGGGCTTAAAGGGACTGAACTATTACCTAGAAATATATGAGGTAAAAATATGCAAAATGGATTCCTGATAAGGGATTACTGATGTGGGTAAACCTAACCACTCGTGGTAGTAGTCAGGTTCGACCAGATTAGTTTGGGTTGAGGGTGGAAACAAAATTACATGCAAATAATGTCTACACTTCGATAAGAGTATAGTACTAAAAATAGGAAATTAAATAATCTACGAAAATTATCTACGATACTTGGATATGATGTTCTTACGTTGACAACAGCGAACAGCAAAACCGCCTTACGTAGATAATAATGAACACCGCAAACGTTCACACACACAAAGGGAGCAAGCTCATCAATGTTACTTCGTGTCCATTATTATATGAAGAGAAACGGCGAAGTGGAAGCTTTTATACACAACGCCGAGGACTGCTCTCCGAACCGCCCACTGTATTCTCATTGGTTCAGACGATGTACGAACAAATCGATTGGCCAATAAGCTTAAACCGTTCAACTTACGTTTTGTGCATGTTCTGAAATCGTCCGAACGACCGGCGTACGAAGAGAGAGAGAGAGAGAGAGAGAGAGAATAACCGAACTCGTTATTTGCGTTGTATTTATGATGATGAGATTCGTAGTCTCTTATTCAGGACATCAAACATTGAAATAATGTTTTGTAAAGTAATAACGAAAGCGCAGAACCTTCTATTTCACGGAATACACAAAATAAGAATAATAATGAGGCCAAATACATATTTTTTCCTCAAAAAAATTGTATATTTTAAATCAAGTACTAAATATTGCAATTTCCTTTTCATTTTGGCGTCATTCCAAAATACAAAATTCCTCCTGACTATTTTCCTGTAATTTTTAGAAAACAGCTTGATGAGTATAAACCTTTATGTATGTTTAATACATATATACTGAATCACGGTCAATCAGGTGCTTGCAATACAAGGATATTTAGTTTCAGTTGTGCCGTGGGCATCAAAGTGTCATTTTTCATTTTAGAAGATCGATTTTAATCTCCATGTCACGGGGAAAAACTTGTCCTTTTCTCTTATATATATATGCGCACGATACTGTTGTACAATAGGAATGTTATTTTTCTTAGGACTGGTTTATGTATTGGGTGTTAGAAGTCAGATGATACAAAACCATCGTATATGGTATCCACATTCGGACAGGACATTTTATGTGCCACTGCCATTAATGAATTGGTTACTTTTATATATATATATATATATATATATATATATATATATATATATATATATATATATATATATATATATGTGTGTGTGTGTGTGTGTGTGTGTGTGTGTGTGTGTGTGTGTGTGTGCGTGTATTATATATTATTCCTATGGGTGGATTTCAAAACCATTTGTAGTATTAAGTTTGCCATTGAGAAAATTGAGTTCCACTTTCATAAGTTTTCAACAGCACTGACCTAGATAAAATTCAGTACATTAGTGAATAACAATATTGCTTTGATTTTATCTTCTGTGTCCTTTTATATCCAAAATTCGTTATCAGAAGCGGGACACATCAACGTATCGGTTAAAAACATTGGTGCCCTTACGACAAAATTCAAAATACGTGTATTGTGTACCCTGGAGCATTACAGAAGCTGCAATAGCCTTCATTTCATAATTTCTGTCATTCAGTCATTGTAATCGTACTATGTTTGTACCTCATTTACGTGAATGTAAATTTCCTCTCCTGTTACCAGTTCACGAATCAGTAAATGTTCCTCTGGAATCTTGGCAAACGATGTGTAAATGGCTTTGCTTTTTAAAGTAGGAAAGTTTGGATCCTTGTGGATCAGTCTCATGTTCCATTAGAATAGACTCAATGAGTATAGGAGTAACAAAGGACTAGTCTCTACACAGGGCAGTTTCTACGAAATGGTTCGGTTTTGTTTTGATGGAACGAAAGTTCCTTTCCCTTCCAAATAAGGCTTCTTGAAGACGTTTCCCTTCCAAATGAGGCTTCTTTAAGACTTTTATTTGCAAGAATTAAGGCAGTTTAATGATGTGCTAAATTCAGACCACCTTCATTTGGGGTGGGGGTTAAAAACGAAGTTGCTCTGCCCACTGGCTGATACTTGCCTCTATAAATCTCTAAAAATATATATTTCATTTATTTTCTGGCCATATACTTTATCAAGCGTACCTACAATAATTCATTGCTGTCTGCAAGCTCACGGACAACCAATTCCCAGTCCTGCATAGGTCTAGATTCTGTCAACCAATTCCCAGTTCTGTATTGGTCTAGTTTCTGTCAACTAATTCCCAGTTCTGCATAGGTCTAGATTCTGTCAACCAGTTCCCCGTTCTGCATAGGTCTTGATTATGTCAACCAACTCCCAGTCCTGCATAGGTCTAACTTCTGTCAACCAGTTCCTAGTTCTGCATAGGTCTAGATTCTGTCAACCAATTCTCAGTTCTGCATAAGTCTAGATTCTGTTTATTAAGCACATTATCTGCTCCCCCCAACGATTCCTGATCCCAGTAATACTAGTTTTAGCTCTATCCAGCTTGAGACCTGTTGCATTTTCGAACGCAGTTATCACATTAAAGCCTTACGCTGCAAGTAAATTCAGTAGACTATATGTTGTTTTTTTTTTTTTTCTTTTAAAAGTTCCGGTCATATCAAACTAGCGGGGTTTAATATTTTAGCATTTTTTATGCTTAGAATATGTCAATTTCAATTACGTACTTTTCTTTTACCATTCGTATAATTATATGGTTTCGTGTAAATACTATACGATTGTGGTTCTAAGTATAGTAAACCAGTTCATTTAGTTGCTTGTACAATATATATATATATATATATATATATATATATATATATATATATATATATATATATATATATATATATATATATGTATATATATATCTTTATTGACGCATTCATTCGTGTGTTTCTGTTATTAACATTTTGATCTATTTATATATGAGGGATAGGCACATTTTCAAGACATTCCTGGCTGAATATACACTACAAAGGTGACAGGTTTGGCATCCATTCTGCATTATACGGAGCACAGGGTAGAGAATTTTCCACTGGGGCAGTAGGAGGGACTTTCTGTGGGGCCACAGTTTCGGGTGGCAGGCATTAGCGATACGTTTATCGACTGTTCTGTCTGTCGTTGCCATGGGAATACGAATACGAATATTGCGTAGCAACCATTTGTTTTGGGGTCTGTTACAGAGCTCTGGGCGAACCTTTAGGCTTAAGTTGATTTACAAACTATAACACGACAGTAAATATATTACAAAAGATTAAATGTTAAGGGGAAAAAAACAATGATTATGCGATAATTCTCGGGTTGCAGTATAGCTTGACAAGAATGGAATAAAAGTCACGGTGAAATCGAGTTTGTGCTTCAGTGCAAACTGATCGTTTTGTCCAGTTCAGGAAATGAAAGTCACTGCACAGTTATTGACTATTGGCCCTTATTAGGAAGCAAGCACTTTGTTCGTTGACGTTGGTAAAAGGGAAAAAAAACTTATTTTGCGGTCCAGATATCGTACTTGTGGCTTTGCGTTGGTAGTCATCCCGCATGGCGAATGTTTTTTTTTTTTTTCTTCTTCTTGCTTCAAGACCCAGCAGATACGTTTCGCAGTAAACATGTCTATTGAAACGTCTCTCTCTCTCTCTCTCTCATACAGACAAAACATTATTAAATAAGTTAAATTATATGTTATATATATATATACATATATATATATATATATATATATATATATATATATATATATATATATATATATATATAATATATACACACATCTATGACTACAATCCTCGCCTCATTTTTTCAGACGTCGATAAAGCTTAAAGATCAGCCAGTGAGCAGAACGGAAGTGAGTCCCTGTCGTAAAAGTAAATAAATATATATATATATATATATATATATATATATATATATATATATATATATATATATATATATATATATATATTTATATATTTATAAATATTACTGCTGTTCGCCCTCGTAACTTTTGATTGTAAATAATATCAGCCTGACCGAGACCGGGAAAAGATGTTGTCTATATTAGGAGCGTCTTCAGTTCAAACTTTAACGTCCATTGGAAAGGATAGGTAGCATTTAGCCATTTTTCCCCTATAGGAAAATTCCCATATCAGCCTTAAAAATAGGTGGTCCTAAGGTCCTTTTTTCCTTTCTACCTGTCTCTTGGCGAATGTTTTTAACAGAATGCAGATGCCTAGGGTGTGACTGTTTTTGACCTAGGCCGGTCAGGGAACAGGCAGAGAGAGAGAGAGACTGTCCACGAACAAGGGAGTGCGCAACGTGCGTGCCAGAACGGTCTTCTTTGTTCTTTACCACTTTTACTCCTACGTCTATATTAATTAGTGAATTGGGAAGACTGCCAGAATCCTGACTCCTGGTAAGTCCGATTCTTGTTGAAGCTTCGTCGATTGACTAGTAACTTTTTCTGTATTTCGAATTTCCTTTGTTTCCTCCTTCAGCCACCACTTACGGTATATGTGTTCACGAAGTCTAGATTAAGCCAAATTATTATATTGTTAGCTTCAACCCCGTTATTCCAGTAAAATACCTAGGATTTAGGGTAAGCAAATCAGTTTAAGTCTCGATGCTTTCTTATGCCTAGCGTTCAAATGTTTGGAGGAACCGTTACGTTTGAAATCTAAAATCATCTTAACGAGTAGAGATTCTTGTATGCGTCTGCAGTTGGTGGACGTTTATGATAAAGTCTTTATTCTTTGAATATTCTTTGTTAAGGTTAATTACCTTTAACTGGCGACCTTTGGCTAATTAACGACTGTCTTTGAGGTCGACTTTTGGCTTCAAGTGGCAGGTTACGTGTATTCTTGGTTTGCAGGGCCATGAAAATTACGTAAATTGAACAATAAATGATCAGCCAAGACCCTACACGTAACAATATATATATATATATATATATATATATATATATATATATATATATATATATATATATATATATATATATATATATATATATATATATATATAGAGTTTACCTGTTATAGAGTCCCTGGTTTCAGCAGTTTCATAATTTTAGGCTCATTTCCCTTTCATTAAGTTATGATCATAGGGGATAGTGACAATTGAAGATGTTTTCTATATATAATATAATATATATATATATAATTATATATATATATATATATATATATATATATATATATATATATATATATATATATATATATATATATATATATAGTCATCTAGTTTCAGCAGTTTCGTGATTTTTAGGTTCGTTTCCCCTTCATAAGGTTGTGCTCAGAGAGGGAATAACTGAAGTGGAGTAATTTGAGTTCTTTGGTGGCGGTGGTGGTTATCAACCTTCTGTCGGCCTCTTTAAAAATCCGTAATTATTTTTTTTTCCTTCGCTACTGTGAGAGTGGTTCTTTGTGTAGCTTGTGCTGGCAGAATTGGCGCAAGAATTGTTCAGGAGAAATTAAAATACATTCCACAGGTAAGCAAAGCTACTGAAGTATGTCTAGCCCGGTCATGTTTTTGTGTTAGCCGGTAGATAAGCTTTCTGTTAACGTCTTAAATTTTCACTTTTTCAGCGTATTATTGTGGCACACGTTCAGTGATGGTTTCGGTTTTGAAGTCGGAACATCATTAATCTTGTCATATAAAGTAGAAATCTTAATATTGCTTAGTGATAAGTAGGCCAGTTGGTTAGTGTCCTTTAAATATGTTACTGTGAGCATTTTAGGATGACGTAAAATACAACTTGCGATATTCGATTAAAAAAGGATAACTTACGATATTAGATTCAAATTAGTCGTGTTTTATATAAATTTTCGTTTTGTTCCCATCAAACTATACGCCTTAGAGAATGACAGTAGCGAGTAGTTTAGTGGCCTAGGCCACACATGTGGCCTAAATTTTGCCTAAAACTATTCATTTGGCGAGATGCTGTTCTGATTACATTGAATTTAAATGATTTCACTGGTACGTAAGTTATCCACTGTTCCAATGTTTCCCGCGATGTAGCCGATGTCCCTTTAGGGTTTAGGGGGTAATGCAGCCAGTGCTCTTGGCGTTTTGCCTGAAGGGCATTACTAAACTTGGTTTGGAAGCGTTGCTTCGGCCCCTAGCTGTGTAGCCTCTTTACTTCACTCTGCGGAACAACTTTTAAACATATAAACTTATTGATGTTTGCAATGTTGACATAGAACCTAATCGGAAACACTCGTTTAGTAGAATTGCGGGAAAATTTTAAATTTCCCTTATGGTTTTGTATGCAAGCTGATATATATAGGTATTTGGACGCTCTTCTTCTGGCGTAACAGTACAGAGCTTTCGTACTCTCGCTCTTGTGTACGAAGGCAGACAGTGGGTGAAGTACATATGGTTATACAGCTTGTACAAGAAGGCAGACTGTATACTATATAACATGGTTTACCGCTTGTGTATGAAGGCACACTGTAATGTATATATATCTGGTTTGCAGAGTAGCAATTGTGATATTCTATGTAGCATAGAGGTTTTGTTGGTTTACCGCTTGTGTATGAAGGCACACTCTGTAATGTATATATATCTGGTTTTGCAGAGTAGCAATTGTGATATTCTATGTAGCATAGAGGTTTTGTTGGTTTACCGCTTGTGTATGAAGGCACACTCTGTAATGTATATATATCTGGTTTGCAGAGTAGCAATTGTGATATTCTATGTAGCATAGAGGTTTTGTTGGTTTACCGCTTGTGTATGAAGGCACACTCTGTAATGTATATATATCTGGTTTGCAGTAGCAATTGTGATATTCTATGTAGAATAGAGGTTTTGTTGGGACCTGTGAGGTTACTCAGACAAACAAATTGACAGGGAAAGGTTCGAGAGGTGTAACAGGAGGAAAACCTAGCAGTTGCCCTATGAATCGCAAAAAATTTTGTGCCAAATTCTTGTCGGCCAATCTAATGGGAAACGAATTAGTAGTCGTGGTAATTATTTGCCGGCCAATCTTATGGGACATGTATTACAAGAACCTCTGGTATTTCTCGAATACTTGGCAATATTTGAACATTTTCGCCGAAGCCGTTCTTGCATGTTCAAAATTCATATAAATTCTCTGACCACTTCTTTCATTCGAAATATACGATTTGTGTTATGAATATTTCATGATGAAACCCAGTTTGATTTAAAGTATACTAACCCGTCAAGGTTTAGACTTGATACTAATGGTGGGTTAAAAATAATTGCTAATGGTGGGTTAAAAATAATTGCTCGAAATTAAAGTAAATTTATTACAATGTTACATTCAACATGTAAGGGTGGAAATTTCACGTCAAATGTGCGCTAAATTTCACTTGTTATACAAGGTTACATTTCGCAGTTGATGGAATTTTAAGTCAAATGTAAAAATTACAATTTAAGATTTCACCACTTGGCAAGCTCGACTTCAAATTAAATAGCAAAGCTACTTGAAAAAATAAATGTATTGCAGGTACACCTGAAATTATACACAACGTTCACTGTCGGCTAGTGGTTTGAAAACAAAAGTAGGTACATTTGATTGAATAGCAGTTGAAAAAAATAAAATCTGATAGTCATCTTGGATGGTCGAATGACTACATCGTCGAGTGCCCGATGGTGATTTCAGTGAAGTTGTGCAAATTTCCAAACTTTCCCTACAATTCCGGGGGTCTACTTGTTTCCTGTAAAGAAATTTGTTAACACAATAATCAAGCAATGATTTTAAAAAGATTGTTTAATAGCTATACATTTCTGATCTGATACCATATTTTAAATAACTTTAAAAGTAAATTTGAAAGTAGTTTAAACTGATATGAACCCCGTACTTTTTAGGCCCAGGCTGACAAAGTTCAAAGTACAACTTTCTGGACTAGGCTTTCACATTCTTACCTTTGTAGGAAGGATTGTTCGGGTTGCACTGGTTGGCATGGTTGTCGGCATCGGCTTTGGTCCCCCCAAATTCTGACTTGTGGCCTGAAAAACGCATTGACAGCCATTCACTGGACATGGCCTTTTTGTTTTAGCATGTCAGCACAGCGAGATGCATTAATGGCTTTGCATTTCATAAGAGCTACGTTAAAGGCTTGGCAAGTAATTGAAATGGCTTACAGTTAGATCACAAGCCTTTACATTTACAAGAGCTTCATTCTAATCCTTTGTTCATAATGGTAGTTTAGGTTACATCAGCTTTTGGCTGCACCGTCGTTTCACTAACCTGCGTATTCCTTGTTGTTTAGGATTACACTGATTGGCATGGTTGTCCAAATCGGCCTTGTCACCAGTACCGGTGTATTTGCCCTCACTCTTTCTATCCATAACTGCTAATTACAGAACTGTACCTGAACAATGAATAAATACATTACCATGGAGGTTTTTAAATACTTTCATTAGAAGGGCTACTGAGGCTACTATGAACCATCAATACATTAAGGTACCAGCAAATAATGGCACTAGTACGTACAATAAATACATAGGCGTATGTATCAGAAATGATTTAGCATTAACATCCCAAGCGGAGCAATATATTTCAATCATCCCAAGGGGACGGAACATATCAAATGAAACGCCGACTTCCGCGGGTTGTTTAATGCTTCTTAGTAGGTTACATGGTGTAAACAACTTATTCCTAATGTTCCTTCCATAACTGTTATTCCTTCCATAACTGTTACAACTGGTTCTTACATAGGTGCTTATACTGGTTCTTGTACAGATACCTTAGACTGGTTCATGTAATACGAATGCCCTAGACTGGTTCATGTATTACGAATGCCCTAGACTGGTTCATGTAATACGAATGCCCTAGAGTGGTTCCCTGTAATGCAAAAAGTTCATTTAGGACAGCCATCTTGTGCCAAACAGCATGCAGTCCTAAGCCTAGGCTATGCTGCGCTCATGCCTAACTTAACTGTTACATTACACAGTTAGCCTGGCTTTTCATGCATAAGAGGTGGAATTGAAGTCAAGAATTGATATACTGTATATTCATAAAATTATGGAAGAATATCACACATCTTAGCCTACGGTTGGTGGCACTGCAACCACATGCAAGCTCATCACGTTGCAACTTACGTAACATTACCATAACAACTCTCGGTAACTTGCTGTTACACAAGAACACTATTAAGTGTTATGGCAACATGTACAACATAAACTATGATATGTGCATACCTTTTACAAGGAGAAATGTGGCATCTCAAATGAAAATAAGGGGAACTACATCCCTTTCCCCTCTGAAGTCGCCACACACGTCTTGAACAGCGCGAGTTGAGCTTACGCAACTACGCACTTGGTTGAACTTACGCACTCACACTCGATCATAGACAATCTCAATTTCGAGTGGTTAAGTCAACTTATTGATAAGATGAAAACCAATTCGTTTTTCCAGTCCACCAATTATGAAGGGTATTGTCATTAATTCAAAAGGACGATTTCCATCATTACACTAGTTTCAGCAGTTTCGTGGATTTCAGGTTCGTTTCCCCTTCATAAGGTTGTGCTCAGAGAGAGAATAACTGAAGTGGAGTAATTTGAGTTCTATGGTGGCGGTGTTTATCAACCTTCCTCCGGCCTCTTTGAAAATCCGAAAGCGATTATTTTTCCTTCTCTACTTCGACAGTAGTTCGTTGTGTAGCTTGTGCTTGCAGAATAGGCGCAAGAATTCGTCAGGAGAAACTAAAATAGATTCCCCAAGCAAAGCTACTGGAATATGTTTAGCCTGCCAATGTTTTTGTGTTAACTGGTAGATAAGCTTTCTGTTAACATGCCTTAGTTTTCAGCGTATTATTCTGGCACACGTTCGGTGATGGTTTCGGTTTTGAAATCAGATAATCATTAATCTTATGTCATAATATAAAGTAAAATTGACCTTTTTATTAAAATTGCGTAGTAATAAGTTGGCCAGATGGTTACTGTCCTTTATGCTACTGTGAGAGCATTTTAGGACGACTTACGATACTACATTCTAAATAGTTGTACTTTTATATTAAACATTTTCGTTTTGTTTCCATCAAACGATACGTCTTAGAGAATGACAGTAGCGAGAAAGCGCGGTTCAGTAGTCTTAGGCCACACCTATGCCCTAAATTTTGCCCAAAACTATTAATTTGGATTTTATTTAGCGAGATGCTAAAACTATTTTATCTAAAACTATTTATTTGGAGATGGTATACTGACATGAAAACTATTTCACTGGTACATTAAGTTATCCATTGTCCAAATGCTTCCCCCCTCTGATGTCCCCTTAGGGTTTAGGGGGTAATGCCGGCAGTGCTCTTCGCGTTTTGCCTCAAAGGCATTACTATAGCCTCGTTTGGAAGCGCCGCTTCGGCACCTAGCTGTAACCAACTAATTTTTAACAATAAACATGGTGTTGGCAATGTTGATAGAACCTAATCGGGGCATGCGCGTTCACGTAGCATTTTGGGAAAATTTTCTTATGTTAAATTTCCTCCTACAGTTTCGTATGCATTACAGAAGCAGATATAGGTATCAGGACGCTCTTCTTCTGGCGTAACAGTGTAAGCTTTCGTACTCTTTCTCGCTCTTTCGTGTACGAAGGCAGACACCAGGTAGAGCATATGGTTATGCAGCTTGTATAAGAAGGGAAGAGACTTCGTATAGTATATAGATGGTTTGTTTGCCGAGTAGCAATTGTCATTCATGTAGACTAGTGGTTTTGTTGGGACTTGTGAGGTTACTCAGGACAAATTAAATTTGACAGGGCAAGGTTAGAGGTGCAGAGGAATACCTCGCAGTTGCAATAAATTGTAGGGAAAGGTTAGAGGTGCAGGAGGAAAGCCTCGCAGTTGCCCTATGAATAACTTGTTAGGCGAAGAATTGTTAGGTGGAAAGCCGGCCGAAGATAATTCGGAACGGGGTTCGATATCCAGTTATGAAGTATTTGACATTTTCACCAAAAACCTTCCATGTTGAAATTTTTGTATCTCTGAACATTGCTTTGGGCCATTTTCTCCATTCGAATTCTAAGATTTTTGTGTATTTTCCGGTGGGGACAGCAAACTTAGGAAATTTCCTTCGAAGGGATCAAACCATCACCAATGGCGTTTTTCAGATTTCGTAGGATCCAACCATCACCAATGGCGTTTTGCAGATTTCGTAGATTTTCTTTTTGAAATCTCTGGCATTTCGGAACATTTGATTTTCCCATACGAATTGTGCAAAATTTGTCCAACTTTGTAAGTCTCAAGAAAATATTTAGTTTAGTTCCTTCGGACCCCGATTGCTTGATTTTAAGTATACTGAATCGTCAATGTTTAAACTATAATAACGGTGGGTTATATAAATTGGTCGAAATTACATTAATGGTGGGTTATATAAATAATTGTTCTAAATTAAAATTTATTTGATAATATTACATTCAACATGTAAAGGTGGAAATTTCACGTCAAATGTTTGTGCTAAATTTCAATTATATAAGGTTACATTCAACAGTTGTAGATGGTATTTGAAGTCAAACGTAAAATCACAAAATTTAGATTTCAACACTTGGCAGCTCGACTAATTACATGGCAAGGTTATTTAAAATAACCAAATACATTATATAAAGCACAGGTAGACCTGAAATTATACACAACGTTCACAGTCGACTGGCGGTTGAAATTACCAGGTACATTTCATTGACTGGCAGTTGAAAAAAAAATTATACAAGAAATATGAAAAGATGTAAAATTAGGTTTTAAGTGTTTTCTAGGATGGACGAATACCTACATCGTCGAGCGCCGGATGGTGATTTCAGTCATGTTGTGCAAATTTCAAGTACAATTCCCGTGCTTACTTGCCTCCTGTAAAGATATTTGTGTTAGTAAAAAATCAAGCATTGTATAAAAACCGTTTCATAAGTAACATCAAAATGGTTGCAAAACAGTTTAGTAACTCATTTCTGAATTTAAAACCGTTCAATTCCTACATTTCTGATAACTCATTTCTGAATTTAAAACCGTTCAATTCCTACATTTCTGATGGGCTACAATACATAGTCTAAATTGCTTATTAATGGCAATTTGTTTACCCTTAAAACCTGTACTTTGTAATTAAAGGCCCACCCGCAAGTTGTTTAAACTGAAAATAAACTGGTATTTTGTATTTAAAGGCCCATCCGCAAGTTGTTTAAAAAAGTTGTTTAAACTGAAAATACACTGGTACTTTGTATTTAAAGGCCCAGGCTGACAAAGTACAACTTGCTAACCTAGGCTGGCTGACAAAGTAAAACTTGCTAACTTAGGCTACGGCCCTGGCTGACAAAATACAGCTTACCAACCTAAGCTACTTATTAAAGTCTAAAATACTTATTCAAAGAAAGTTGTTCAAACTGAAATCAAAGAAAGTTGTTCAAACTGAAAAGAAACCGTACTTTGTATTTACAAGCACAGGCTAACAAAGTACAATTTATTAAAGTAGTCGAAAATACTCAACAGGTTTAAAGTGAAAAGACCCCGGTCCTTTGTAGGCCCAGGCTGACAACGTACAAACTTACTAACCTAAGCTTGGCTTTCATACTTTATAGGCCCAGGCTGACAAAGTACAACTTACTAACCTAAGCTAGGCTTTCACATACCTTTGTAGGAGGGGTTGTTCGGGTTGCACTGGTTGGCATGGTTGTCGGCATCGGCTTTGGTCCCCCCAAATTCCGACTTGTGGCCTGAAAAAGGCATTGCCAGACATTGAACATGGCCTTTTATCATGGCACCACACTGAGGAGCATTACAAGCTTCACATTTTATACGTTCTACAATTTTGGTTTAGCTATGACAAGTAACTGACTGGCATAAAGTTAGCTTAGAGGCTTGACAGTTACAGGAGCTTAGAGGCCTTGGGTATTTTAAAGAGAACTACTCTAATATATAAACATAACCAAAGGTATATATACATCGGTTCACTATACACCTAGCATAGCCTAGCGCTAGTTACAGCTTTAAGCTAACAGTATAGCCTAGGGTTGCACAGGTTTCATTACAGTTGCTGTCTAGAGCTAACTTCTGCACGCCCAGTTTAGTGTAGATATAGTATTCTTGTATACAGTATTGCCTAGTTATAATATTCTTATATTTATCAACTTGTATATTAGCAGTGTGGTCACCCTTGCTCCTCATGGTATACTGGCAGTGTGGTTCACCTTGCTCATGGTAATTGATGTCATTTTGTGCCCGTACCCTTGTTTCACTAACCTGCATATTCCTTGTTGTTAGGATTGCACTGATTGGAATGGTTGTCCAAATCGGCCTTGTCACCGATGCCGGTGTATTTGCCCTCACTCTTGCTATCCATAATTCCTAATTACGGACAACTGTACCTATAAAAATTAAAAGATTAACTACACATTACCGTGGCCGTTTATATAATACTTTCACAGGTATTATTTCATATGGACATTAATTGCTTTCAACATAAAATATAGGTTTTTCTGTTGTATTATGATGTGATTTACATGATTTTGAGGTTTATTTCCATCGCAAATGAATACTTATCCTTCCCCGGCAAATGATATACTGTATACAAAATTAATAAAATTACGACTTGTCAGAATACTGCACCCCCCCTCTCCATAGCTAATACGGCAAAACTGTAATCAGTAAACACAGTTTTGCCGTATTAGCTATGGAGAGCAGTATTCTGACAAGTCGTAATTTTATTAATTTTGTATACAGTATATTATTTGCCGGGGAAGGATAAGTATTCATTTGCGATGGAAATAAACCTCAAAATCATTCAAATCACATCATAATACAACAGAAAAACCTATATTTTATGTTGAAAGCAATTAATGTCCATAAGTGAAATAATACCCTTTCACATTACAGGGGCTACATTTAGGAATGGTGCATGACCGGAATAGTGGGGTTGCAAAAAAAAAAAAATTGGCACTACGAACAATCCATTAAGGTATCGGCAGACAATGGCACTGTTACGAAGAATCAACACATTGATGAGAAATGATTTACTGCAGATATGCAAACCATATATTTCATTATCCTTAGCAATATAATACATTTATCAGTACTGATTTACTGCAGATATGAAAAACTAATATATTTCACTATCCCTAGCAATATAATTATGGAAAACTTGGCAATATATTTCATCAGGGCCTGGATATATCAAAAGCCTGCTGTCACTTTGCTACACTCTATGAACTAGCTGGGACGAGATTACGTTTCAGGCATGCAGGAACTTAGGTGGATAGGAGGCAATTGCGATGAATCAGTCAGGCTAGGGTGCACTGTGGGACTGAAACTGTAGTATCAACAACCTTATATAGGTGGTAGTTTATGGTTTTACCTGCGCAGCGGCGACTTAAACGTGACATTTTCAACAAATTAAACAACTTCATGGTGATGGCTCTATTACTTATATATAAAAGGGCTTAAAGGGACTGAACTATTACCTAAAAATATGAGGTAAAAATATGCAAATGGATTCCTGATAAGGGATTACTGGTGTGGGTAAACCTAACCACTCGTAGTAGTAGTCAGGTTTGACCAGATTAGTTTGGGTAGAGGGTGGAAACAAAATTACATGCAAATAATGTCTACACTTCGATAAGAGTATGGTATTAAAAATAGGAAATTAAATAATCTACGATAATAATCTACGATACTTGGATATGTTCTTACGTTGACAACAGCGAACAGCAAAACCGCCTTCCGTAGTCAACAACGAACACCGCAAACGTTCACACACACACAGGGAGCAAGCTCACCAATGGTGCTTCGTGTACATTATTATATGAAGAGAAACGGCGAAGTGGAAGCTTTTATACACAACGCCGAGGACTGCTCTCCGAACCGCCCACTGTATTCTCATTGGTTCAAACGATGTACGAACAAATCGATTGGCCAATAAGCTTAAGCCGTTCAACTTACGTTTTGTGCATGTTCTGAAATCGTCCGAACGACCGGCGTACGAAGAGAGAGAGAGAGAGAGAGAGAGAGAGAGAGAGAGAGAGAGAATAACCGAACTCGTTATTTGCGTTGTATTTATGATGATGAGATTCGTAGTCTCTTATTCAGGACATCAAACATTGAAATAATGTTTTGTAAAGTAATAACGAAAGCGCAGAACCTTCTATTTCACGGAATACACAAAATAATAATAATAATGAGGCCAAATACATATTTTTCCTCAAAAAAATTGTATATTTTTAAATCAAGTACTAAATATTGCAATTTCCTTTTCATTTTGGCGTCATTCCAAAATACAAAATTCCTCCCGACTATTTTCCTGTAATTTTTAGAAAACAGCTTCATGAGTATAAACCTTTATGTATGTTTAATACATATATACTGAATCACGGTCAATCAGGTGCTTGCAATACAAGGATATTTAGTTTCAGTTGTGCCGTGGGCATCAAAGTGTCATTTTCATTTTAGAAGATCGATTTTAATCTCCATGTCACGGGGAAAAACTTGTCCTTTTCTCTTATATATATATGCGCACGATACTGTTGTACAATAGGAATGTTATTTTTCTTAGGACTGGTTTATGTATTGGGTGTTAGAAGTCAGTTGATACAAAACCATCGTATATGGTATCCACATTCGGACAGGACATTTTATGTGCCACTGCCATTAATGAATTGGTTACTTTATATATATATATATATATATATATATATATATATATATATATATATATATATGTGTGTGTGTGTGTGTGTGTGTGTGTGTGTGTGTGTGTGTGTATTATATATTATTCCTATGGGTGGATTTCAAAAACCATTTGTAGTATTAAGTTTGCCATTGAGAAAACTGAGTTCCACTTTCATAAGTTTTCAACAGCACTGACCTAGATAAAATACAGTACATTAGTGAATAATAATATTGCTTTGATTTTATCTTCTGTGTCCTTTTATATCCAAAATTCGTTATCAGAAGCGGGACACATCAACGTATCGGTTAAAAACATTGGTGCCCTTACGCCAAATTCAAAATACGTGTATTGTGTACCCTGGAGCATTACAGAAGCTGCAATAGCCTTCATTTCATAATTTCTGTCATTCAGTCATTGTAATCGTACTATGTTTGTACCTCATTTACGTGAATGTAAATTTCCTCTCCTGTTACCAGTTCACGAATCAGTAAATGTTCCTCTGGAATCTTGGCAAACGATGTGTAAATGGCTTTGCTTTTTAAAGTAGGAAAGTTTGGATCCTTGTGGATCAGTCTCATGTTCCATTAGAATAGACTCAATGAGTATAGGAGTAACAAAGGACTAGTCTCTACACAGGGCAGTTTCTACGAAATGGTTCGGTTTTGTTTTGATGTAACTAAAGTTCCTTTCCCTTCCAAATAAGGCTTCTTGAAGACGTTTCCCTTCCAAATGAGGCTTCTTTAAGACTTGTAGTTGCAAGAATTAAGGCAGTTTTGTGATATGCTAAATTCAGACCACCTTCATTCGGAGTGGCGGTTAAAAACAAAGTTGCTCTGCCCACTGGCTGATACTTGCCTCTATAAATCTCTAAAAATATATATATATTTCATTTATTTTCTGGCCATATACTTTATCAAGCGTACCTACAATAATTCATTGCTGTCTGCAAGCTCACGGACAACCAATTCCCAGTCCTGCATAGGTCTAGATTCTGTCAACCAATTCCCAGTTCTGTATTGGTCTAGTTTCTGTCAACCAATTCCCAGTTCTGCATAGGTCTAGATTCTGTCAACCAGTTCCCAGTTCTGCATAGGTCTTGATTATGTCAACCAACTCCCAGTCCTGCATAGGTCTAACTTCTGTCAACCAGTTCCTAGTTCTGCATAGGTCTAGATTCTGTCAACCAATTCCCAGTTCTGCATAAGTCTAGATTCTGTTTATTAAGCACATATCTGCTCCCCCCCCCCACGATTCCTGATCCCAGTAATACTAGTTTTAGCTCTATCCAGCTTGAGACCTGTTGCATTTTCGAACGCAGTTATCACATTAAAGCCTTACGCTGCAAGTAAATTCAGTAGACTATATGTTTTTTTTTTTTCTTTTAAAGTTCCGGTCATATCAAACTAGCGGGGTTTAATATTTTAGCATTTTTTATGCTCAGAATATGTCAATTTCAATTACGTACTTTTCTTTTACCATTCGTATAATTATATGGTTTCGTGTAAATACTATACGATTGTGGTTCTAAGTATAGTAAACCAGTTCATTTAGTTGCTTGTACAGTATATATATATATATATATATATATATATATATATATATATATATATATATATATATATATATCTTTATTGACGCATTCATTCGCGTGTTTCTGTTATTAACATTTTGATCTAGTTATATATGAGGGGATAGGCACATTTTCGAGACATTCCTGACTGAATATACACTACAAAGGTGACAGGTTTGGCATCCATTCTACATTATACGGAGCACAGGGTAGAGAATTTTCCACTGGGGTAGTAGGAGGGACTTTCTGTGGGGCCACATTTTCGGGTGGCAGGCACTATAAGCGATACGTTTATCGACCCTTGAATTCCACGGGTCTCGGCTCATACAGACGTCACTACGTGTTCCTTTCGTGTACACCGCCTCGACTGTTCTGTCTGTCGTTGCCATGGGAATACGAATACTGCGCAGCAACAATTTGTTTCGGGGTCTGTTACGGAGCTCTGGGCGAACCTTTGGGCTTAAGTTGATTTACAAACTATAACTTCTTCTTCTTCTTCTTCTTCTTCTTCTTTTAACGTGCTTTTACACGACAGTATATTACAAAAGATTAAATGTTAAGGAAAAAAAAAAACAATGATTATGCGATAATTCTCGGGTTGCAGTATAGCCTGACAAGCATGGAATAAGAGTCACGGTGAAATCGAGTTTGTGCTTCAGTGCAAACTGATCGTTTTGTCCAGTTCAGGAAATGAAAGTCATTACACAGTTGTTGACTATTGGCCCTTATTAGGAAGCAAGCACACTTTGTTGACGTGGGTAAAAGGGAAAAAAAAATATACCTATTTTGCGGTTCAAATGTCGTGCTTGTGGGTTTGCGTTGGTAGTCATCCCGCATAGCGAATTTTTTTTTTTTTTTCTTATGCTTTCATGACCCAGCAGATACGTTTCGCAGCAAATATGGCTATTGAAACGTGTCTCTCTCTCTCTCTCTCTCTCTCTCTCTCTCTCTCTCTCTCTCTCTCTCTCTCATACAGACAATACATTAAATACAAGTTAAATTGTATATATGTGATATATACATATATAATATATATACACATAATATACATATATATATATATATATACATATATATACATATATATATATATATATATATATATATATATATATATATATATATATATGTGTGTGTGTGTGTGTGTGTGTATATATATATATGACTACAATCCTCGCCTCATTTCAGGTCATGCCGGAAAAAAAAAAGTTTTCCAGACGTTGATAGAGCTTAAAGATCAGCCAGTGAGCAGAACGTAACCGAGGCCCTGTCGTAAAAATAACAGATATCCGAAATCTGACGGATTTTTAAAAGTTAAAACAATAGTTATCTAGATTTAAGGGGGCGGGGTTGGGGCGAGGGAGTCAATGTGTTACTCATACCTGATAATGAAGACGCATTTAAAAATTTCATTGCTAGAAAAATTAAATTTTTGGGAATGAAAAATTTCGTACTTATTCATTTGCATTCCCAAGTAAATCTGCGGAAACCATTAAATTTGTATAATAATGATTATGGTAACTGACTCTTCGTAATTGTGGGACTAAGGTAAAATCCATTCATTTTTAAAGAAACATTCCATGCAAAAGATTCCTCGTGGGGAAAAAAAAAGATGAAGTATACCTTAGTTTAACCAGACCACTGAGCTGATTAACAGCTAAAAGAATTCAGTATTAGATATATAACTTTTTTTATCTTTAATTGGGAGAAACTGTACAATATTTTACATTTTTAACAGTATCACAAGCAGAATTTGAACTAAGTCTATAGCACCTCATGCCTCGATCAAAATAATTGATTGTCAAGGTGGGCATTTGAATATTTAATGGGGCCGAAATATAAACATATGTATATTAATTTGTTTATGCTTTAATATAGAACGTTTATTTAATTTATTCATGGTTTGCTGTCGAATAGTTGATCAGAATCATCCTTACTTAAAAAAAAAAATTAAAAGGTCAGCTTCGTAGTTATTTTTTTTTTATCTTTTAGCGTAAAATAACAATATCTGTATATACAATATATTATATATAATTAGTAGTACTGAAAAAATTTTTTTACTTTTATTAAGAAAATTGACATAATTTTGCACATAGTTATCTATCACACAAATATATTCTTTATATCATATACATATACTTCATTTATTGTTAGTTGTCACAATGTAGTTAATATATAAAAACTAATACAAAGTTAAGCAATTCATTTGGTACGTTTTGTGATTGTATGTGTACGTAAGAGAACTTTAATAACTTTTAAATACTACAATCACACAAACATGAACAATCATTTTTACCAACTCAAGAAAAGACTTCGTATGAACAGCGTCGCCAACGCTAGTGCAGAGGATGTGACAAGACAGGAAATGGCTTTTTCTGTTTTTTTTTTTTTGGGGGGGGGAGGGTTGAGTATTTAAAGAACACCAAAATAATTTTATTTAGCCTTAGCCAAAACGGCTTTGGTGATGTAGTAGACTGGAATGCATATAGGTATATAGAAAGCCAGTCGAATTTCGTAATCAATTTCCCCAACTTGATCGGTGAATATATTGATATATATATATATATATATATATATATATATATATATATATATATATATATATATATATATATATATATATATAATGTGCGTGTGTATGTATATGTGTGGATATATTATAATGTGAGTGTGTATGTCTGTGCGGTCGCGCAGGCTTCACAAGTGTTCGCCGTCCTGTTTCAGGAACTGTTCACGATCGTACCGGGCCCGCCTGACTCGCCTTCTTTGTTCATGTCTCGTCATCTATTTTTTCTTTTCTTTTTTCAGGTTTAACGCTCACGTGTTCTTTCGTTTGCAATTCAAGTCACAAAGCACTCTTTATCTCATTTTTCTGTTCGTATGCAATTCAACACATCTATTATTTGACAGGAATATCTTTTTTCTCTCTCTCTCTCTGATACCCTCAGTCACTTATCGTAAATACACGTATATGAATTTATTTGTAACAAGATCAAGGACGGTGATAGTGGTTTGTGATGATGGCACAGTATGTGAGAATATATCATGGGGGAGGAAGGGGTGATAAACGGAGTTAAATCTTTCTAGTGGTAGTATGAGAAAAATACGATTACAGATAAAGTTACGTCACTTGCAAAGCATTTTTTTTTTTTGTTCTCTCTCAAGGAAATATGTGGAATACGTTTTTTAAGTAAAAAGTAAAGTTTCATTTAGCATTCTTTGTTTAAAAAATGTTTTACTCAAGGAAATATATGGAATGCGTTTTTTAAGTAAAAAGTAAAGTTTCATTTAGCATTCTTTGTTTAAAAATGTTTTTCTCAAGGAAATATATGGAATATGTTTTTTAAGTAAAAATTAAAGTTTCATTTAGCATTCTTTGTTTAAAAATATTTTACTCAAGGAAATATTTGGAATATGTTTTTTAAGTAAAAATTAAAGTTTCATTTAGCATTCTTTGTTTAAAAATGTTTTACTCAAGGAAATATATGGAATATGTTTTATAAGTAAAAAGTAAAGTTTCATTTAGCATTCTTTGTTTAAAAATGTTTTACTCAAGGAAATATATGGAATACGTTTTTTAAGTAAAAATTAAAGTTTCATTTAGCATTCTTTGTTTAAAAATGTTTTACTCAAGGAAATGTGTGGAGTGCGTTTTTTAAGGAAAAAGGTAACGTTTTATTTAGCATTCTTTGTTTAAAAATGTTTTTCTCAAGGAAATATATGGCATATGTTTTTTTTTAGAAAAAAGTAACTTTTATTTAGCATTCTTTATTGAAAAATGTTTTTCTCAGGGAAATATATGGTTCTTTATTGAAAAATGTTTTTCTCAAGGAAATATATGGAATATGTTTTTTTAGAAAAAAGTAAAAAGTTTTATTTAGTATTCTTTATTTTAAAATGTTTTTCTCAAGGAAATGGTTCTTTATTGAAAAATGTTTTCTCAAGGAAATATAAGGAAACCCCTGTTAATGGAGAATTATAAGTTAAAAGTGAAGAACTTATTTCCTAAGGTGTATATTACAAAAAAACATTTTGAATGTCAATGACTCAAGTATTGTGTAATGGTTATACAGATTAAAGGAAATAGTTATTTAAATATAAGGTAAATGTTGTATGATGAACATTTGTAAAATAAAAATAAAAAAAAAGACAGCTAATTTAAGATAGGCTTAAAGTGATGCACTGAAAACATAGTTACAGAAGATTTCACGTAATACTATAATTGCGGCGCAGTCGAGTTTTCTGTACAGCCGCTACAGTGTATAATCAAGGCCACCGAAAATAGATCTATCTTTCGGTGGTCTCAGTATAATGCTGTGTGAGCCGCGGCCCATGAAACGTTAACCAAGGTCCGGTGGTGGCCTATCCTACATCGTTGCCAGAAGCACGATTATGGCTAACTTTAACCTTAAATAAAATGAAAACCACTGAGACTAGAGGGCTGCAATTTGGTATGTTTGATGATTGGAGGGTGGATGATCAATATACCAATTTGCAGCCCTCTAGCCTCTAGTTTTTAAGAACTGAGTACGGACAGAATGAAGTGCGGACGGACAAACAAAGTCGGCACAGTAGTTTTCTTTTACAAAAAACCGAAAAAAATGTACAATGTACAATATACATTGGTCTACAGTTACAATATCACGAAGCTTATCTTAGATTTTTTTCCTTTTAATTTTACAAATATTCACTATACAACATTAACGTTGTACTTAAAAACATTTTTCTTCTGCAATTCGGAATCAAGCACATTCAGAATGTTTTTGTAATATACGCCTAGGAGAGAGGTTTTAATTTTAAATTTATATATATATTTTTTTTTACTAGTACTATTTCTCTCAGGATTCTACTACTGACACATAACGTTATCATTAATCTGAAGAGAACTGAAAAACATTTAAATGAGAATCATTTATCTACGGTATGCTATTGTTTTAGTCATGTTTTTTGTTCTTGTGAAAGAAAATATCGTTATTACTGATCACTGTACATAATCCTTCGTTACATTAACGTACAATATACAACTTCGCGCAAGCTTACTCTGTACATTATTTTTATTATTATATTCATGACGACTACATCATATTTTCTTTGTCCCTCGTGAAACACAAATATATATACACATTGTGTATACATATATATAATTTATATAAAGTGTACGTATATGTATATAAAACATTTATATATTAATTACTCTGTCATCTTGATTTACTTGCCATTGGAAAACCATAATAATCTCATTGGCCATTCTTTCATTTTCGTAATTTTTTTCATACATCGCTTTTCCTATGATTTTTCCGTTTCCATATAATGAACTTGGTGAAAGTCATGATGGTATTTCAGAGACGTCATGTGTTGTTGCTGTTGATAAAGTGGCCTTATGCCCGCATTGGGGCCTAGTCGCTTTTGGAGCAGCTAATAACGTGATAAAAGAAAAAGTTGAGAAACCTTAAGCTTAGGAAGCATGGGAGCAGGTGTTGAGAGGGTTGGGTTTGGGGTGTGGCGGGAGTGGGAATGGGGGTGGGGTTGAGGCGGTCGGGGGGTGGGTGTATATGAGTCATGCAGTCATGCGTGGGTTTCATCCACATCCACGTAGGCAACAACTAAGGTCTATGAAGAGAGAGGGAGGGAGGGGGGCAAACGTCAGTAACTGCGCATTACCACTGTTTCAGACGCGTTCGGTGCAACCCGAACCATACGTGTTTAGATGTGACGAACGTATCGAAGCGGATGCAACAAGTTTGCGTGGAATATTCAGCAAAACGAATTGGTCTATTGCACCACGGTTCAAGTTGCAAGTTCGCGCTAGCCTCTTTATTTTTTTTTTTTATCAAATAATATCCAGCTTTGAATCTTATATTTATAGTAGAGGTTCCGTAACATCTCTATGGAGAGTAATGCATCATGATTAAACTTAGAGACGTCGAGTTATTTTTATTTACAAGGATTTGAATCCCGTATATATAGAGTCCATAAGATTCCTGTTTAGAGCTCTCTCTCTCTCTCTCTCTCTCTCTCTCTCTCTCTCTCTCTCTCTCTCTCTATATATATATATATATATATATATATATATATATATATATATATATATATATATATATATATATATATACTGTATACACACATACACACACACACACACACACACACACACACACACATATATATATATATATATATATATATATATATATATATATATATTTGTTTCTGGGTTTCCTTTCAATTATACGCTCTTCACCAGCATATCTTCTTTATTCTCTCCCGAAGAACTTCAGCCATCCATTATGTAATTTGTATTATAGATCCTCCTACACCGTTATATATATATAATATATATATATATATATATATATATATATATATATATATATATATATATATATATATATATATATATATATATATATATATATATATATATATATATATATACAGTACATATATATATATATATATATATATATATATACATATATTATACAGCATATACACGTGTGTGTTTGTGTGGGTCGTCTTATCTATCGGAACTAAAAGTTCTCCGTACTAAGCTTCGAAAACAGCGCGGTGGAGAGGAGTTGCGATCCCAAGTAGTGGAATATTTTGCCGTACAATGATGTACAACTTCCAAATTCACTCACAAAATACATTGGAACGTTATCAACACCAATACAGAGATCTTTTTTTTTTTTCTTTTTAAGTCTACATTCAACCAAAGTGTTATACTGATGTCTACCCTAGCCACTAACGTTTCGCTTTGAGAGTTGATATTCTTCTAAGACCGTTTCTACGCGACTGTCAGTTGTTTGGAAAACAATTCGTTTTGATGAAATGGTAACTGAAGTTTGTAGTAGGTGTAATCAGGGCTTTTAATGAGAACTTTAGAACAGGTTCTGTGTTAGCTTTAAAGATTTACGTACAGCGAGGAAAATAAATCATTGAAATATTCAATAACAAACGAGTGATGTCACTTGAATATACTATTGACTTGTTCAAAATAAATCATTGAAATATTCAATAACAAACGAGTGATGTCACTTGAATAATATACTACTGACTCGTTCATCGTTTAATATGGAATTTTTAAACATTCATATTGCGTTTTCCTCGACTTGTCATAACGATAATTTATTTTTTTACTTTTGTTGAGAAAATTTGCGTAGTTTTCTTTAATACGAATATATTTTCATATTATATACATATGCTTTTTTATGCTATTTATCACAGTGGTTAAAAAATCATTTACATCGACGCGCTACATAATAGACAAAATAGACTCTATAACCAGCTGATAATGCAATAAAATAAAGATTATTACAATGTGCACACAATGTTAACATTTTAGTAATCAGTAAGGATTTCATTAGCTACACAAAAGTTACTCCCGTTTCTCGGGACGGCGTAGGAGAGGTTACTACGACGTGGGTAGTCGCACTTTTGACAGATTTCCACAGATAATGAGAGGACGTGGAAATTGGGATTCACAAAGCATCGCTTATTGAAATTTCGATCTTGGCGATGGATTTTTCTGACATTCAACTTTTTTGCTGTTCGAAATATACTCGAACTATATAAAAGTGTACTTGAATTGTATAAAATGTACTCGAACTGCATAAAATGTACTCGAGCTGTATAAAATGTACTCGAACTGTTTAATATGTACTGAAACTGTATAAAATGTACTCGAACTGTACAAAATGTACTCGAACTATTTAAAATATCCTGGAACTGTAGAAAATATACTGGAACTGTATAAAATGTACTGGAACTTTATAAAATACACTCTAACTGTATAAAATGTACTCGAACTATATAAAGTATACTTTGAACTTTAAAAAAATATACTCAAACTCCATGAAATATACTCGAACTGTATGAAATGTATTCGAACTAAATAATATACTCGAGCTGCATAAAATGTACTGGAACTTCATACAATATACTCGAACTGCATCAGTTATGTTCGAACTGTAAAAAATTTACCCACACTATATAAAATATACCTGAACTGTATAAAATATACTAGAACTGTATAAAATATACCCAAACTATATAAAATATACTAGAACTGTATAAGATATACTAGAACTGTATAAAATATACTCGAACTGTATAAAATATACTCGAACTGTATGAAATGTACTCGAACTGTATGAAATATGCTCGAACTGTATAAAATGTATTGAAATGTATAAAGCGTACTCTAGCTTTGTCAGATGTTCCCGAACTGTATAAAATATAGTAGAACTGCGACGGGCGGTGGGAGTTGGGGGGTGGGGGTTGGGGGGGAACATACTCTTAAGAAAGGAGGGCGTCGGAACAACATTGATTTTCGGACATGAGTCTGAATGATATTTTATTCATTAAGGCAATGACGACTCCGCTCTCTCTCTCTATCCAGCACGCGTGTTCACCCGGCCCCCCACCCCCCCCCCCCCCCCGCGCCCCCACCCACCTCCAGTGAGCCCCGCGCCAGTGGGTTTCGGGAATCTGTATTGAAGGAAAAACAACTCAGTAAATTATACGCGTTTGTAGACATATTTTGGGACGTATGAATTCCTGCCTTCTTCATACAATTCACCTTTCATATATCACACGAAAATTTCATACAAGTTCTGCTAAATTTTGATACATAACGAGCTCAGTCAATGACACTAATAAAGATAGGAATGTTATTTTAATTTTATCTTCTGTGAGCGTTGTAATAGAATTGGTAACTCGGAAAATAATAACTGGATTATTAAAAATTATATTTGAATTGAGTCATGTGGCAATAATCATGACGTCTGGGTAATTTTATATGCTATCTGCTTATATCAAATTTGATAATAGATTATTTTTTTTAACCAAAAATAGGCGTTCCTGTGGTTGCTAATTATGGCCCTAACGTTGCCGTTCGGTATTTACATTTTTATGAATATAAATTCTTGCAGAATTATCTCTTAGAACCCATGGATTATAAAAATTGCATTCAGGTTAACAGCTGATTCAGTATTACTGAATAATAGATACGATATTTGATGTCAATGACATCATAAGGTTACTTATTAATAATATCAATAATTACAGGAGAGATTTATATTTAATGCACGGTAACAGAATAAAGAATTATTACGGTTCATTTTTAGAAAAAAAATAGAATTTTGAAACATGAAAACATTAATTTTAATTAATTAATTAATTTCTTAATTTTTTTTTTATTTTTTATGTAAAATGAATAGGTTATAAAAGTTTATAATTGTAAATAACTTTCTTTTTGGTTATGTATAACTCTACTACGTAAATCTGCTCTTATGTATGTCAAGATTGTAAGCCTTTAAACAAAAAAAAATAAATTAAAAAAAATAAAAAATGTAATGAATCCAGGTAAAAAAAAGTCACATAGGAAAAGTCACGATAATCTTTCCTAGACAGTGACCCCCAAAGGGTTTTAACCCGGTATGTAGCCACCTTTGCGGCGTGTTTAGTACAAGTCCCATAGGGATTTCCGTATAAACGCAAACAAAAGACTGTGAGTATCATGAAGGTAATGACCCCCAAGAAACATTGTGAATCTTTCCCCGGCCACCATAGAGTGATGTGACTTTTTTTCCCGTGACTTTTTTCCCAGCCGAAATTGTGACTTTTTTCCCGAGAGACTTTATTACCGGCCACCATAAAGTAATGTGACTTTTTTTCCTGTGATTTTTTCCTAGCCAAAGTCGTGACTTTTTTACTATGACTTTATTACCGGCCACCATAAATTATGTGACTTTTTCCTGGTCAAAGTCGTGACTTTTTTCCTGTGACTTTCTCCCCCGTGACTTTTATCACTGGCCACCGTTATTTGATGTCAATGTAATATATCCCAGAGTACTTGAAACGCCCAGTACTAATAATGACCATTATTGAAACAGGGAGATGTTAATGTTAAAATTATTAATGAAAAGAAATGAGCTATATTTGTATGGAAGGTGTACAACAGGGCCCTCCAAGTTGTTAGCCTGAGGGCCACTCTTGAAAAAACTGTGTAGTATATGTATATATACATATATATTATATTACTCAGAATTCAGGAATGAGAATTTTTCATGACATATAAAAGAGAAATATACAAATAAGTTTTTCATCTAGCGGGCCACTTTCAAAATCAGACGGGCCACTTTTGGCCCACGGGCATGGGGTTGGATTGCCCTGGTGTAGAATCTTTCAATTCTCAACTTTCGTAAATAACTGGTTAATAAATCTGAGTACAAAATCAACCACACCATAAATAAATATAATTCCTTTGATAATTTAGGTTGCTCGTTCAAGTTTTCTAATATCTAAGATTTTGTTTTCTCTCTATCTTTTTTATATATTTGAATATGAATATTTGTTTATGTAATTACCTTAATTATCGTGACCTTGCTGTAGGCCTATACTTTATGGAGGTACATTACAGTATCCATTCTGATAATTACTTGTATATAATATAATTTATATATATATATATATATATATATATATATAAGTGTAAAGAATAGTAATATTCCTTGTACATATTTATACTATGTATATATAATGCATATATAAATATAATGGATCATCACACACATATATATTAATTTTATATTACACTTCCTGCAAGCAGTGTGGCATTGCGACTCGCTACAAACCTTGTTTGTATCAAGAGTGAACACAGCAATGGCTAGGAAAAGATTTAATAATCATGCAACTCTTGTTGTGCGTTTATATTGGCCTTCGCTGACCCCAATTTAACCTTTATGTGCCTGCGGCCATAAATTTCTGCAAAAATTTACGAGCTTCGTGAGATATATGGAGTGGTGACGGGGTGTGTAAGCGTAGGTCTTGAGTCTAAAAACTGCTACGCGGTCCCAGGCCGACGTCCACATGTACCTGTGGATACTTTTGTGTTTTGATATATATGTATGTGTGTATATATATGTATATATATATATATATATATATATATATATATATATATATATATATATATATATATATATATATATGATATATGTGCATATTAACTTCATCACATACACAATTGTTCTGTGCATTAGTAGAATTACTAAAAGGACCTCATTCAAACTGGGTGGTATCTAATGGAGTATTTATTCAGAAAAAGTTACAAGCTCTCTTGGACAAACAGTCCACTTTATCAAGTATCCGTACAATAGTGTGGACTGTTTGTCCAAGAAAGCTTGTAACTTTTTCTGAATAAATACTCCATTAGATACCATCCAGCTTGAATGAGGTCCTTTTATTAATATATATATATATATATATATATATATATATATATATATATATATATATATATATATATATATATATATATATATATATATATATAGTGCATAATGTACATGGGACATTTTAAATAAAAAAGAAAGAACAGTAATCGTCATTTTGGTGTTCCTGTATATACTATATGTATATATATACATATATATATATATATATATATATATATATATATATATATATATATATATATATATATATATGTATATATATACATGTTATATATATTTTATACATATGTATGTATGTATATACAGGAGCAGGGAATCGACGAGTACTGTTTTTTTTTATTGAAATTGCCCAATGTTATACAATATAAATTATTCTATATTTACATTATTGCATGTAGGAATTCTCATGTAACAATATTATTTAATTTTTTTCATGTGCATCACCACAAATAAATTATTTTCATAATTGTACAAATTTCAGCGTACAGTAATTACGTTATGTTCCTCATTATTCTTTAGTTTTGCAATCACATTCAGTAATTTAAGACCCATTTTCAATAATAATCGGACTAAGTGGTTCTGTCAAGGAAATATATGGTTTTTAGAAAAAAAAATAGCTGGTTCAACTGTGTAAGATACCTGTTCCCTTGAATCCGGGTAAAAAGTCACAAAAGAAAGTCACAGAACAAAAGTCACAGAAAAAAGTCACAGGAAAAAAGTCACAATAATTTTTCCTGAATAGTGTGCCCCCAAGGGTTTGAACCCGGTATGTATCCACCTTTGCGGCGTGTTTAGTACTAGCCCGTTGGGATTTCCGTATAAACATAAACAAAAGATTGTAAATACCACAAAAATAATGACTCCCAAGCAATATTGTGAATTTTTCCCCTGTGCCACCATAAATTAATGTGACTTTTTTTTTCCTAGCCAAAATTGTGACTTTTTATCCTGTGACTATTGACGACCACCGAAATTTCTTGTCCAAGTGCCGAGGTTAATATTAGTACTATACTTCTCTTGGCTTCGAAAATTGCAATCGATTTTTGGTTCTTTATTCACGTCAGTATTTAATCGAGTATTCGCGATAACGTAGCATTTTGCCAATGACAAAAATTTTGCTAATCTCCCCATCTTTATGTTCAGGATCACGGACCTGAGATTACTTTTAGGTATTTTGTCTTTTCAACTCTCTAGAGCAGGGGTTCTGTAGATGGGGTTAATAGATGGGCCCCGAAGGGGTTAATAGATGGGCTTCGGGGCTTCCTTGAAGTTTACATAATAAATTTTTATTAAAAAAGATGAAATTCAGCTTTCACGTCCTATATTTTCATCTCCATGACAGATGTGTTTTACTATAAACATAAAAAAAAATTGTGCGGTTTTAACAGTATATCCAATAAGTTTAGGGAAAACAAAGGCTTTAAACAAAAGCCAGGCGGTGGAATTAGGTAGGTGCAGGATAAGGAAATCTCTTAGTTTCGAGCCCCTGATAACTTCATAACTACCCGTTACGCTGCTTAAAATGTTGGCGCTTCCTAATATCTTTGTGTTTGAAAATGTGACAAAATGTAAATGTTTGCTTACTGTACATATAGCCAAATAAAAACTTATTAGTTCACGTGGTCTATGCATCCACTTATTTATGTATTGCTGAAATGAATCTTTGTCCTTTTTACGGAGAGAGCAGTGGTTCGCGACAGTACAATGCCGGGTTTCTCAGTGAGGGCCGTGAGAAATTTTGAGGGGCCACAGAAGTTAAGTATACCTTAGTTTTACCAGACCACTGAGCTGATTAACAGCTCTCCTAGGGCTGGCCCGAAGGATTGGAGGGCCACAGGATAGAATTGGAAAAAGGGGGCGGCAACAGAAAAAAACATTTAGCTCAGATTTTTTTTTTTTATCTTTTATTAGAAAAATATTACATTTCTTTTACATAATAAGAAAAATATTTCATTTACATAAGAAAAACATTACATTTCAATATCTGAGTTGCTTGTTCGTGACTGTTATTTTTATTGGAGATAGAAAACTTGCATGACCATCTCGAGGGTAAATAATCATTAAACCCTAAGTTCTGGTAAATGATAGCTAATCAGCCAGCTGCTTGTTGATAATCTAATAACCGTACTTCTCGACTACCTGAAGCAGCTGCACAAAGATCTGTTAGCTTGCTTCTCTGACGTCACCCAAATGACGATGCCACACTGGTCTGTGGATCCGTTTCATATATCACCCAGCAATAAGCCATGTAGATTTACAAACCGAAGCAAAAGCTCAAGCGAGCTTCAGAAGCCGTGAATCCCAGACGCAGTGAACGAGCGATGAAATGCGTAAGAATTACCCACTACTATGGAAAGCTGGTCAGTTGTTCTTTCTCGCCTTCCCAACAGACTCTCTTAGTTCAGTTGGGTTATTCCTTTATTGTTTAAGGCGAGAAATAGCATGGGCATTAAAAAAGGAGGCGACGGTGAGCCAGACATTAACTAGTTGGCAGTCATGAGGCACCAGTTGTTGGGACTCGGTTGGGGGAGCCACGAGAACTCAAGTACCCTGGGAGGGAACCACGGCAGGAAAAGGGCTGAGAACCTCTATGTACAAAATTGAATCTTTATATTATTTACTGAATAGGGTAACCAAAGGCCTGTGATCGTTCACCCGTTGGTTGAACGTAGCATACATGTATACTGTATGTTTGTGTATGCTGTATATCATAAAATGCTCTTTCATGTGATTGTAGGCATTTTTATGGGGACGGGGCTCATGGCTTCCGCAAGATTCTCGTAGGGGTCCTTTGCTCAAAAAAGGTTTGGAACCACCTCTTTTTACCATGTTCACTTCCCTTTCCAGTTGACCCAGTTGGTGTCTGCCATCCTGTTCTACACTGTATAGGGTGTAGTGCAGTCAATACACCTACCAAGGTGGACGTTAGGTTCTTTGCGGCGTCCCTTCGGCCACTAACTGCAACCCTTTTTATTCCTTTTACTGCACCTTCGTTCATAGTCTCTTTATTCCATATTACCTTCCACCCTCTCCTAACAATTGCTTCATAGTGCATGTGCAAGGTTTTCCTCCTGTTACACCTCCAGAGTCTTTTTTAATCTCTATTCCCTTTCAGCGCTGGATAACCTCATAGGTCGTAGCGATTGCAAGCCGCATGCTCTTCTCTCACATAGAGGCGGATCAGATTCGTCTAACTAACAGGTACATAGTTCACAGGTCAGAGTTTTAAAAAAAATTATCCTCAAAAAAATATCAGTCTGCTCGAGATTCGTGTCTGTTACCTTTAGTTAGTGGGGTGAGTGATCTAGCCACTGGTTCCATGAGGGCTGTGTTTGTTCATTGTGTTGGCAACGTACTGGTTGCAACAGGATCAACTGGGTAATTATCACAGTGAGGACTTGAAAGTTCACTTCAGGGCAAAATCTTAGGGACATCAATAGTTGTCAAAGGCTATCCTGTTCCATTTAGGTTGAACCAGTGCAGTTCGAGAATGGGGGTCGGTGTTCGCTTAACACGCCAACTGCTGCGACTTATCTTTCCATGATGGTCCAGGAGTATTTTAAATATATGCTGAACTAACTGGACGTAAATTACACACACGCACACATGCACGCACATATATATATTCACACATACACACACACGGCTACCACCAAATTCTCAAAGGGGCCCATTATTCAAAAAGAGGTTAAGAACCACTGCTCTGGGACCATCCCATTTTACCAACTTCCCTTTCGAGAAGTTGGCCCAGTAGTTGTCAGCCATCCTGTTCTAAGCCAATATTTTGGGATGAGCTTGTCAGCCACATCCTCTTCTCTCTCGTAGAGGTGCCCCAGAGTTGTCTAACTAACAGGTAGATAATTCATAGCTCAGATTCCATAGGAGCACAAGAGATTTTAATAAAATTATCCTGAAAAAACAAAAACTTCATTACGCACTAGATTTGTCTCTGTGGCCTTTCGCTAGGTAGGTGAATCGGCCTAGTTTCACAGCTCTCTAGCTCACGGTCCCGGGAACTTCGTGATCCCAGTAGGACTTTGACATTTAATTTCGAGCAAGATCTTACAGATATCGGTAGTCATAGGCTATCCGGTTCCACTTAGGCTGAACCGGTACAGCTCGAGAAGTGGGTCGTGTCCGCTTAACACGCCAACAATAAATGCGACTTTTCTTTCCACGAGGGCCTCGGAGCACTTTGTATACATGCTAAACTATACGTACATCATGTCTATACCACACATATATATGATATATATATATATATATATATATATATATATATATATATATATATATATATATACAGAGAGAGAGAGAGAGAGAGAGAGAGAGAGAGATCTCGTCCAGTACCACAATGGTTCTGTGGCATCTAAATGTACTCGCAGGAAAAGAAAATAGAAAGGTACAATACTGTAACATTACTTTTGTCCTACTTAAAATACATAAACAAGCGTCGAGATGAAACGTCTCATTGCTGGGTCTACAAAAGTAGGTGTTATAGCAAACAGCCCATTATTATTTTTGTTTTCTCTATGATATTTTGCAGTCTGACGAGGGTAAAGCTTCTTATGACGTTTGGTTCTTAAAGTATTACATTTGTCATTACATGATCAAATTTGTAAAATCCTGGATTGGAGTTCATATTAACAAGTTGTATCAGTGGAACATGACTGTTATCAATGTGTCTAAAATATCCCTTGATATATAACGTTGTATCTTTCCGGTTTATTACTTGACCGCCTCTTACGTGAATAAAAGTTCCGCTAGAACTCTGAACTGTCTTTCACTTTTCTATGAGTACATTGTATATATATATATATATATATATATATATATATATATATATATATATATATATATATATATATATATATATATATATATATATAACTCAAAACTGATTTTGCTTAGCGCCAAGCTTTACGGGTTGCTGAGTCTATATAGTAGGCTGTTTGACCCAGTACCGGCTTTTTCAAGACATTATTATTTTCTCGTAAAGGCAGTGACGGAAATTTGCTATCCTACTGTTCTGTTAAGCCATTTATTTATATCTTTTATCTCCATTATTCTTTGTGTAAAAATATTTCCATCCATGTGAAGGACCCCGCATACTAGCGTACATTTTCCAAATCTCGTTTACCTTAAAATTTGAATAGATTACACAAAATTATGTTAATATATAAATAGCCATGTCTGTAAGAGTTAAACATCATCATAATGGCTGATTGCACTTTAATGTCACCATTTACACAAAAGTTGATTGGACAGTGTGTGTGGTTCTTTATGAGACTAGCAATGAAATTCTATTTCGTAGATTTGCCTTTCATACAAAATTAAGTGTATCAAAATAAAAGGGTGAATAATAGCGACCTCTGCCACTTAAATCCCGAGACGGCAAGTTCTCCTTCTAAATTACACTGGCCTTGTCAACACGAGGGCTCCCGACCCAAAGTTACGTAGCTCCTTCTCTATACTATGTGTAGGAGCCGGTAATATAATGGGCGAGGGCGATTACTGGGATGGAATGTTACAAAATGTAGTGTCTGTCATCAGTAGATTCTTCATAGGACTAAAATGTGCGTTTGATGACGTCGAGATAGTTTGCTGTATACCTACGGATCTGATAGTCATGTTTGGATTGAATGCCGATCTCGAAACAGAACAAAAAAATGTGAAATACTAGACTCATACAACCCCTAGTTGTCGCCATTCGTCAGGAAGGAATCGGCAGCTTTTCAGCTTTTCCTTTTGATGACTTACAGGCAGAAAACAAAGGACATGCCACCCCTTAGCAACATCAATACGCCCTTGGTTATGAAGAATAAACATTCCGAACATAGCGTGACCAGAAAACGCTTCCTTCTAGACTCTAGAGGCGTTTTCTGTATACGCGGCCTGTTTGAATATGTAGTAAATCCTGCAACGACATTCCATAAACACTGAGTACCGACGTCGGTATAATGAACATGGCCTTAAGAGGTAGATGAAACATTTATTTTACCATAGAGGCAGTCCCTGTCGGTCTTGATCAATACCAGTTTTTCCTAAAGGCGGAACTAGGCTAATGGAAAGAACCCATTCCGATTCACGTTGATGCTCATTACTAGGTGGAATGTTTGTGTAACCGTAAATATCCTTACATAGAATTCTTCTTTTTCTTTTCCTACTTCATATTTCATGCTGGATATGTAATTTTGGCGTCATTAGCGAAGAAATTTGTCTCAGTTTGCTTCGAGATAATTAGTGGAGGATTCCTTTCACTAATGGAGACTACAATAGCCATAGGTTATAGAGTACTCTGGTCACTACCGACAGCCGTCAAAACAGTATTATCAGTTCGAGAATTAGGCCCATACGATCTGTCAGTTTCCATGATCAAAGTTACTCCGTTCTGAAAATGGTTAAGAACAAGCTTACTGCTGTCACATAAAACTGATTTTTTATCTGGGAATCTGGCTATTAAAGATAGTTGTTACTGATAAATAGTTTACTGGTGTTAACCTTTCGGATGTAAGGCTCATCTTTTATTCTGAGATCCATTAAATGACCGTCCTGTGTCCTTCCCTCTCGGTCACCGTATTTTCTCTTAGTTGCCTACCTCACTTTCACCTCTTAATAATAATGTGTAAGTGTTTACATATGTATATATATACATATATATAAAACTTTAACACAACACCGTGATATATAATTCGAGAAATTAAAGAGAGCATTGTGGCTATTCCAGCTACGTGTGTATTTGGTAAAAAGTGACCAGTAGATTCTACATTTTATATATATATATATATATATATATATATATATATATATATATATATATATGTGTGTGTGTGTGTGTGTGTGTGTGTGTGTGTAGATAGATAGATAGATAGATAGACAGATATTCACGAACATTACTCCACAAACATCGTTAATATCCACTTCAATATACTTTGGGCATAGCCTACAGCTAAAGGAAGTTTCATTCAAAAATATAAGAGCTTCGTCACAAACATGATTCGAACCGATGCAGCCTGATTTGGAAACAACGATAGTGTGTGTGTGTGTGTGTGTGTGTGTGGGTGTGTTTGAGAGAGAGAGAAAGACTCAAAATTTCAATTTTCTGCTTTCCCCTGACAACTGTGATGACCAAATTAATGAACATTTCAGGTCAAACCAGTCTCAATCATAGTACGACACGAGCTTAAACTAAAACACAGACTCGGCACAGATCGTTGGTTTTGTGAGTATAACTGAATTGAATATAGAATTTAGGCCAAATGCGAAGCACTGGGCCCAGTGAGGTCATTCAGCGCCGAAACGGAAATTGACAGTAAAAGGTTTGAAAGGTGTAACAGGAGGAAAACCTCTAAGCAGTCGCACTATGAATCAGTTGTTACGAGAGGGTGGAAAGTAAGATGGAAGAAAGAAAGTATGAAAGGAGGTACAGTGAAGGGAACGAAAGGGTTTGCAGCTAGGGGCCGAAGGCACGCTGCAAAGAACCTTAAGTAATGCCTACAGTGCACCGCATGAGGTGCACTAACAGCTCTACCCCACTACGGGGTGAACGGCGTAAAGGTTTGGTTGAACAGGAAAAGACTGAAGTTGAATGAGGACTAAGACGTTTGAACAAGAAAGCTAAAAAGGCTTAACATTGAAAAATAAAAGAGAATAATAGAAAAGGGGAAAATAGAATAATAGAAAAGTGGAAAATATCACAGACAGCGAGAACGCCAAAGAATACCAATAACTGAGCCTCTAAATGAGACATCAAATTAATATGGTTACCAGGCGTTGTGAAAATATGTCACTGTCATGTAGGTTATGTAGCACAACTAAAGAAATACCCAAACATATCTTTATTCATATTCATTGGCTACCAGGGAAACAAGAACAGAAAATTGTTTTGGCGTAATTTGCAATAAAGGACGATAAACCGTAATATGTTCAACAAGGTCTAAAGAATACCACTGAAATCACTAGTATGTGTAGGAGCATGGACAAATGTTGCCTTGACCTGTTATCTACGCGTCACCTATGGTATATGTAAAGTAGAACAGATATATCGTTTATTAATATAATTTGTCGACCACACAATATAGAAATGGGTATATTATAATACTTTGATCCCCGAGGGGCTAGTACTAAACACGGCGTCCCAAGGAGCGTCCGCCATGTTTAGTACTAGCACCTCGGAGTACTTGACGCGTAGATAACAAGCCAAAGTAGCACCCAAATATCTATGAATTAATGAAACAGATTTCCAACAGATTTTAGAAACAGAGCCCACGAATACATGGCTCCCAGTTTCAACAAGTGTTCGTAAGAGCTGAAAGTGCATCAAAACTCAAAGACATTATGAAGAAACCTAATAATTACCTAATCAAAAGAAAGTAATGACACGGAAGAAGTTATACAGGAAAGCTGCAAATAACTAGGGCCAGCCGACTGGAGCAAATGAGAATGAGAATAAGGATGATGATAATTACGATAAGATGTAAAAGAAGCGTTATGTAGCCTTGTTGGTAACACAAGTCTCTGCTTTTTTATGAATAAAAGCGCATTGTGTAAATTGTATCACTGGTTAACATTATGTAAAAAGTCGATTCAGTTCTTATTTAGAAAATAAATTAAGTGATTTTCTTGTTAAGAAGCGCGGCTGTAGTTCTGAGACACAAAACCCTTTCCATTTATGGTTAAACTACAAACGCCAACTCTCTTCTGATATGTTTAAACGTTCTTGATAGGTGTTTGAATAAAAAAAAGTACTTGGAAGTTTCAAGTTTTTCTTACTTAGAAGAGTTTGAGAAGTTATGAGAATGCGTAAGTCTCATGAGAAATTATGAAAATGCTTAAGTTTCACTCAATGTTGCAGAGTTAGCAGCCCTGATTTAATTAATAAAAAATTTATGAAACTCCATGATCATAGGAATATGACTTCACAAGCAACAGGCACAGCCGATTCATTTAGTGAGCGTTTTAGCTAAGACTACCGAAGTTACGTAAACATAATATTCTAGAATGTTCCCAGGAAAATTCCATGTCGAAGACAGGACGAAAGTTGAAAAAATTCCACGTCGTATCTGTTCCCACGCCACCCTCCCCCTTCGTCGTTGCGCATGCGTCGAAAACCTCGTGAGCGTTGCTGGCACTGATACCAACTAGTGACCGTTCCTGTGACCTCGATAAGACAAAGGATTAGGAACAGTACGTAACATTCACACTAAAAAAAAAAAAAAGAACGATAAATAAAAATCACTCAGCAGTTGCTAACAATGGCTGGCATTGTCAAGGCTCTCGAGGAGTTTCCAAGAAGTCTTATCAGCTTTCTGATAATCATTTGAGTGTTTCCCTGCAACCGCCATTCGTCATATGATAACATCCTCATGCAGTGGCGTATCTGCCAATCCATCAGGGGGTGGGGCCAAGATATTTTTGGGGGGGTGGCAAAAGAAAACTACATAAAACTTATGTACCAATTCTGTAATTAGTTAAAAAAGTTAAGTATATCTTAGTTTAACCAGACCACTGAGCTGATTAACAGTTCTCCTAGAGAGGGCTGGCCCGAAGGATTAGATTTATTTTACGTGGCTAAGAACCAACTGGTTACCCAGCAACGGGACCTACAGCTTATTGTGGAATCCGAACCATGTTATGACGAGAAATGAATTTCTATCACTAGAAATAAATTCCTCTAATTCTTCATTGACCAGTCAGAGAGTCGAACGCTCGGCCAACAGTGTGCTAGCCGAGAGCTCTACCCACCCATCCAATGAAGAACTGTTCTGTAATTAGTAAAATATATTATTCTCAAATGTATATATCCACGTGACTGAAGAAAAACAAAGTATTAGTAACCAGTAAGACTATATTTGGAATTATAGAGCTCAATTTTCAATTAATTTCCGACTCTTACTATATGCAAATGTATCAAATAGTGTAATGTTAATTTCCTCACAACCTTATATTCAACACTAGACTAATTTCTATTATCAAGTTTTAATTTTCATATATTTTGATATATTTACATGACAAGGATAGTAATAACATTGTCAAGTAAGTATATCAAAAGAGTGCATATCATCATTAACACAAAGGACTTATGGCCCACCAAAATCTCATCAAAATTTCAATCTGCCCCGTTCCCGCTTCCTCATCTCTCTCCCTGGAAATTAACTTTAAGGAACAGTAGCCAATTGCATTGCACTTATTCAAAACTGTAACTATAGTTTCAATCACTTCATACATAAGTTGATAACATTAAGTTGGGTAAAAAAAAAAAGTTAAGTATACCTTAGTTTTACCAGACCACTGAGCTGATTAACAGCTCTCCTAGGGCTGACCCGAAGGATTAGACTTATTTTACGTGGCTAGGAACCAATTGGTTACTTAGCAACGGGAGCTACAGCTTATTGTGGAATTCGAACCACATTATAGCGAGAAATGAATTTCTATCACCAGAAATAAATTCCTCTAATTCGTCATTAGCCGGCCGGAGACTCAAACTCGGGCCTAGCGAGTGCTAGCCCACAACTTTACCGACTCGCCCAACGAGGAACTAAGTTGGATCAAAATATCATGAATGAACAGTTTTGCTTTTGGCCGCCAAGGGGTTAAAGTTTAGCTACAAAGGAAATTTCAACTGGGGGGCCAAGCATCTGACTGCGTTGGGGGCGGGTCCCCCCAATGCTTATCATATAGCAATAGATGTGACTGTATTATTATGTGATAAGTTTTAAAAAGATGAAGTCAATCAAGGGAGAAGGATTTCCTTAGTAACCAATAGATAATATGTACTGATAAAATCTTATAAGGGTAACTACAGAAAAATATTAACATTGAAATACATAGATTATTTGTAAAATGTACATGATAAAATATGTCAACCCGAATGGTACAATAAAATTATATTTGTTTTTGGTAAAGTTAAGCTACCTTTGATTAAATTCTGATTTTAATACTATTAAAAATGTAAAATATTGTATATTTTCTCTAATAAAAGACAAAAAAAAATTATAAGACCGTAGGAAAGAAACTCCGTAGACTTCTCAACTTCGTTGATGGAGGGGTTGGGGGAGGGTGGCCGGGAATAAAGTCACAGGAAGAAAAAGTAACAGAAAAAAAGTCACAATTTTGGATAGGAAAAAAGTTACATTAATTTATGGTGGTCGGTAATAAAGTTACAAGGAAAAATTCACAATATATTTGGGGGTCATTATCTTGATGGTATTTACAGTCTTTTGTTTATGTTTTTACGTAATCCCCCAACGGACTTGTACTAAACACGCCGCCAAGATCGATACATACAAGGTTAAAACCCTTAGGAGTCACTATCTAGGAAAGACTAATGTGAATTTTTTTCCCTGTGACTTTTTTTCTGTGACTTTTCAGAGAAAAGAATATTCTCTGGGCCTTAACTGCTCCAATCAGTGAAAATACACGAGGTTCGTGTATTTTTAAGTTTTCTTTTTAAATCAATGAGAATAGTACTAGGTCAGCATGAAAACGAGAAAACATATTGGATAATGTAAATTGAAGAGTATATTTGAAGGAGTTGGATCTAATTCTAAACATAAAAGCAGATGCAGCAAAGCAGTTTAAAGAAACGATTAAAAAAAAAGCATGGGATAGAGGAATTGATGAGAAGTCAACCTTGAACATGTACAAGAAAATGAAGAAGAGTTTAAGAGAATAAACTTGGTGTCTTAACAAGAAGGCAGAGTTAGTAAGCAGAGCTAGAATAAACAGGCTAGAGGTTATTGGAAAGAAAAGATTAAAAGGGGAAGAAACGAGATGTTTGCAGTGAAAAGAAGTCAAAGAAAATTTGGAAAATTTCCACCTTCATTGCCCAGCACACAAAAATGTCAGGAGCAGATTCAGTTTCACGCAGCAGCCAAATCAATTAGATGAAGTCGTAGCTAATATCTTTGCCTTTCACTGACATTTCTAGAGAGGATTTTGAACATAGGAAAGGATTTAAGAAAATCTTACGGGACTGTACCAATAGAAAACCCAAATCAACACAAGCACAAGGGCATAATAAAACGACGTCAGAGCCGTTACAACGGACGATCCATAAAATACTACTATTAATAACAACACTGGCCTGAGGTGGCCTGTGCTGAACTGCTTGAAGGCAAAGCTTTTAACTCTCGTGATAATTCATTGTCAGCCATTTCAGTTAGGTAATTTGATGGTGAATGATTTATTAAAGCATCCAAAAGAAAGGAAAAGGTAAGCCATAATTATGACCTGCTTTTATTCTCAATTTCCCTTACGCTGAATGACCTAATAGGTCCCAGCGTTTGGCCAGAATTTTATTTTTAATTACGTTTGTACCGATTTTTTACATACGTGCTTAGCTAGGGTCACATAATGGGAGGTCAGGTTAGGCTGTATCCTAAATATGCAGTAAGGGTATAAGTTTTAATTCTTTTATCCTTAAATAGTGAGGTGCCCCTAGCTGCAAGCCTCTTTCGTTCCTTTTACTGTACCTCCTTTCATATTCTCTTTCTTCCGTCTTACTTTCCTCAACCCTCTCCTTACAATTGATTCGTAGTGCAACTGCCTTGAGGTTTACCCGCTGTCACGCCTTGCAAACCTTTTCACTGTTCCATTTCAACGCTGAATGACTTCATGGGTCCCAGTGCTTGGCCCTTGGCCTAAATTCTGTATTTGATTCTGGTCATTAAATAGTGACAGGTTTAGGCTATTTGTTAGGCTATGCCTATGTTTAAAAGTAGAATTTGAGTGGTTTTTTTTTTTTGGGGGCGGGGGGCAGTGGTCCGCCAAAATCTTGAGAAAATACACTTAAGTATTAAGGGACCTGAACTTTTACAAATTTTTCACATATAACACTTCTTTGTCCACTAGTACTGAGGCTTAATTGTTGCTTCGACATGGGACGTTTGTAGCCTAAATATGCATGTTATATGACTGCTCTTCAAATTTTAAGTCCCTGTTAATCTGTGCTGTTTAGCAAGAAATGAGCCATCGGCTTAATGTAGCCCATAGGCTATCAATTTTTTTTCTTACAAGAATATGTCCTAAACCATTGTCTTCCATGTCAGGGCATTCCCTGCAAAAGCCGATGTTCTTTGAAACTTGGTAACAAGGTGGATAATTGGTGGTAGGCAAGTGTGTGGCATGTCACCTCCCACTCATTTGTCAGTAACCCAGCTCCTCATCTTCAACTGCTGTCCCTCACAGATGTCTTGCTGTGCCCTCCAGTGCCTTCCATTTAAAGCCCTTTTACTTGAGCAATTCTTTGGTTGATGACCGTTTGTTTTGTAATTATGGCAAAGCACCTTCTGTATGGATTTTGTTCAAAATAAGGACCAAGTAATTTCTGAACAATTTAGATTTATCAAGTGAGACAATAAGTGGATATGTTGCTTTATGTCACCCATTACAGTAGATTCTCACTGGGTTTGCTTATGTTACTGGGGTAGGGTTTACAGTCCTGATTTGCCCTGCAGAGAGTTTGCTGATTGGTTTCATTTGCAGTGGTAGTGCTACAGGAATACAAACCAGAGCCCTTTATGCTGGGGTATTCCATAGCATGACATAGAAATGTTGAAGAGCTTTGTAAGCTTGGAAGTGCTACAGGAATACAAACCAGAGCCCTTTATGCTGGAGTATTCCATAGCATGACATAGAAATGTTGAAGAGCTTTGTAAACTTGGAACGTCTTTAGTCAAGCCCGTGGTAACCCAGGGACTGCCTGTTATGTGAGAGCAAGGAAATAAGTTAGTGGATGAGGAAAGTAGGGATTATCTCCAGCTAAATTTCATGAGGTTCATTGGAAAGAAACTGTCATAAAAATGATACGTAGAAGCCATAGCTTCTCAGAAACTGAAATAATTATTCAGCTGAAGAATAGAACGAGATCGATAATTACTTCATACAGCATTTGAAATTTGTAAGTGATTTCTAATAAAAAAAAAGTCTATTTTGGGATTTTATGTCTGTTTTCTCAAGTTTTATGAAGCAAGACAATCCTTATGTAAATTTCTGTATGCTTTGGGGTTATTCCAACTCTGTTCTCTAAGTCTCTAGAAAAGACAGTTGTGTTGCAGTAAAGGAAAGTCTTGTACCCATAGGATTAACGTGTGGGAGGTCGAAATTTTCAAAATGTTACTGTCCATTGGTCCTGTTTTAATAAAGATATAACTAACTACAAACATTTTTTTTTCTTTTTTTGTGTACAAGTAATGTTTTTCCTTTGTTTTGTATTAAATATTACCAGTAGGTTTTTAATTATTTTCAGAGATGGTGTATTGTGCAGTATATGGGTGCAAGTCATCCAACAAGAGTAGAGAGAAAATTGTCTTCCACAGATTTCCAAATAACACAGCTGAAGCTGCCAAGTGGTTGAAGTTTTGCAGAAGGGCAGACAGTGTCAATCTTAAGAATGCTGCAATTTGTGGACTCCACTTTAAACCAAGTGACTACCGGCGTAATCTTAGTCATGAGTTGAATCCTGGTCAAGCGGAAAGTCGTCCTAAATTAAAACGTGGTGCTGTTCCTTCAGCTGCACTACCAGATTGGTAAGAAATATTAAATGTTGACATGGTAGTGTGATTTTTCTTCTGTAGCATAAACCTAATTCAAATGAAAAGCTTTAGAGGAAGGCTGTAACTTGTAGGACTCAAATTGTTTTATTGTTTTATTGTTGTAGGTTCTTATACACAGAATAATTGTTTGCTCAAGTCTTAAAGGAAAGAGTACAACTGCATGATCCCTCTGAAGCCTCAAGGACTCCTGTGTGTAGGTTTTTTCCTCTGAAACATGAGATCTTCCCAGGATAAGTATGAAGTAGGGAGGCTAGACTTTTACACTTGGCAGGAGTGTTGCAGGCTTCAGTATCATTTTTAGGAGGAATGTTCATCACAGGTGGTCAGGTGACCACAAATGCAAGTGATGGTCCTAGATGGTAGTGATTAATTGGTTGTAGACTACTTATCTGGTAGTAATTGGTTGAAGACTACCTGACTTTGTTAGGCATGCTGTCATAACTTAAAAGAAGCTCTAGGAACACCCCATAAACAGCTTGTGTGATAAAAGTAATGAAAGATGTTGCAAATGATAAAAATTTGTTTAAGCTAGCTAAGTCACAGTATAAAATGTTTATTCCCCAATTACACTTTCAAATTATGGTATTTTTTGGACATCTGGGTCATACTGCCCAGACAGTACAATAATCACTTGTCAGTAATTGTCATGTAGCTTACATAGTTCCGGCAATTTTCACGTTTCAAGGTTTGTCCTTTTATTTAAGATTCAAAAAAATATAGAATGGACATTTGGAGCATGATTTGTCACTTGCATTTTTTAAACCTAAGAAATTTACTGGATAGAGAATTTGTTTAAAATATGTTGCTTTTCTTCCAGCAACCTTGAAGAAAATGACTCTCGCATACGGAAGAAATATTTGCATGGGGATTCTTTTGCCATTCAACTTCAAGAAGAAAAAAGGTATGCAGAATATATATTTTACTGTGGACATCCATTTAGTTGTGGTGAATACTAAACATTTTCTTGTTTTTTTCATGTACATCAAAAGCATGAATGGTGTAATGCAAAGAAAATTTTATAAGGTCATTCTCAAACCGTACAAGTTCAGCTTAACTTTCTTTGAAAGGATATCCAGCATTAGCGTTAATGGAATACTTTTTTTCTCATGTTATTTTTTTCCTTTGATAGGCATAATATTCAGTTTTAAATTCAGCATTTATAAAAGAATGATCACTGTTATCAGCTTGTTTGTTCAGATATAATATACATGATTAAATAAAAAAAATTTTATAAATCGCAGAATAAATTCTCAAGTGACAGGTTTAGTTATTTGATATTACACGTATTGCTTCTGATCTAGTAGATTACATCCAGTTTCTTCCATTTGGATTAAGATCAGGTATTATGTAAGTCAACCAATGCTGGAAGGAGGTAATATAATCTATATTAGTTATGAACAATTTATACTCCTGTGATTTAATTTGTTTAACTCTGAAGAAGAGAAATGGAGATCAGAGGTTCTCATTGTATTATGGGGGTTGGATATATCTACTTTGGAAGATTTACATTTTATTAATGAAAATAAATTTTGACAACTGTAAAAAAAAAAAGCAATAAAAAAAAATCCTGATTCTGGACGCATTGCTGAAAATATTGGTAAACAAGTGATTGAAAAATCTTGGATTCAGAACCAGACTTCCAGAATCAAATCATTTGCTCAGCAGAACATGATGGATCTTAGAAAAGATTATATAAACATCTGTTCATTAGTATTCAAGTAAGTTTACTAATAGACAGGTGGAGAAAAGGAACCAAAAACATAATTTCCTTTGCAAAGGCAATTAACACTGAAGTTGGAATAAATAGTGGAGGGAGTTTTCAAAGAAATTAGCACAGGGTAGGATTGAAAAAAGCAAAAGTCTGTTTACATAACATATTAAATGTCATGTGTCATGCCTTAAATTCAAGAAATAAAACAGTAGGTCTTTGCATTTCCTTCATTTCAAAGGAATAGTGAAAGTATTGTAATAATATATGCATGGTTTAAGTAAATGTCTAACGTTGATGTTTTCAATTATAGATGCAAGGAATGTGGCTCTACCTTTGAGGATACTTCGTCATCAGATTCTCCAATGGTAATGCAAAATGTCACACTAGAAAACAGAGGATGTAGTAAAGTGCTTCCACCCCTAAAATTAGACAATTTTGATAGCCATCTGGAGAAAAATATCTGTGATATTTTTTCTGAGGGACCTGAGACAATAGCGGACCTTGTCAGTTACGATTATCCTACAGTATGTTTGGTAAGAATATTACATTTTTTTTAGATATATAATGCATATCTCTGGATAGTTTGATTAGATTGGAGGTCAACTCCCTTATACAGTGAGGCTGAACTTCACCTTTAAGAAAATTTGAACATGAATCTTAATCAGAGGCTAACTTTGTACTTCCTGATGTTAAAGTATTGCAGGTATTTTCATACCAAATTGTGGCATTTCATAGTCAAACAACTTTCTACAGTAGTCATTAGGAAGTTCAGTAGTTATCAAATTTTTATGGTACCACTCACTCATATCTCTACTCACTGCTCATTTTCTATAATAAATTCCCTTAAAGTTCATGGGGATGTGATGTGATTTTAAGCCAAGATTACTCAGTCATACTTCTACATATATGCAGACATATTTTTTCTCCCTTACTACTGTATCAGGGGTATCAAGGAGAGCTATGTAACACTAAGTAGATTTTTGGTTTGAAATAGCATGTCCTGAAACAGTTTTTACTGTTCCCAAGTAACCTGTAAGCCTAACTCCAGGGAAATCAGTCACGTAAAGGAATCATATTCTCTCTTGTTTTCAATATATATATAATATATATAGGATACAACCTATATTTTTCATCCTGTAGTCATAATATTATATAATATATATATATATATTATTATAAACACTGAACAATGAATGTCTTGAATAAAAGTTCATAACACTGAACAATGAATGTCTTGAATAAAAATTGATAAATGATAAATATAAAAATTTCAGGTTTGTGATGCAGTTATAAAGGATTCTTTAACTGTTGGAGTACTGGATTTGTATTCAGAGTCTAGCGTTACCAACCACACTCAGCAAAGGGTGGTTGTTATGTTAGCAGTGTTGGTTAATATACCAATGCATTCTGATAAGGTATGTATAATTTTAGATATTCTCTTGCTAGTAATCAACAGCATTACTTCAGCCAAAAATATATAAGGCTGGTGTGTTCATACTGTCATCATTATTAACACCTATCCATTTATCCTGTAAAAATGTGAAATGAGTTCTCTCCACTCTTTTTTGCTTTGTGCACTTTTTGCCTGAATTCCCATCTGGCCGAGGTCTTCATTCATGCTCTTTTTTCCTGATTCTCAGGTCTTTGTCTTGTGACTTCCATGGCTACTGCTTTTCTGACTAACAGTTCTTTATTCCTTCTCATCACAACTACAAACCTTCACAGTATTTAATTTTTGTTTATCATTTAGCCACTAGGTACTGTATCTCCTCACCACTGCCCCATTTGTAATATGTCCTCCCACTGTACGCTGACCATAAATCGTATTGCTATGTAATTACACCTTTTCAAAACTTTCTCCATTTTCTTTGCACGTATTCACTGGTGCATCATAAGTCTTTTGTCTTCCTGCTTATTTTATTTTCCAGTAGTGTAGCAGTTTTTCAAATCACTTCGTGTAACACTGTATATTACATTCTGTACCTCTTACACCTTTCCAATAGCGTCCACTTGGCCACTTTTGTGATTCCTTCTTCTTTTCTTTCGTTAACAGACATCATAATCTTTGTTTTCAAACATCTTATCAATTTACTGTTATCACATCATGCGATCAGCAGACCATGTAGACACACTCCACAGAATAGACCCACCAACTGGTTAGGTATGCATTCCTTACATTAGCACCTCTAGTGGTGGTAAGTCAAAATCACTGTGTCTACCAAGCAGGAATGACCTGTAGTTTTAGCTCCCTATGTAATTTTAGTAAATTTTTTTAATCATGGACTGGATATGCTGTAAGCGCTTTGTTGCTGCCTGACTGGCTATTGTAAATACAGTATACTTGTTTGCTTTTAAATTTCAGCTTTTCATTGTTGCTGGTTATAAAGGTATGAGCGAGTATTAGTGGAGGTCATTATTTTTAATGAGCCTTTTCTAGGTGTTTCTGTCTTGTAGTCAGCATAAAACATAAACTAAGGGGGCCTCTCCCTTATATCCTCAGTCTTTACATCCAGTATGATATTGAAGAAGAAGGGGCACAGAGTTGATCCCAGGTGTAGCCCTATCTTGATCTGGGAGCTAGTAGTCATCCCTACCTTACTTCTCACACTGATTGTTATGTTTGTATACGTATCTCTGGTAACTCGTATTTTTATACGGTGCCTCTCACTCCCTCAGACTTCTTCACACTTCATGTCAAGGCACCCTATCATATGCCTTTTCTATGTTGATCAAGACCATGTGAAGAGGCTTCTGCTTTTCTCTTTATTTTGTTTTGTTATATTTTGAGTTTATATCCCCTTACGTTATTAAGTCTGATGTTAAGTTGAAGTTGGTACGTTACATTGCAGTTTACGTCAAGTGGCAGTTGTATTGCGTGAAGTTCAGTTGCTTATCAGTATTTCACACTGCTAAGTTTTTAGTTTTGTTTTTGGTCTTTGTATGTTATTATCTCTGCATCCCAACTGTTTTCCCTTTTGAATAACAGTGCTTATGACTAAGACTGATATCACATAATGGTTATTGTTATCTTTTCAATCACAATTGTCAGTATTATCATTATTGATACACTTCCTCAATTCTATCATAGTTGATATGCTTTTTTTTATTCAGTTATGCATTATTTAAATTGTTGTTACATAGCTATCAAGTATTCTTCCCCGGCTTCTTGTTGTAAGCCCTCTTTGTTTATATTTTTGTAACATTGCAATTTCCATCATAATGTCATCTCGTTGTCAGCCTCTTTGATCTCTTTCCCGCTAGGTGTCTCTCTCATGTCCAGTCCTCTATCGTGAAATATAAATATGTTATCATCTATTGTTTTTTATATATATATATATACTGATAGTGGAAAAGATCAAACTTTTAGATATCGTATGGAAGTGCGTCATTCCTCTGATTCCAGTTTGCACTTGGGAGTACTCCTACATAAAAAGCTCTGGTTTTTACACTCAGGGGAAAATACAAATTACTTTTAAAATTTTTATTTTCACTTTTATTATATTAATACTTTTCTTCCAGTGGCATCATTTTTCTCATTTCTTTTCACGTATTTAAGAATTCTATTCATTAGAATCTTGCTTAGCAAAATATGGTCTTTTTGGCTTCACTGTAAATGTGTGCATAATTATAAACTTGAACTTTCCATGTTAAAAAATGTATTAATTTCTGAAGACTTTAATGCTGCAGTACTTCGTGTTGTCATAAACTCAAACCTTTGTGTTTTCAGGCTTACTCAAAGTCATTGTGCCAGCAATGCTATAGACTTCTGGATGAACTGGATGAAGTACAACATCGTGCAGCTGTCATAAAGGCTAATATAGAGAGTATTTATAATCAGAGTGTTCACAAAAGACATATTGGAGGTAAGGCCAGGCCAAGTATGAATATGTTATCATTTGACTGTGTGTCAGTTTAACAAAACTGTGGAAGTATGATGCTTGCTGGTAATGATCAAGAACTTGCATAACTTAATCTTTGGGATAGTAATGGTGGCTTAATCTAAAACAAGTGACAACTACGTGTCCAACTTCCTTCACTCTTGCTGAAGAGTAAGGTGCAGGCAGCAGTGGAGCGAAGATCCAAGTCTTGTGATCCTCTTATCTACCATGCATTTTCCCCTCAAACCTCCTGTGGGTGCAAAGACAACTGCATCTAAACCATCAGGTGTGGCCTAGCCTGACATGCCTTGTAGGAGGAAGCCTGTACCTCCTAAATGCAACAGGTGATCTAACCTTCTTCCTCTTGATAAAGTGCTGAGCCTTCCCAACCCTTTGCCCCTCCTATCCCAGCCACAGCTAGGAAAGGATGGGAAGGGGAAGAAGAAAGGAGGCAGTTGCTGAGGTTGGCAGTCCCTCTTTCCAGCTGCCATGAGAAGGGGAATACCCACCATGCCATTGGGCAATGTAACAGAGATAGTGGCAGAACCCTAGGGAAGTTTCAGTCCTTTGGGATGGTACTGTATTCCTTTCAAGGACCATCACCCATCCCTCTTTCAGCAACTCTACCTTGGTTCAGATTTCAACTCTCGTAATTATGAAAAGGATTACTTCAGGCGAGGCCTGTGCATTTGGCTAGTTAATTTGTTTGTATAATCTTAGTCTACCTGAAGCTGTTAGAATTTTCCAGTTGTGTAATGAGGTGTTAAATCTCTGTTTGTTTGTTTATATTGTTTATGACTTTTGGAATTAAGATCATGTGCATTTCTTAAAGGAAGAATTTGAGTCTTGGAATTCAGATCATCTGTATTTCTTAAGGATGGAATTTCCTTTAATGAAATTTTGCTTCTCCAAATCAGATTTGGAAACTACTAAGAGGGAAACGGTTTTGAAGAATAGTGAAGGAACTGTTGTGGAAGTAAAACAAGTATTTTCAAGCTCTGCACCAAACGACAAAGTAGAAGCAGAATTACCGAAGGTTAGTCAAATTTCCCTTGTTGTAACACTGTACCAGGGTTTGGGCTAGTTCTTTATCAGTTTTCAGTATTTATGCTCGTTATTGATATTTTATTTGGTTTCTGTGTAACAGGTAAACTTTGCTTAGCCACTGGATTTTGTGGTAACAGTCCATTTACTGTGGTTATATTTTACTGTTCGAAATCAGTTGGGTTTCTTGTAGGAAGAATTTTATAATTGTTTTAAAGGTCTAATTTGCATGTTCTGATATTTGCCATATATGCTAATGTGGAAGTATTTTGCCAATTTTTTCCTTGGGAAAAGTCAGCTGCCTCTTATATTTTAAACTTGTTGCTTTAACAGCATATGGAATTTTCTCTGATACCATGTGGTATTTAAGATTAAGATTATAGCTTATGTGTTACCAATATCTACTTAGAGGATACTAATGTTTACATGGATAAAGTAACTTTAGTAATTCACTGTTTAAGCTTCCTCCTTCAAAGAAAATATATTATGTAGCTAGTGTCAAAGTGTCCTTGCAGTGCTGCATCGTAGAGGGTACCAAAGGTTCTTTGCAGCATTTGTTCAGCCAGAGATGCATTGCTTCCTTCCATTTACTTTCCAGTTTTTCCTTCAGGTATAGGCCTACTTTGCTGTTTAACAGTTTAACTCAACCTTGCTCCAGTTTTCAATTATCATGAACAGATCCTTTGGGCAGGCTACTTTGCTAGCCTAGATGTGCAATTTGATGGCCTCTTTAAATGTTGATAACATTATGCTAAAATTTTACTGCATTATTATGTATAAATTGACTTCATATCTCTCCAAAATGTTGTGTGTGTGCATACGATAACAATTTCATTTTAAAATGATGTTTTTCTTTTCCAGGTAATAAAAATAACACATTCAACCAGAACTGCTATTCCAGCTCCCACTGAAAAGGATGTACCAATAGGTGTTCCTAAACCAATAACAATCAAGGTCTATAAAACATCTCCTCAAATGAATCCCACAGGTAGGGGACTTGCAGTTGTTCAAGGTAAACCTATTAACCAAATTAAGAGGAAGTATAGAAAAAGGTCAGAAATTGTTCATCTTTGCAAATTTTGTATGAAAGTGTTTTTGACTGGCGAAGAATTGAAGAAACATCAGAAAACCCACACCACTATTGAATGTAAATTTTGTGGAAAAATTCTAGTGAGAATTGGTGCGTGGGAGAATCATCTCAAAATGTTTCACAACGTTGAAATGCAGAATAATGGAGATTGTGTCAGTGAGAGATTTTCATGTGATCAATGTGGCAAACAGTTTACGTCAAAATCATCTGTTAGGTATCATATGAAACTACATGAAGGTAAGACTTATACATGTGAAAAATGTACCAGGGTATTTAGTCACCCAGGAACCTTGAGGAATCATCTACTAATACACGAGGAGAAAAAATTCATCTGTGATAAGTGTGGGAAGGGATTTCGTACAAACTTCCACCTGATCATGCACGACAACCAGACTCACCGTAAGGCAAGGTCCTGGAAGTGTAAATATTGTGAAAAAGCATTTGCCAGGTGTGCAACGTACAGGGAACATGTACGCAGTCACTGTACCAGGAAGGCTTCTTCAGCTGTTCTAAAACCAAGCACACTGGATAAGCCAGACTTGGTAAGGGAAGATACTCAGCCTAATAATAAGAGTCTTCAAATCATGAATGAGAATGGGGATTTGCTTTTCAATGAAGGATGTAAAATGCTGAGCATTGAGGAGGTGTGTGTGGATGAAGAAGCAAGAATTGTTGTTGGCGAAAGGGAAGTTGCCTGTGAAGAACAAAACTTCTCCAATGCTCAGGCTGAATTGTATGCTGAAGAATTTGTATTGAGCAGTGATGGAAATTTGATTATAGATAATCTGATGGGTGTTAAGTAGCATTACAGTTTCTGTGTCTCGGGTACCTATGCAGATGAAACATTTTATCGTGGTATTTTTCATAAAAGTAAAAAACTAATGAAGCTTTTTATATTGTTTTCAGTTCAAAAGGATTGTAAATTAATGAACTTTTTTGTTAATAGATCTTCCAGTCCTGGGAAAAAGTATTGGACACCACATGGTGATGCTCAGTTTTGAAAATATTGTACAACATTAATTTGTAACTAGAAGCTCCTTCATCATAAAATAGCATGTCACCGCACGACGCATCCAACTGAATGAAATAAAGTTCCAAGAAATATGGTTCCACTGTGGTGGCGCAGCCAATGCCCTATCACTTGATGATTACTTTATCAATGCTCTGCATTCTACTGCGCACCCTTTTTGGTTGCGGCTGTCATGCCTTTGTTGCCAGGATTTTTCTCTTGCGTGGTATTTGTAGGTTATTTTTCTTGCAATATCTGCCATAACAGTATGCTTGGAATATCGATTTATTCTGCCTAAGTTTCCATATGCAGGTAATTTATGCGCGTACCGTGAGTGTTCCGGTAACCTGTTTTGTTTTGCAGTTTTCCTCACTTGGGAGGGATGTCACAGTTTTACTGTAGATTTTCAGTGACTTATTCAGGAGCTTCAGGCCAAAAGAGGATTGAGAAATGTGAGGTTTTCATTTTCCTGCTATTCTTTACTTTATGAGAGGATCTCCTTTCAGGTCGGTAGTAGTCAAAGGAATTATACACGAAGGATCTGTGGTCTGTTGTAGAATTATTGTTAGTGACAGTGTCATCATTTGAGAGTTCAGTTAGAATTGAAAATGATTTTATTTTGGAAATTTATAATTTGGGAGTTTTGTTATTTTTTTGCAGTATAGCCATATTTGCTGCAGTTATTGGATTGTACAAATTATGGAACATTGGTCTGATTTCCCTGTTAAGTCCCAATATTATGGTTTCTGGAGCAAGTTTTGCCCATGCAGTTTTATTTCTGCTACTGTCAGCTGTGTATCTTTATTTTGCGTAAGGGGAATGCCGTGTATATCTTTGTTTTCCATAATTTTTTTGGAGGGACACAATATTGTTGCTGTCAATTAATGTTTCATCTCTTGGTAATGTCACTGCCCCTTTTAGGCTGTTCATGGTGTAATGTTTTGTAACAATGACATTTGTTATTTATTTTCATATTTGCTTATATTAACCACTCATTATCCGTAGCCAGAAAGATTTTTCTTGATGTCCATCGGAATAAGTACTTTTCAAATTTTATTGGTTGTATTCTCATGTCTGTTTTCAGAAATGGGAACTGTGAACAATTATGGTTTCTGAAAAGGAAGTCATAATGAATCAAAGCTGGACCTGGTATCAGTTTTCTTTTTAAAGTTTCCTTGTTTTCATAGGACTAGTTTTGTATGTTGCAAAGTTATTTGGAGTGAATTGTTTCCTATAGTGATTGTCAAAATTTGTGTTGAATTTTTTCGTCAAGGGATGTGAATTTGAAATTTGTCCAGATATTTTCACTTGCATACCGCAAACCTTCATTTAAAGGACAGATGAACCCTTCCGTTGTGGGCTGTTCTAGGACTTACAGTACCTAGATATACACAATGCCGAGTGTCTTTAGGGTCGTTGGTCTGCCGAGACCCAGCAGTAGGGGGCAAAGCTTGACATTAGACTTTCACCATGCTCAACCAAGTCCCAAAGAATCAATTCAAATTCTATGGGTTAGGTGGTATACTACACCTAAGTCTGTCCAAGAAAATGTACTGGATACAGAAAAATTCAGAATGTATATATCTTTATTCATTATTAGTTCAGATTTCATTTATTTTACCCAATTTAGGGCTTTGAAACTCAAAAAATTTTAAAATCTGCTCTTCAACATATCTTGAATTTGATCTTCAAAGGTAGACGGTACTTAAGATTCTTTGAGATTGTCTTTGATCCCAAGTTGCATTGCCTTTTTTTCTTTTGCTTGTCATTTATTCCGTGGTTCTTCCATTTATCTTGCTACAATTTTCACCTCCCATTCAAGAACAAATCCTTTGGGCAAACTCATGTCAAAATATGTGGCTCAGTGGTCTCATTAAGCTACTTTTCTTGCCTGAAATATATTTTGTCTTGTAGCCTCTCCACTCCATCAGAATCATGCCCTATCCACTGGATCTGGTCTTGGTCAGGTTAGGGACTAGGCTTGCCATATTTTGGACATGGAATGACCCTGATCTTCTCTGACATGAGGATAACTCTTTGACCACTCACATTGTTACTGGATCTAATCTGCAATGTTGTGACTTCTGTATCAGTCCAAGAGTGAGCTAAGCTAAGAATCCTTGTTGTAGTTTACCCCCTTCATATTCTGAAAGCTGAGATTTGACTTTTACTGTCTGGTCTGATTGATATATATCATATTTCTCAGTCCTCTTTTGGCCTGAAGCTGCTGAATAATCAATTGAAAATCTACAGTAAGTGTATGTATCTGTGAAGGTATAATGCCTATTGGTGACATTTAGTTAAGTGACAAAAACCTTTTAATTACCCAAAGAATCAAGACAATGATGACGTATCTGTGAAATTTGAAAAAAAATTGACAACATATCTGTGAAATTTGAAAAAATTTGACAACGTATCTGTGAAATTTGAAAAAAAAAAATTTTTTTCAAGACTACTGGTATCTGTGAAATTTGAAAAAATATCTTTTCGTTGTAAGTGATGTTAATGTACAATAGCATAAGATTTAGGGTGAAGATAATGTCAGGTATATCAGAAGAATATGACAAAACTGTTGTGTTAAGGGTCAGCACCAAGTCCTTTATTGTTTAATTGCAGCAAATGAGGAAGCTACAAAAGAGAGCAAAAAAGAAAGGCTCCTATAAATATGTAGGTGATGTGGACTGGAGAGTCAAGTAAAGAATGTAGTGTAACAAAATTACATTAAAACATTTTTTCAGTGGATGTCCAAAATAAAATTGACAGTGAATGTCAAGTTTTTGGAAACAAATCCGTGAAAGAACTTTTGCCAGAATCTCCATTTTCCTTAACCTTATACTAAAGAAAATTATGGTAATTTTGAAAAGTTGCAGCTAAAAATTTATAAGATTCATTAGTGGAGTTAGGTGGGACAATCTTATTAATTTTACAAATGAGAAAGATATGGAGGCATGTGTTAAATATAGTGCTACAGTAGGGAGACCTCGATCAAGATGGTATGGAAATGACAGTGTGAAGAGTATCCAGTCAGATGAGTGAAGGATTATGTTTGTAACAAATATAACAGGATAGAGACTTGTACACAAACTTGTAAAACTTGTAAATCATGGGCAAAGGCTTAGATGAAGATCCATAACAGTGGGAATTTTACGAAGAATATGCACAAGCAGAAGTCACCAAAGAAAAATAAGATGAAAAATGTTTTTATCATGATGATTAAAAAATACCCTGTTCAATTTAGGATGCTACAAAGGTGCAGGATGTAAAGCACGTTCGATCTTTATGCTTTATTGCATTAGCATTTCACTTGAGATCTCTAAAAGATGTAACAAAATGTGCAACACTGTGCATAATCGGTTTATATAACGTAACAAGGAAGACAAAAATAGCACATCTATATTTTTGTAGACAAAACCTTAAATAAATATCTAAAGTAGTAGAAAGATGAACATAGCATGGAATGAAAATGTAATTGCAATACAAATCAGTGATGTACCATTACAAAGATCATGTTAAAACAAGGCCCCATTAATGCAGAGTAAATTGACATAATTTGGAGAAAAATTAGGACCAAACAAGACTCGTTACTCAGATTTTCTGTAATACTCTGCACTCTCACTTATACATTCAAAATTAAATTTCTGCTACCGTACAGATGTTTAAAAAGCCTTTTTTGATAAAGCATCACCTATGTTATAAATCTTGAAATATACATTTCTTACTGAACACATAATTTAGTCAGATGAAGAACTGCAAGGTTAATTTTTTATTGGGACACTAGAGAACTGATATCAATGAGTGTGGTTAGTTATCTATATGTAGCTTGTTAGAATCAGTACCTTCAATCATAAATGCCTCATTTGTGGTCTCCAATACTGTATCCCCAAACTGTTTTTGTTCACAAAAGAAAAGTACTGTGGTGATACTAGCACTCAGGTCAATCTCCACGTATTTCATGACAGCCAAGCAATAAACAGCTCTGTCCAGGTTGTTAACTGAACTTTTATAATATATATAACTAGTTTTTCATTCAAACAGTTTAACCACATCAGAAGTACCCACCCAGTACCCAGCTGAGGTGGCTGGTGGTGGACACTCAAGGCTCTAGGTGGTGCTAATGTTGCAAGATTATACCTCTTCTTTTGTGAACAAAAGACTGTGAACATGAATATTGAGACTATAAATACAGCATTTAAATGAGTGATGGATTTGCATTAAAAACTAGTTTCATTATAGAAACTTTCTGGTTGTTCCACAAAACAAAAGACAAACTTTATACTTTATAAATGAAGTGATTCCGAATTTTAAGAATTAAGAACATCTCGTGTGAACCCACATACACTGAATTAGCAAATGCAAGGCAGGACTGTATAGCAGTTTAAATATCATGACTCGTTACCTAAAAAACATAATTTTCACAATTGAATATACAATGTGGCACTAAGAGGCAAAAGACATTAAAACATGTCTGTCTTATACCATAAAGATTTTCATCCAGTGAAGGATTAAAACAAACTGCATTACAATGATGTATGAGAAGATTGGAAGAATTGCACCTCTAACCAATAAGATATTCCAAGCCATCGTACATGGAAAAAATGCATAATGGTACAGACCTTTCCACTAAGTCTATGCATCTGTCTTATTAGATCACCTAACAAAATTTAAACCATAAATTCTTGAATGGCCTTCATAACTAACTTAACCTAAAAAATTATCAATACAGGCAGTCCTCGGTTATCGGCAGGGGTTCCGTTCCGGGGGTGTGACGATAACTGAAAATCGCCACTAACAAATCGGCGATTTCTGACGCTTTTTCGGCGATTTTCAGGCTTACCGGCGCCGAAAACTGGCGATTTTCGGTTATCGGCGCCTCTGTTAGGTATGTATTGGCGCCAATACCCAATTATCGGTGCCGACAAGCGGAAATCGGCGGTTTTCGGCGCCGAAAATTGCCAATTTTCATCGCTAGACAAGCCCCACAAAACCGGATCACCATTAACCGAGCTCGCCATTAACCGGGGACTACCTGTATCTAGAAGCACTGTAAGATGTTAAGCTAGTAGAAATACAAGTAGATAGGCAGCAGTAACTTCAGTGAAATAACTTACAGCATATTTCTGCTGGCTGCACAATGAGAGTTCCCCTAACAGACAATAATAATTAAATATACTATTAACCAAGTTCCTAAGTCTTGTGAGTACAATAATAACGAGATGTAATGCACCAACTGGCTTAGGGAAGGTAAGAACTCAACACCAATAATTGACAGCATAGGCAAATCTGAAGATTATAGAATTATACCCCAGAAACTTACTTAGGCACAGATTTTCTTCACTTACATTTACAATATTTATAAGCTCCCAGGGATGATACAATATTTATATGACTTACAACTTTTACACAACTTTTACACAGTAACATATGCTAAGGGTGTTGCTACATTTGACTAGGGCTACTGAGAACAATACATACATAGCTACCATATATTGATGGATATTGCACATATTGAATACACTCCAGCAGCTAGGATAATTTGTGCACTGCAATCCCTTTCCAGTATAAATAAATACTTGGTTTTTATTTTGACTTGGTATAATGTTATGAATACTACAGACAAACTGCCCTAGGATAATTACAAAAGTTACAAAAGAAAATTCATTTGACTCAATAAAAGTCAAACTAGTGAGAACAAAACACTTTGTTTTAAAACACTTTCAAAGCAAACATGATCATCATAATTTGTAGGGTCCTTCAACAAAATTTCAATATTTGAACAAATATTTTCAAGCATGACAGTGGCCCTCCTTATACAAAACATATGTACATGTGAGTCTCTACCAGTATCAGGAGCTGTTATTTCCACCCCCGCCCCCAACAGTCAAGGTTATCCTATCATAGTAAAATCATGGCTTAATCTCCAAACCTTTGGTAAACAGTAAACTTATACTTTCAAACTGACAAATTTCATGAAGTGCAATTACTCAGCAGCTGAACATGTAACAGCTAGAGTAGTGTACACTTAGATCAATCATGACAGCCGCACTAACAAAGGAAAAATGTCACACTTTGACAATAAATTTTCTTGATTCAAGCTATGCGTCAATAACTATATTTATGTCTTGTATCTACCGAGTATTTAAGAAATTTGTTTGAAAGGTGAGCTAGTTTAAATTTAGTCAAGTCAACAGTTAGGGTGAAATCAGGTAAAAGTCCAATGGTGCAAATGTCACAAAAATAAACAGCACTTCACAATTTCCTCCTACTCTTAAAGAACGTACGGTTTTTGGTCAAGTCTTTGGTAGTGTTGTAGAGAGGTTTGGAAGGTTTGGAAAATTTGTAAATAGGCAGGAAAACACTGAAAATACAAGTACAGTATATGTATGAACATATGCTAGCCCAAAACACTGAAACAGTCCAGAATGAAAGGGTTTGGTAGCTTGGCAGTGTTATTTTGCATAACAAGTGACAGAAGCACAGAATCTTAGTGCCCAGCAATGAAAGTTAGAATTCTTTGAGAGTGTGTTGACAGATCTTGGAATTTATGCATACATACAGTACACTGCGTTAGTAATAAGGGCATCTTTTCAATTACTGTACCTACAGGTGCCTAAGTTATCAGGAATTCCTAAAAAGTCATTTACAGTATTCTGATATTGAATTATTACCTCTACAAATAATGAAGAACACAACATTAACATAGTGAAAAACCAAGTTCGATAAAACACACATTTCTTTATACTTATGTCAGGTAACGTAAATTGTAAACACTAAGGATAAATTCATGATTGGGCGTGAGTCGAGTATTTTATTCCTAATGAATGAAATATGTAAGAATGACATTAATGGACTGGATACATGAATTACTGGTCTATGAATATAGGGTGAAGTCTGGAATATCAAGTGACAGTAAAGAAATGGCGAGATAGAGAAGCATTCCCCCCAGAGGAGGTAAATGTGAACTACAAGAACTAGCTTATTAATTTAAAATAGAATCAAAGTATGCAAATTTTAGAATATATGAATGCCTATATGAGATATTATGAAAGTCATGTATATACAACAAGGGTTTGAGTATGTCTTTCAGCCTTGTGAAAGCATCAAGTTTTATTTAGGAAAGAGGTCAGTTTCCAGGTTCCAGTTTTTCAAGGTCATAAGCACAGTACATCTGTATCTGAGTAGTACACAAACTTTAAACTTAAAACTTACTGTATGTCATCTTTCTCCACAGTGATGGAATGTCTCCAGTTGCCTTACCATTAAACTGCACGAATGGTCAGGCAGGTAAGCCCCATGTAGAGGAATATTCTGGCTTGTCAGAAATGTCATGGAATGTTAGTATATTCCTATAGTATATTCAAAAGTTTAATGCACCCACATAAGTACAATATAAGTAAAAATTACTGGCATACAAAACACAGTTTTCAAGTGAGACATACCGGGGTTCTCTTACTAGATAATAAAATGAAAATGACTACTAGATTGAGGCTTTCCAGTTAAAATAATTGCATATATGAGTAACATCTGACATACTACTACTTGTTAATCCTACAAATGTAATATTGCCTATGTAGATTATAATCTTCAATCAAAATTACATGTATTGTATGTGAATTTCATTGTTTTCACGATGAATTTATCATCCAACATAACATATACTGTAGTATCAGTTAGTGCTTGATTGAAAAAAGTATGCATAGTAGACAATCCATATTAAGTTTGTAATCCACTTTCCCTGGTTTCATTTTTGCTAATCGGAACACGACTAGTAATGAGGTACCCTGACGATCTGACATGAACTCCAAAAACTTTTGATGAAATAATTTCATATATAAATTGTTCAATGAATCATTAGGCAAGCAAGATCTATGGACAATTTGGTTTCTCAGGACTTCTGCTTTTGTTTATCACAGTGTTACGATAACTCAATCTACACTTACGCTTCTAATTCATGATGAGATATAGCAATGCATATTGCTTTTGTTGCCTTATCCAGCTGGCATTTTTCTTTTATTTGTACTGTTACACAAAAGGAAGAAAAAATCATTTTACCGCCATAATTCCGTGATAGGCTATTTTAAGTGTGCGTGAAATTTCACAGCCATGCATACACAACTATTCCTAAAATAACTGTGCCCCAAATGCCTCTGATGAAAATGGAATGAAATTCTTCTCCTGATGTCTTGATACCACAAGACTTATTAATATTGGAAGTGTGTTAATTTTGCGTACACAGTCAACCATTATTTGAGAGCATATAGTCTCATATAACTTTTTAACATCACATTTGACTACATGGCTAGTAAGAACTTGGATGCAAGGTGAGCTATCAGTAAATTTTTTTCTGTATATTGGGCTATTAGGCAGATTATTTAAATGTTATTCTGCAATTTCTGTTGCTTGTGATACATTATTCAGACATTAATTACAACTTTCATTTGCACTTTACCAGTTCCATGTTTATATTGTCATGATTACATATATTTTAATTCTCTGGCCAGCTTACTAACTTACTACATTTCATTCAGTCTACAAAAATGTAGTGCCACATTTGCATACATGTACAGTGTACACAAAATCAATTTGCTATTCATATTGTCATGCAGTGTATGGAATTTAGAAATAACCCTCCGATGGCTTTTTGCTGATTTTGAGAAGGCATTTGACAGCATCCACAGAGCAATATTATGAGCGAAGAAGATGCAAAGTTAATGTTGATGGAGTTACATCTAGAAAATTTGCAGTAAATGGCAGAGTACTATTATGTCACCTTTGCTAACTGGCCTTCTCATGTAATTTTTAATGAAAAAAAGTGGTTACAGAAGAAGAGACGGTTCAGATGGGAAGAACTACAGAAACCTAAAAGGCTTACATAGATATGATACCATTTTAATCCATGAAACGCAAACTTCAGAAAGCTTGCTTAATAGAATGCATCACACATCTAGAGAGATGAAGTTAAGGTGAATCTTAGAAAAACAGGAATAATGAGGACTTAGTAAGCACAGAGAGATGAAATAACACTGGTTGACAAAAGGATTAATGAGGTGGAGTCCTTCAAATATTTAAAAAAACAGTGATTCTAATACAGGTTCTCTTGGCACGAAATTTAGTGAAATACTAATGGCAATTCAAACAATGGGCATGTTGAGTGACATCCGAAAAGTGAATAGACTGAATCTTCGGATGAAAAGTAAAAATTTTACATTAGTACAATCTGTACAATTTGGTAGGACAGTAAAACTATACCTACACGATTTAGCCAATAAAGCTTTAGTAAGAATGAATGGAGTCATATGGCAGGATAGATTAATAAATGCCATAAGAGAAATTACAGAAGATAAAAATGAATGGAAGGTGGAGATGGATTGGACAGTCCTTCGCACTACCCTGGCGAGAATGGTATATGATAAGTGTCAGCTGGGCTCCTGTGGGCACTAAGAGAGTTGGCAGACCCAGCCATAATTGGATGAGAACATTGGACAGGAGGTTAGAGGTTTTGGGAATTAAAAGAACAAGAAATACATGAATGGTGGAATTTCACAGAGGCCCTTTGCACTACAAGGTACTGGAAACAATGATGATGATGAAATATAGTATATCTAATAATACAGTATATAAAAATAATTTGCTGACAACATAAGTGCAAAGAAAAAATATTGTTACCTAGTTAAGTTTGGAACAATGCACAATTTTCACATATGTACCTATCTGAAGTGTCGGCTTCATTCAAACCATAAAACACCTCAACTGTAGCAAAGAAATTTCTTGATTGCCTATTATTGTCCTTACAGAAGTGCAATTTCATATGATTAGACTTTCTGATACAATATGTTGACAAGAGAAAAGGCACCAATTATTATACAAAAAATATGAGAGACAATTGTTCGCCATATTACAAAGCCAAAGGAAGGTTTATAAATAAGACTGAAAAAATAAGACATGCAAAATGAGAATCAACACAACCTTAAGATTGTGAACTCACAACCACAGTCAAGTCCATAATCATGATAAATAATTTTATAAAGGCCACAGAGGCATAATACATTGTGAAATTCAACATATAACTATGAGTATAATAAAAATGGAATGATTCAACGTAAAGAACTTAATAAATAAGAACCCCTTACAAGAAAGCTACAAGGTCTGTTAATATTATGGTTTTTCAATTGCTATATACTTTACTACCAGAAATAGAGCAACTGAAAACATATATCACTTTCAAAACCTTTACTGCATTATCATGACATCTCATGCAAGATCTGCAGTGGGCAAGTTCATCCTGCACAAGCTGACCATTTGAAATACTCTGATGCAGGATATGTTATAGAAGTCTGAAGCCTGAAGCTGCCACTGCTTACGACCTCTTTCCTTCCGCCATCACCGCCAAGGCCTGCGACCCACTACTGATGTCTTTGCAGCAGTTCTTGGGGGAGTAACTGAGGAAAGAAATGAAGAATTCAACTCAAGGGGCCAGCCAATGGCCAGTCAACAGAAAACTAAGAAATGTGAATAAGAAGTTTTCATCAAGATTTGTTGTAGTTTTGTAGTTATGGGTGATTTTTCACAACCACTACCACAATGAAGTATATGAATTGTATTTGGTATGTACAGTATACTGTTTCTTAAAAAAAATTACATAAAAATGTTACTGAAAAACATAAAAAACTGACTTAATGACATCTGTTCCCCCAATGATAGTAGACAACCAAGATTAAGCAGAGCTCAGTAGACTTGAAAATCTGGTCCTAGTAATACTGATGCATTAGCCCAGTCCGACTGTTCCAGCTTTAGAAGCCCCTCTCTAAAAGCACAGCTTGCATAACTTAAAACTATTACTTCTCCATCAGTTTTCAGCCGATTTCATTAATATTTCACACGTGGTAAGTAAATGCTTGTCTAACTTGTAGTGTTTCAAGGTGGTAAAATAGATTTTTTGGTAAAGTTTATGTATATGATACGCTTTTATAAATATGACAGCCATATCCCAACACAGTTTCATCCAAAAGACTGGCTGGTCCCTTTAACATCAAAATTAAGATTATTAAAAATTAATGCCCTGAAATGTGGACCATTATAAACAAAGACAATGAAAAACACTATACATATATAGAAAACAAATGAAGTAAAATGTGATATAAAATGCCTTAGGATAAACTAGTAAATACAAGAAAAAGGAAAGAATGTTGATTACAAACCCATTAACCTTAATGACCTCACTTCCTTGCAAATGGTTCTAAAGTTGCACCAGCTTCATAAATCCTGAAAGACAGACACCCTGCTGCACATACCCAAGCTATGCTCCATCATCCTCCAAGACAAAGTTCTTTATGTGACTCTGTTGTCCGCAGAGGAATGTGAAGTGCTCTCCCAAGAATACATATTTTGTGTTTAGTGTGACGTGCCATTCATTTTCACTTACTTAACTTTTCTTCATTTGTAGTGACTTGTGAATATCTATAAGTTTTTTATACTGTTTTGTTCCTTAAGTGCTTATTTTGCATTACTGTACCCCTTTGCTTGCTTTTAATACTGGAGTCATGGGATTCCTATAGTTGCAATTAAGAATGATTTTCAGTAATCTTATTTTTTATATCACACACTTTTTTTTGTCTTTCACAATAAGAGGTTTCCTTCCATTCTCTGCTCTCAACATTTTTACTATTTACTTAATCTAGCTCAAGGCTTATGTCCTTACAATTAAAGCTTAGTGAGTGTTTATGAATTTTCTCCCAAACCTGCAACACTTGTGTTTGCAACCTAATCACTGTCAGCAAGCCAGCCCAGCTAAGAGCCAAACCCACGCCCAGCCAAATAGGGTAGGGTGGAGTTAGAAGGGCATCCGTTCTTAAAATATCTGCCAAAACTAATTATGTTAAGACAACATATGCTGCACGTACTCCAAGTTGAATGATCCTCGATGAAGCTAAAGGGGTAGTGATGACAAAGAAATTGCATGATCCTGAGACCTGGCAACCTTCCCTTCCTGGTAGCATAAATTTGCCACAATTGTGCTCTCTTTCTTTGTACAGCTAACTTCTCAAGGCAGGTATCCCCTAATGTACACAAAATGGTTGCTGGGCTCCTCGTCCTACAGTCAATTACATGTGCACTGACAAGAGCAATATGTATTACTGCAACCCTGTTTCAGATAAGGAACACAAACAAAAATATAAACACAATACAGAATGCATAATAACAAAGTAACTGGCAAACAAACCGCCATGTTCATACAAAAGACAATTAGCCTTTCAAGTAAACTGAATACTGTATACTCATGCACATAAAAGTAGCTCTTTTAAAAATGTGTAAACATAATCTTGATTACAAAAACTTCATAATTACAAACGATGCTAAAATCCATGAACCTAGTGCTTGAAAACAGCAATAATTATGATGGTGAAGGTGAGAAATTCAATCCATTTAAATGCTTTGCTGAAACAAAACCTCTTTCATTCATCTGTGCCCAAATGCCTGCTTAGAGGGTAGATGAAGTGTCAAATAAGCTTTGAAACATGCAAAGCAGTGTTTAAATTAAAAGAGAATGATCTCTTAAGAGATTAACCTGCCTCACCAACAGCAGCTGTTATTACTGATATGCATCAAAGAGAGGGATTGGCAGTCTAAATTAAAACCAAGACGTTATTAACAAGGAAATAAAAACTTAAATTTTGTAAATATTCATCTGAATTAGTGTTCCATTTACTAAAACTGAACTACCACTTGGGAGGGAGGTAACGACTGACATTTTCATCAAATGTTTTTGTCAATAAAGGATTTATTCTCTTACAATACAAAAGTAAATTTTCCACTTAGAAAAAGACCACAAATCATGCAGATTTGTATATCAAAACAGTTTCTTTAGTAGTACAGCTTTCTAAGGCTTATAGGCAAAGCATAGGAACATAACCCTCTTCAAGCATATCCATAGTGGTCAGCAAATGAATTGTCATGGAGGGCTTACAAAAAGACAAATGGATTTGGAATCCAAAGTCCCAAGATTCAGTATACAACCTGTTCAGAGCTAGGAGAACTGTTTGACTGGAAAGGATCCCTCTTCACTCTAAAAGGAGTAGCTAGAGAAGCAGAGATATAAGCACACACACTATTTGTGGTTGTCCTAATGAGAAACTCATACTCTAGAAGAATCTAGATATCTTTATGATGATGCTAACTAGCAGATATAAACCTTCCTTGTGGGAAGGATGGAGGCCTGGTAAAGACAAAACACCACCCTCCTGACATTGGCGTTATTCCCTGAGGACTTACCTCCCAATCAGGAGAACACCCACGGTTCCCTAACACCCATTCCAGCCTGTTGGACATGGCCAAAAATGCTCAGAGAAACTTCTCTGTGGCACTGACATCTTTTGGTGAGAATGTGATGGAGAATGGAGTCAAGAGACACAATGCCCCACTAGAAATAGCATCAGCAACAGAAAGTGATATGCCTGCAATGAACTGCCTTGAATGTGTTCAATCCTACAGATGTTGGTCAGGCGGTGAAAAGTGTTGAACAGCTATAGATTTATTGTACCTCCCTCTTCCCTCCATCTTCAGATTGATATCTGCAGAAATGTCAGACATACCAATCGCCAGTGGCTGGGTTCTCCAAAGTCAAGCCAGCACTAACTTCTATGGATTTCTTCTGCCTCTCAAGACCGAAGACTGCATACCCAGTCATGGACTAATGAAAAGGTCTCATCCTGCAGGGCCATTGCTGTCTCTGGTTCATCCTCATCAGTCCACTCTACTAACACAAAATGGTCCCCAGTCCTGTCAAATCATGTCTACATCTCAGAAGCTGAGGGAATCCTTGGTGTAGTTACCTTAAGAAAAGTTACCTTAGGAAGAGTGGGCTTCCTGTCTGGAGTCACAGGGGTGACACTAACCTCTAGCAATGTAAAATGCCTCCTCTTGAACATCTTTGTTGCTTCTCCAGACAAAAGTGAGCTGATTGTCTGTTTCATTTTCTTACCAAAACTTTATGCTACTGTCTGTTGGAATAAGAAATTAACTTTGTTTTCTTCTAGATCTCCTGGTCATGCCTGCTTCTGGTAACTGATATTCCTTACGTGAACCTTCATGGTCAAAGACAGCAGAATACTGTACTCTGGTTTATGTGCTTGTCACTCCTGGCACTGGCTGCTACTGGGTGAGCATCTTAGGGGTCATGGTCTGTGTAGTCCTTGGTAAGTTCTTGAGTTGGGTAGGTTTTTGTGTTTTGCCTCCATCTTAGGGAACAATCCTCAGGCCAGTCGCTGTTGGGTCCTGGCTTACTGTTACTGCTATGTGCCTCAAGCATTTGAACAGTCACTCTCTTCAGACATCCCAAAATGAGTGGAACTGAACCTACCCATTTTATGGTAAGGAAAATGGTCAAGGTTACTATTACTATTGTAGTGACAATCTTGGTTATGGCCATGGTCACTGTCTTGAAAGGAACCTTAGAAAGATGACAGGCTGGCAGTCATGCTCCCAATGGGCGCTGGCTTCTTGGCTGGCACTTCTCTTGCTGGAAGATGATCCTTCAGAAGAATGTGGACACTGTTGGGCCACATGGTGGACATAAGCAATGACAGCTTGGTACTCTAATTACGAAATCATCAACCCTGGGCTGTAATGCAAGCAAAATGGGGTTAAAAGACATTGCTTAAGTGCCTCAACTGCTGTTGCACCAAGTCCTACATCTATGAAAACAAAGTTGGGATGAACAGCCTTTCTTGTCAACATCAACAGACTGGATAGGCAGCAGAGTAAGTGACAAGTGGGAAGATGGGAGTTGGACAGGAAGGTTATGTAATAGGCAGAGAAGCAGGTTGATAAGGCTAGTAGCTGGGCTGAACTTCACTGGGTCAGGCTGCACACCTAAGCACTCCACTGCAACACCATCTGACGACAGTGTTAAGAGCAATCAAGGAAGAGCAGGGCACTGATGCTGACCAGGAAACCAAAGGAGACAGGTTCATGGCAGCACTCCTGACCTGTTACCATCTTGTGCATTCTCCTCTTGAAGAAGCACAGCCACTGATCAGGAAGTCAATTGTGACCTGCCTTGCAGGTGTTGTCGGGAGAACATGTGACCTCAGCAGCTACTGCATAGAAGATGTTTATCCTTATCAAAGGTTGACATAAAAACACGGCAGGGCTTACTTGGCAAACTCACGACACTCTGCAGCAAAGTGATATAAAACCACTGTGAAATTACAATACAATACACAAACACACTACACTAGATAACACAAAATGGACAAAGGTTAATGGCACAATCAACATACACAAGGCAGCATAATAATAAATCACACATTATCAAGATTAATGGTAGTTAAACAGAAATCAGTACACAATCACGAAATCATTCAAACTGTTTAAAAAGGTAAATAATAATTAAGTACAACAAGCATAATTACTTGACACAATTAATATGCCCTGAAATACAAAGAAAAATTTTAAAAATTACCCCAAAGTGCCAAAAATTTACATATACATATATACTGCAATCCAACTTAGCCTCTCCTTGCAGCGCAATAAACAAAAACCAAAATGAAGAAGATTAATGCAACCAATCATGGAGAGCTAGATGGCAAGAAGCACTTAAAACTATGAAAGCAGTACTAAAATTTCAGTGGAGTATAAAATTTACACACTGAAAAAAACCTTTTATTACCAATGACAACTGTAAAAAAGTTTAATTCTGAGATTAATTACACAGTTAGAGGCACCAAAACCTGGCGATAGGGGTAGACAAAAATCATACTTTAAGCATTAGGAGACTGAAGTGAAAAATGATGGATGGTGGATGAACTGAGTTGTGTATGATAAAAATTGTTTTAAATAATGATGACAGTCATGACATAAGGTAACAATTGGGGAATTCTGGACATAGTTGACAACAGCAATGCAGACGCACAAAAAAAGAGGAAGGTAATCAATGGCTACCACATGATCTAGGTGCCACATGGTCCATAATACTGTCTGCTACACAAAGACTGTGGAGTCTGGAGACATTTAAAGACAACAAATGTGAGCATATAGGAAATGAGTGATCAAGTTATAATAAAATAAGAAAAAATGATGTAAAGGTCATCTACCAAACGCATCCCTAATTTCAACAGTTATTTAACAGTATTTGCTCTCTTGGAATGACAAAATTACCTTACGGGGATATGTACTTTGTATGACTACATGGAGAGTATGATAGAGTCGGTACATACACCTGCCAATGCTAAAATAAAGTCAAGTAAAGAAAGCTAAAGACAAATGACTGTAGTAAAAATATCTATACTGGCAACAGTAAATTTCTCACTCTTGCCAACCACTGCCTCCCGACTGCACACTTCATGACCAAAATGGTTAGTGGATTTTGCACCACTATACAGCTGTTACATTTACAAAATAAAAATGATTGACAACTACATTATTATCATAGTCAGGAAATACTTGAGAAATGTGCAATAAATATGAATGACCAAGAATCAAACAAATTTTGATTACTAATTACTACAGCAGGAACTGCTGAGCCAACTTACCATAAGCTACAATACAGTCCAAACAATTGCTCTTTCCAACAGTGATAGTATTAATGTAAGCGAGAACTGTGAATCCAGCCTGCCATAAACAACAGCACAGTCGAGACAATTACTCTCCAAGACGGAGTTTACTTAAGCACTCCCATTCTATAAATGCTGGTACATTAGTTGCATTAAGCATGGCTGGCAAAGCAGCAGAGAAAAGATGAAAGCTCCTTCAAGCTTTGGCCAAAATAAGCTCATACGATATACAAAATCGTGTACAGCAAAACCAGTGCATGAACTTACATACTAAGAGCAAATGTCTACTTTCACAAAGATCTGTAGGGCTTCATCAGTGAAGGGGGGACATTTAAGCAGGAGGAGTAAGGCAGCCAATTGGGAAAGCAACAAAGGAAAATTAAAGGCGAGGAATATATTGCAATGTTTGTGTTTAGGAACTTTCACTTGAAAAGGAAATATTTCCAATTGTTATGAAATTTTTACACTCAACATTACACCCTAAATTTGACGAGAGATATGACTCATACTTGTCCGTTTTTATCACAGCTCTTTCTCAGCTACTGAATACAACAAGGAAGACTGAATGACTGAATTTCAAAAGTGAGTGTAATACAGTAGACTACTCAATGTACGATAAAAATTGTGTACGGGGTACTCTCTCAAAAAATGTTAGATACTGCATCCATAACACTGACCAAAAATAAGTGCATGTCGATTAGTGAATATCTGAAAGCCCGTACCCGATAATGTGCTTAAGAAACGATCTACTTGCAGCAGTGCTCTGTGCTAACAAACTTCTTTTTGTTTTACCCAATTATTGTTGAGCAGAATGTTCTCAAAAGTCACAGATGAAAGCCTAGCCCGGTATGCTGTGTTGTGTTGAGGAAAAAATATAACATATACATTATTTGGCAAATTTTTGTAAAAAAAAAAAAAAAACCTTATTTAAAAGACTTTATGTTAATTAGGACTAATCATTGGCAAAGACTGCGTCCAGATTATAAATCAAATCTCACTTTTTCACTTTTACAAGGTAATATCAATAAAAAAACACCTCAGAGAATTCATGTCTTCTTATATGCAAATTAGGTAATGACAGTTTATTATCCAATAACCCTTTCAATGTTTAGCGTATCCCAGTTTTATTAACATAAATTTTAATCCTTTCCTATATGTAAGCTAAAAACAAGTACAAAAAATCAAACTGAAAAGAAAATCTCATGGCTACTGCATCTCTGGCAAGTAAATTGCTCCAACCCTTTCCAGAAATGCTTAGAATGATTGCTATGCAAAAATCTACTCTAATCAAAAGAATATTGCCCAAGCCAATAAAGCCAATGTGTAAGGGACACTACACTGAACTTTATCTCTTCAGAGTTCAGTTAAGAGCCTCAAAAAGGTTAGGCTCCAAAAACAAAGCAGTACTGATATAAAAATGAATTAATAAAACGAAAATTTTCACATACAAACTGATTACTATAATTCTGCCAGTAATATTGTGGCCCAAAACAAAATATTAGTTTAACAAGTACATAGACTTCATTTCTAAGGGGGGAAGTCCTGTTACTCACCTGATACATACACTGGCTCAATATCACCCTGACATGTGTGCCAATTCAGAGGGGAGGAAAGGATACCACTTATTAAATATTTTAGCACTTATGAAATGCAGTTTTTGAAGTTTTTATGCATTCGTAAGAAATACAAATCTATTGAATTAACCGGTGCATTCTCAACTGATCATGAACACGTACCAGTATCAGTTGCTTAATTGCCTCTGGATTATTCTATAAAATCCCAGTATGGAAGATTTTTTATATGGTAATGTTTAATGCCAACAAGGGTCCTACACATAGGATCAAATCACGAAAATATAAAAGCTAGCTCCAACCACCATGGGTTGTCAGCAGAGGGCTGGATGCAGACCATTTGGGAATAATGCTAGGAATTAGCCTCTGAACTTAACAAGAACAGGAGGGGTCCACATACTTCTTGGTAAAGTCAATTAAATAAAAATGCAGAAAATGCAGAAAAGTCTGAAATATCCATGAACTTTAACTTGAATAACAGAGACAATAGTTTTAATGGATCAGAATGTGATGGTATTCTTTGTGATAACTATATGTGATGTGTATTTGGACACAACAGTCCAGAACAAGAGGGACTGTGATATTTTCAGAAGGCTTGCTTCAAACAGAAGGGTGCTGTTACCTCTTCTTACTGCAAGTAGCAAAAACCCTCAGTTCTTTCTGAGATCTGATTTGGCCACAAAATCTGTAATGAAAGACAGCCAAACCAGAGTGCTTAACTTAAGCTGTAGTCCATGAAGTTTTCTTACTGACCTGGAAGAATCAAAATCTAGTAAAAATAAATACTGTATACGGGCAGTCCCTGGTTTAAGACGGTCCGGCTTACGACGTTCTGAGGTTACGACGCTTTTCAAATATATTCATCAGAAATTATTTCCCGGTTTACGACGCATGTTCCGGGGTTACGACACATCGTACGCCGATCCGACAGAAGAAATGTGGGCCCAAAACGGCAGAATAATCAAAATTTGGAGGTTTTTTATGAAAAACTCAATAAAAATGTAGTTTACATCATTTTCAATACACCCAAAGCATTAAAAGTAAGGTTTTCTTAAGATTTTTGACGATTTTCGCCAATTTTTCGGTTTACGACGATTTTCGGTTTACGACACAGCGTAAAAACGGAACCCCCATCATAAACCGGGGACTGCCTGTACACTTACATTTCTAAGAAAGCAAATTATTACATCATAATGACATACGAGAGCTACCCAATAATTTCAATGCACATTTACTGAACTAGCAATAAAGACGAAAAAAAGAGGTCAAATGTAAATGGAAAGACGACAGAAATAAGTTGCAATACCGGCAGCCAGCAAAACAACTGCCGTGTAAGTACTTGTCAATCATTCATTACAGATGAAAAAAGGAAAACGAGATGTGAATGAAAAGATAGAGCACAAAACAGAGAATGAAGTAAATGGCAAAGTGTACCATCCTGGGTAATTACTACCAACAGATGTCCGTTCGTGTGCATGTGCATACAGTCGCTCTTAGCAATTCTGCTTCTCTAATCTTTAGGAACTCAGAACATGAGTGTCTGGGAATACTGTTAACACGATTTAGGTTTTATATAATTTATGGGTTTGTTATGAACAAATCAAGACATTCAGATGATATGTCTTACAGTTAACATTCAATTGCACACACTGAGAACTGTTACTAATTCATATGGAATAGCCATCAAGTATCTATAAATTCATAATCAGCCTCAACAGTATAAACATACAAAAGTGCAACAATATATGCCCACAACCTTCTGCGTTTCTAGAAAAGGGCTGACTCAGGGTTTAGAATGAACTCAATGGTCTCTATACTGTAAACAATCCTTTTGGGAAGTTTACCATAACATTTCTACACATAAAACGTAATAGTTATCACTTGAAGAAACAAAGATCAGAAATTTCACAAAATAAATTTCAAGAATTTACTATCAACAAAGCTTTAATTTCTCTATTTTGTCTCTCATGGAAAGCAGTTTAGGCCTTAACACCACACACTTAAAAATAATATTTACAGTTTTTTTAAAATAATATTATTTACACTATCCAGCAAAATATAATTTTGGAATTATGATTTGAAATCATAATTTCCAAATACAAATGATTTTGAAACGCTGGACTGACCTCTGTTTGTAGCATTTCTGATGGTGCAAGTTCTTGTGCTTGTCATATGGCTTGTGACTCTAGATGGTGCCTGTGTGCCTGTTCGGCCACAAAGGCGAGAAGTACTGTTACTTCGGGAAGTATTAGATCCAGATCGATAAGATGCAGTTTGCACTGAAGACTGAGAATCTTGAGATGGAGACCGAGCAGCTCTGCTAGAAGAGCGGTATGCGGAATGAGTTCCACTATCTAAATTTGAAGATGATCTTGCTACATGCACAGGTAACCTGCTTCCTCTTGGAGACATTCGATAATCAGAGCGAGCAGACCTTACAAGAGAGGCTGACTGTGGTGGCTGAACAAGGGTTGGTTGCACTAATGGAGTATGAATACTCTTGGTAGCACCTGATACAGTTGTGCGTGTCTTTCTTTCTTGCTGGCTTCGTGATCCTTGAGGAGAAGTCCTTTTCGTAGATGCTCTAACTGGCACTGTTGACCTCTGCCGGTCTTCCTGATATCTGAAAATAAAATCTAACTGTAAAAATATTTGTCTGCAACCAATTCCAAGCTACCATCACTAAATACAACAAACTTCATGATAACAAAACCTGAAATTAAAAATATAACTACATTCTCTCCAATTTTAATTAAAGTATTTGCCTATGGCAAACAAGTTGCACATTTCCACTAAGGCAAAGCAACATTTTTGAAAAATTAGGGGGAAAATCTGTTCATATAACATTTTACAGATACAGTAATACTATAATAAACATAGTTTGGTTTTCATGTAAATGTAAAATAATGTAAGACTAAATTGTATACACATTCTCTTCATGATAAGAAGTGTTGAACTACTGCAGCAAATTTGCAATACTGAAAATCACCTCAAAATAAAAACGAAAAAAAATTATGATGTTTATGTTTCAAGGCTACTTCCTTCTTGTCAAGAAGAAAATTACAAAGTGATTGGCTAGCTGGTTGCCACAGAAACTTGTTAGCCAATGACAGTCGTTCACTTCTGTTCTAAAAATACATCACTGCCACTTGATCATGACGTTTTATAAAGGTTAATAATTACAAAAAAGTTCTGCAGAATAAAGGCTGAAAAGTTTACACATAATTCGGTTAGCATACAAAAACACTAAGACTGCGTATCAATAGGGTGAAAAGTTTAAACACAGTCCTCTTATGCAAACAAAAACACTAAGATGATATAAAACAAATATTTAAAAAATGTTAACAAGTTGCTGATACCCTCAACCTGAAGTATCAGAAAATTGGCAATCCCCCATGTCTTAGCACTGCAAACAATCAACTAATGACATAATCTCACCTGCTTCTTGTTCTAACATGAATTGGTGAAATTCTTGGATCACTGCCCCTTTTCCTTTCTTGCTGTAGATGCCACAACTGTCGATCTCGATGTATGAGAGCCATTTGTTCTTCGACAGTTAGCACTACAAATACTCTACGAATTCTGTCCCGAGCAAGTCTTTCCTGTATGTAAGGAACAATTGTCCAACTTTAAAACATTATTCCAGAGCACTGCATAGGTTGTCTTTGTTGAATAGTTTAGGACAACACTCTACCTACCCTCCTAAAAAAACATAATCAAGTATTTATGTAACTCTTACGATCATATATTGTTCATAAAAACTTGGAAACAAGACATATTTATAAAACATAATAAACTGAAAATTAAGATATCATGGACACTATCTTCCTAATGTGAAGCAATAAGATTCATAAAATAAATATCAGAAGCAGAGCAGAAATACCTGCAAGACCCCATATTTATTCTTCCATCTTTTGTGCAACATATATAATTTCCTTAAGGGTTACGCATTGCCTTTTTCATTCCTCTCCCTTTTTTTCTTATGTTTTATGAATACACTACTAGTCTCCACAGTATATGCTATACACCATGTCCACCTTGCATAAAAACTAAATGAACTACAAATATGACTGTCATTTAAAACAAGATGAGTATAAGCAGAGAATACAGTCATGAGTACCATTAGATTTTGACATTTCTACAATTTAAAATATATTAGCAAATACTTATGAAATGAATCGTAAAGTATCTCATTATGGGTGGAGTATGTCTCTAGTATACCCACATATGTCACACAAGTATGACAGAAATTTCCAAAACTATAATTGCTATCATTTTCTGTAGCCTACGTGCAATGAATCCTCATACTAAGAAAGGGTTTTGACATTATTTCATGTTCTGTCTCCTATTCCACAACTGACAAATATTTAATGCATAACCAGATACTGAATGTATTACCTGATTATATAATGTTTTGTGGAAGTCAACATCCCCTTTCTGAATATTGTCGGTGAGTATATCTCGATGAAACTGCTGGGCCAGTTTTGCAATTTCAGATAAAGTTGCCAACTGCTCCTGTACAAATTTAGTACGAAGCAACCGCTGTGTCAAATAGCGACGGACACATGCTTGTAGTCTTGTTATTCCTCTGATGAAAATAAGATTTTCACCCTGGAATGGAAAATATGGAATTTACACATGCTTATTTTTCAGAGATGTAATAAATTTTTACTTAAGTCAAAAGAAACATATTTTTTCTGATATGACTAAAATGTCTGCATAAGGTTTGCAATTCATGTGTGCATGACATTGCATTTAATGAAATTAGATTATGTATATCAAATATACAGTAGTTTTAAAACCTAAAATTTACAGTATTAATATAAGTTATTGATACCGTACCTTAATATTATTGTATATAAGGTAATTCATTCAACTTACGAGATGATGACTTGGAGCTGCAGCACTCTCTCTTTCAGGAACCATATCGAGTCCACCCTCAGCTACAATAGAACTTGTACTTGTTGTAGTGGTGGGAGGATGGAGATACACTGTTCCACCATGAGATCCACCATGAGATATGGAATGGCTATGATGTTCTCTAGAATGAACATGGTGTTCTCCAAGTTCTGCCTCTGTAGAAGTCCACTCACCATCATGTTCCAGGTTTACTTCCAGAACTTCTTCTCCAAACATTTCTGGATGTTCTTTAAGAAGACTTGTTATACTCGTAGGCCTTGGACTGTTACCAATTACTCTAAATAAGCCTGGTTGTACAACAGTGTCTGTGCTCTGAGGTGGGTACGACACAATCTGTGAGCTATGCGAGGTAGTCTTTGTCGTGCTATTGTCCTCATCTCCAGTAAAGAGTCTATAATACTGCATTCCATCTCCATAGCTTAAACAGTTTCCATTAATGTAACTCATTGTGTCAACTGTTTCAGGATTGTTATTTTTGACATGAGCTGAACCACCAACAGCACTGTGGTCCGAGTTACCAAAGGAGGACGAAACCTGAGGCACATTCTGTGGACGGGTAATACTTTCAACAAATGTAGAATTTTGTTCAGCAATGTGTGCTCTGTAATTGTCATCCTTCTGAACCTCGCCTGAAACTCTGTTTTCATCATACATGAAATATGAAGGCATGATATTGGTATGATTTGATGGCCTGGGCTTTGGAGATTCAACCAAAGACCCAGTTATACTACTACAGGAACCTGACATGATGGAAACATGTGTGGCAGATGAGTTGCTCTCGGACATCAGTGGAAGAGATGAGGTAGGATATGTGTCGTGAGAAATGCAAGCAGAATAATCGCTTACTGACATAACAGAACATGTAGGGGGATGGCCAGCGTATTCTGCAATGTACCCTGCCGAGGAAGCGTCAGGGTGTGACGATGACCAGACGCTTTCTGTGCTAGTTACCATAGGATAAGCAATACAAGGCACAGTGGACTGGTCATCATCATCATCCTCATGCACGTGCCTCATAGCTCTTACTCTACTTGCTTCATCGGGGCTGCTCTTTTTCTTTAAATCAACACTTCTTTTTGGGCTTCTTGGGCTTCGTGGGCTTATAGATCGAGCAGCACTCTTAACTTCCAAGTGCTCACTTTGAGTTTGGAAGTCAGCACTGCTACTTGTAGAGATCTGCCCAACATTCTGAGGACTGCTCCGAGATTTGGGTATAACTAAAACATCGCTATCATTACTAGCCGAAAGAAATGCATGTAACTGCTGTGGAGAGACCTTTTGCAATTTCTCAATAACTTGATGTACTTCTGCCTCCTGACGCATTCGCAGTTCCTCCAATTCCTGCTCCTGTTTGGCCTTCAGTAGTGACAGAACTTGACTCATGGCCTCTTTTGCTCCCTGTTCAGGTGTCACTTCCCAGCCATTTACTGGACTTCCCTGAGCCAACTCCATTTCACTATCAGCTATATTTGCAACTGTTATCAATTCATTTCTGGTAATACTTTCATTATTTAATTCATGTTTTTTCTTAGTTTCCAATTTTGCAATATCGCATAATGATTTCTGGTTTTCATGTGCACCATTTTCATCCAGAATTACTTGAACTACTAAACACTCTTCTTCTGACTCTTCAACATCGGATTCAAATATTTTTGTTTTTCCACTCATTAGTTTTAAGGGAGCTGAATCACCATTGGAAAGGTTTTCAATTTTAAATTTGTCCATTTTCTGTGAGGTTATTAATTTGATACTATGATTAGTTAAGTTACTCTGATCACCTATGGAACTGGAAAGTGCTTCCGATGGTTCAGAAATCCCTATTACCGTTTCTTTTCTGTGACTTTTAAGTCCATTCATACCCAATGAAGATATACCATTCTCTCCTTTGTCACTAATTCCCTTCTCCCCTTTAATGAAACTGTGTTCTTCACTGTCTGTTGATAATAAAGTCTTGCCCTCACTGGGTGATTCTAAAGGAATATCTTCCAGACATACAATTGTGCTTGGTTCTGTTTCACTGCTATCATCAGAGGAACTTTCTTGTCCATCGTCATTTTCAGTAGTTGGAGTTGTTTCAACACTTCTAGGTTCTGCCTTTGATCTGTATTCTGACCTTGATGCTTTCAAGTACCTATCTTCATCATATACACCAGATTCATGAGGCTTCTGAGAAACGCCACTGGAGACTGTATTCCCTTTTTGCATTTCATCATCTTTAAGGACCTTACTTTCATCTGGTAATCTACTAGTGATATCTGCCTGCATTTTCTCGGCTTCTCCTCTATCGTATTCCACAATTACAACTGTGTCTAAATTCGTACTGTCCCCTTGCTGATCATTACTTTCAGAAAGATGTCTACCCACATCATCTTCACTAAGTTTCTTGCTATCTTGCTTCAGCTGACATACAGTTACATCAGCATCATCAGAAACAGATGCAGCTTCTAATTTTGGAGGGACATCCCCAGCAAAATTTGTTTTACGAACGTCTTGTGGAACTGCAGTGTTTTCCACTCCACCTCTTACCTCGCTGTCTTTACTTGTGGTCTGCTCATCAGCTTCTTGTTCTGCAACGGAACTTTCTGCTAGAGAAAAACCTGAATTTCTATCCGCAAGATTTTCTTTGATTCCACCATCTGGATTAGAACTGTGGAGTGATTCGGTAGATGTATGGAAGTTTTTGGTTTCCTCTGAAGCTGAATTTTCAGACATATCTGTACTTGTAAACTGCTGATCGAATGACTTCTGCGCTGGTTTTGGCCTTACAGCATTGATGTACTCATCTGAACTGAGATACACCATGCGTCGTTCGCACAGCTGAGTGGGATACTGAAGCCAAGCATCATCTGTGAGTTTCCCTAAGTAACTATCCAAATACCTGGAATAAAAAGTATTGTATTACAGACGTTTTCATATTAAAAATTTTCAAGTAATGGAATGCTGTACCTAAATAAACAAGTCAAGTGCTTCAGAAATAAACTTATAAGTGAATTAAACATAGGAGAAGAATTAGGAGAGGGGCAGACTATACATTTTTCAAACGTAATACACAACAGGCAACTACATTAAAACACCTGTAAGATCCTAGGCCTGAAAGGTGGTGCTGATCTGTTTTCTACCAATTGTAAGTGAGTATATATGGCTAATCATCACAAATCTTGGGACTGTCACCAATGTTTTAGGACTGGTAAGAACTTGTATAAATTGGTAATATTCTTGATGACATATTCCACCATTTTAAACCACTGTTTCTTAGCTCTATATAAGACTTTGGTGGGGGTACCACTTACACTGCACTGAAAAACCCATATTGCATTTACATTTTGTAACGTCACCATCCCCTCTGACACCTATGCTGATACTGAATTCACCCTACAACTCTTATGCAGCATTTACAGGGCCTCTTTCTCAACTGGATTATGTGAAGTACTAATAAAACCCCACAAACAAGTAAATTCCAACTGGATTAATGTTTAATTGTTAAAACTCCCCTCTAGGTACCATTTCCACATAAGCAAACCTCAAAGGAACTAAACTCTTCAGTCACTTAAAACCCCACTACATGCATTTGTTGAATCATATCCCACACTCGTTCCAATACAAAAATGTAAACCATGTATCTTACTTGCTTCCAACACTACGCCTTGGATCTAATGGCTGGCAAGAGGACCACCTTCTACTTCTGCTCCTCTTCCTCTCCTTTCGTTCAGGAGTTGCAGAAGAAGCTCGGGGCTTCAACAAAAGTTCTTTCTGCCAGTCATCAATTCTGTCGAAAGCTTCAATTTCCTCAGTGATAGAGTCATCCTCTTTTTCCAAATCCTTATCCTCAGGGGTTTCAGTTGGCTGTGCTGGACTTTTTAATTTCTTTATAGCTAAATCTTTCTGAACAAAATCTTTCTGAACAATCTGTTTAGACGCTGGACATATCTTTTCTAAATTCTCTTCAGAGCTGACAAGCCTTGGCTTAACGGCAGATTTGACAGCACCTAACGAAGACACTAATTTAGGAGAAAAATTATCAGTCATTTTGCTACCCGAGATTCCTGACACAGCAGATACAGTTGTGGTTGGAACAGTACTCTCACACTTGGACACACAAGGCCCACTTGGATGAAAACTAAGACTGCTTCCACTTCGACTAGTTAAAAGGTCCAAATAGCTATCAAGGTAATCACTGTGGCTCGTACCACGTCCTGAGTCACGCTGCTGCACAACATTTTCCCTCCATTTTTCTTTTGCGCTAGGAAACCCTTCATCGGTATCAACTCCAGAAGTACTTTTTGTCCTGGATGAGGTGTTGTCTTGACTGTCATCTTTGTCATATCTTTGCACATCAGACTCTAACTCACTTGGGAAACTTGCATCTTTGTCTTCTTCTGAAATGTCCAGTAATTCCTCTGAAACTTCTAATACTTCTAGGCCTTCCTCAGATCCCTCTTCAGAAACTGATGCAAAGCTTAAGCTGACAGATCCCACCGTAGCAGTGTCCTGGCCTTCTGATATTGTGTGTTTCCCAGAGGACAGATGTCCCTGAATCAAAGTGGAACTTGTTGTTTCTGTGGTCTGTGACTCTTGACGAGATGTTTTAGGCTTGAAAGAAGAATTCAAAATGACGGACGGATGAAGACGGCCAAGAATCAGATTGGTGGCCACCTCAGTAGAATCACTTTGTAGAAGAGCTTCATCTACTTCCATCTGAAATTTAATAAACCATTATAAAATAGCTTATATAGTATATAACACTGCTGAGGCTGTCCACACAAAAGTATTCTAGCCATGAGGCCTCTTGAAAATTTTTAGAAGTATAATTTTTAAATAAGTTCTTCTTTCATACAAACCTATTGCTTATGCAGCCGTTTTTGGGGTAATTTTTTCAATCTAGTGGCCTGGCTGAACTAATTAATAATAACATGAATCAGCTGCTACATCATCCCAGATTCTTCCAGGCCTGTTCAAATGAAAACAGTTTACCAGCAGTATTGTGCATGTGCAAGCAAATCTCAATGGTCAGCAGCAGCAGTTCTAATCTTTCTTTGAGTTGCCTAGGGTTTGAGCTTTGAAATTACTTAATCTAGGTTAAAAAGACTGAGTTGAAAAATATCCAAGAACTGACAATTCAGAATCTTAAGACATCAGATAGACATTTAACCAGGGCAGCTACTTCAAGATATGCAGGAATCAGTATAAGTTATGCTTCTTCAGTGTCTTTTGTACCTTTACTATCAGAGAACCACCCAGTACAGGCAGTCCCCGGTTTACGACGGGTCCGGCTTACGACGTTCTGAGGTTACGACGCTTTTCAAATATATTCATCACAAATTATTTCCCGGTTTACGACGCATGTTCCGGGGTTACGACGCGCTCGTACGCCGATCTGACGGAAGAAATATGGCTCCAAAATGGCAGAATAATCAAAATTTGGAGGCCTTTTTGATGAAAAACTCAATAAAAATGCATTTTACATCGTTTTCAATACTGTACACCCAAAGCATTAAAAGTAATGTTTTCTTAGGATTTTTGACGATTTTCAACGATTTTTCGGTTTACGACGCAGCATAAAAACGGAAACCCCGTCGTAAACCAGGGACTGCCTGTACACAAATTCAGTATTTTACTGCTAAAATCTTGAAAATAAATTATGTTGAAGACACTAACCAGTGATGGGGAGTTGTGCCAGATATCATGAGAAACACTTATAGAAGTGTCAAGGGATGTGTCTAAAGAGTTATTGAGGTAGTGGTGCAGATCTGTACTTGTAGTGATCGAGCCAGATGACTCAGTTTGCACAGAAACATTAGCAGCACTTGGCGAGTCCTCAAGGCCCTCTGAGGTCAATTCTCCACCACTCCCTTGGCTGCTAGGTGCTGAAGATGATGACGTTTCCCCACAGCTGAGATTTTTTATGCCTGCAGGGATGGGTTGTCTAATTTCATTCTTATTTAAGTTCTTGTTAGTCTTCTTGGATAACCTTTCATTATCAAGTATTTCTTTATTCGTGCTTCCTGCTCCAGATATCTGTGGGGAAAAAATGCAGTATATCAATTGCCATTAGAGTGTAAAATTGAAATTTTCGGACCATCAGCTGAATAAAAGAACAAGCATTAACTCTTTCGCCCCCACTGCTGATCATATTTTTTGTCACCGAGAGCACCAAGCCTCAGTGAGCAGTGAAAAAATGTAAAGCAAAAGTTTTTTCAAATGGTTCTAGCGTCGTTAATTTTTACCCTTGAGAGCTCATTTTCATTTCATTTTTTGGCAAATGATTGAAATTTATCCTTAAATCACCAAAAAATCCTAAAGTATAAAAAAGTACGAAAAAAATTGAGTTAGTGTAACTGTAAATGAAAATTTGTATAACATGTCTTACTTAACTCAACTTAGCACAAAAACTATTATTCATGGGAATTTGAAATATCTTTTATCATATAGCAGATAAAATTTCCTTTTCATTTAAATATAGCTCTATATATTTTAGACCAAAAACATATATAAAATCTTGACAGAAAAAAAAACATGAAATTTCTGCAGTTGCTGTGTGAGTTACCGCTAGACTATGCAAGCAAGTTTTTAAAATTTTATCCTAGAGTGCTCAACTTGCTCTTGTTTTTTGGGAAATGATTGAACTTCATCCCTAAATCATCAAAATCCCCCTAAAGTATAAAAAGTATATAAGAAAAATCCAGTTAAGTGTAGCTGAAAATAAAATTTGTATGCCATGTCTTACATGTTAAAAGTGAGAATAAAGGACTATAATTTTTAACTTCCACAAAATAAAATGTAAAAATAAATATGACCAGTACTGTACTCTTAACCCCATAATAATAACTAGTGTAAATGAGGCACAGTACTATACACTCTACTCACAGATGCAGTAGAAGTCCTTGTTTGTTGCTGATAGTTGATGTTGCTTTTTTGCTGCTGCTGATACTGATAGTTGCATTGTTGCAACTGCTGATTTCTTTGATGTTCAAGACGGCGTTGATAAAGAACGGCTTTTTCACGGAAAGCTCTTGCTTCGATTCGCTCTTCTTCGGTGAGCTACAAATAAGAGGAAATCGTACCAGGCATAAACATTTTACAGCAACCCTTAAAACTGATAAATCACAACTTTTCATCTATTCCTGAAGATTTATGAAAAGTAAATTTATTCAGCAGCCATCACTGCATTGAATCAAGTACTGCACTTGCAGTGGAAATATGTAGTAATACTTACGATAGGGGATAGTATGGTTCTTCCTCTTATTTTTATAAGAGACATCTTGTGTCACTTTGTATTTACATAATCTGCATTATCATGTCTGTCAACCTGCAAAGATAAAGTGCATTAATAATCACTCCTCTTTTCAATTACCTACCCAAGCTATCGTAAAAAATTCAAAATATTCAAACTTTGAAGGCTATTATCTAGGAGATCTATTTATACTAATAGACTGTTTTATTGGACCATTTCATACCAGTATTTAAATCTTACGCAGGTAGTTTGCCACTGAAAAATCACAGGGTGATGACCAGTTCGAGTGAATGCTTCAACTGAAGCCATGAATGAAGGAACATCTTCTCAAGTGCTTTTTTGTAAGTGTTAGTGAACACCATGTTCGTATCTATTCCTAACTTGCTTCTCTTCTTGCGGCAGCCAAATTTGATTTAGTCCCTGTGCCAGTCTCACCTGCCTATCCACAACTACTAATTCTATTCAAACGAGTCATTGGAACCATGAATTGTGTTTTCAGAGATTGAAAAAATTCTTAATGGTAAAGCAAAGGAAAACAAAAGCCTCAAATATCTCCGTGCCACACGAATGAATTTTGATCTTAAACCATACATTCTTCAGATCTAAGGATGCCTTGCAATTCCTTTATCTAACATTCCTATTTCCTGCATAAACAGCCCTATATCAAAGTGCAACTAACCTAACCTTACTTCAACGAAGCTTTGCACTAGGCTACCTAACCTTCCATAGTCTACCAAGGGCGAAATTTTGTGGATCCCAAGATATGCATTTACTTTAACTTTGCCAATCATGGCAATTTCATAATGAAACTCCAACAGCAATCTAAATATAACCTGTTCAAAATTACTTGATCATAGAGCAGATTTTTATACAGCTGTGCGTGAACTACTTCTAAGTGATTTACAATCCACTGGAATGGTTGGTGAAGCCTTTGAGATTTTGGCTGCCTACCTGAATGACAGAGTACTACGTTAAGACTGGAAGCTCCTGTCCATCTTACAGTAACTTACGAAGAGACACGCCACCAAAGAAGTGTTAGGTTTAATCCCATTTTGTATAAGTTTGACTGGATCCTCAGATATACTACAAAGACAGGGTGAAATTCAAGCTATTTGTGGATAATAACCAACTTTATTTCCCTATTAACATTGGGGATTCAAATAAAAAAATGGAAAAATGTTCTTAAGGTTATGAAATGGATGGCACTCAATCAACTAAGTCTGAGCAAAAGTGAACCTATATTGGTTAAAAAGCCTTGATGACATTAGGGTGAATATTAACAGCAATAAGGGTCAGATGACAGATAAAGTCAGACTTGAGTGTACTACTGGAATAGAATCTGTTTTCCAGTGCTCAAGTCAATAATGTTGTCAGGGTTACTGCATGTCATCTTAGAAATATTTCCTTTCCCAAACAATATCTTGATGAGTGTTCTGTTTGGAAACTTGTCATGAATTGTGTCACTGGCCGAGTGGAAAGCTGCAACTCCAGTTAATCATATTCTACTCGAGATATAACTTAGGAAGCTGCAAAACATACAATGTGCTAAACTGAGTGGAAAGATTAATGAAGGGTGTCACACCTCACGATAGGATTAACCCTGTATTGTTTGAATAGCACTGAATGCCTACCAAAGCTAGCACAATATTTAAAATACATGTCATGACTCATCAAACAACTGAGTAGCACTGGACGCCTATCAAAGCTAGCGCTACGTTTAAAAAAGTATAATTCGTGAAGCTATCAAGGCTGGATGTCCAAGAATAGAAAATATCTGCCGTACGCAACACACACTACGAATAGCCTGCATATGGTTTCAGGCTATCTGGGCCAGGGGCACTTTCTTCCTTTGTTTTTGCACTGTCAAATACGCAGCCCCAAGATTCTGCAATGAGCTCGTGCTTGGTGATAGGAGGGCTTAAAATCTCGAATCTTTCACGGAAAACTTAAACTTTTTCGTTTTCCGAGTGGGGGTTTGGCAATTAGACCAGGCCTAAAAAAGGAGTACATCATACAATCCTTCAAATGTCTCTGCATGTAAGTATATGACAAATAAGAATGTAAGGCCCCACAGAAAGGCGTTTTTAATGATGACTGGCAAATAACGAAGCCTTCCATACTATTTACACTTAGAAAGAGTAGCCTAGCCTAGGCAATGCCTTAGCATACGAGTAACCTTCGCTGGCTGGAGAGAATATTCATTTTTGCTTACACTAGCCTAAAAAAATAGTCACCAGTGGCTACTTATTGACAAAAACCCAGCTGGTAAAAAACTCATCCACTAAAATACTCTTCGTCGTCATCGTCTCGAGGGTAATGCCTATACCCGAGTTTGATCCTACGCGAGGCTCCTATGCTATAGGTCACGATAATCCCGTCAATATCGACTGCTTTAGACGGATGACAATGGCATTTGATCACCCGGGCACTAAGCACGTGCAATTTGCAGAAATACCGAGCCACCTTACCCTCTTAACGCCTCCACACAAACGCCAAATAACATTGATTGTTGAAATTTTGACATTTGAGGGCTCGAGGAACCTTAACTGGCGGACGTTCGCGACCTTCGTCTTCTTCTTCCTCCGAAAATTTCGAATACGTCGGAGATTATTTACGACGGAGTTGTTTAGATGCTTTTCTGGATGTTATAATATATATATATACATATGTATATATATAGATATACATGTATAACTGAATCACGAAAATATGGAAGGTGATGAATATATAAATTAAGACAGAATCCACGAAGGACAGGGACAAGACGTCGAAAAGCCTTGCAGTACTCCATTGTTTCTCTTTCCTTCGTGGATTTTGTCTTTTATATATATATATATATATATATATATATATATATATATATATATATATATATATATATATATATATATATATATATATATATATGTATAAATGTGTGTGTGTTGTGTTCAGAAACAAGCGTGTTAATTTGTACGGTAAGATTAAGTTTTTTTGCTCTGTTATTATTATTATTATTATTATTATTATTATTATTATTATTATTACGTGGTAGATCTAGCAGAAAACCCGCTGGAAAGAATTTAATAAAATTTTACAATATGATACCAATATCTCTGAATTTTATGATACGATACTTCTGATTCCATTATTTGAACGACAGTTGTATCATCGGATTTTGCCACATTTGATTCCCAAATTCCCAATGAAAGTTCTAAGACTGATGTCAGTCTACGGTGTATCGTCCTTGTTTATTTGGTCACGTGACTCAAAATTTGTAAGACTATCAGTGGAACTATATTTAAATTTGATGAGTTTTACTGAGGGTGATTCGAAGCAGACCGTGTAGGAAAAAATTCATTTTCATATATATATATATATATATATATATATATATATATATATATATATATATATATATATATATATATATATATATATGTGTGTGTGTGTGAGCATCGCGTGACTTGTAAGGTCAATTAAATTCATAAAGCTACAGCCGTTATAATCTGATCTAATGAGGTCATAACTGGCGCGGTTCCCGGATATATAAATAGAAATTGATGCAGCAGCGGAAATTAATCATGACGTGTCTCTAATCTTTTCTCATATCTTTTGACATTTCGTCTGAACTTGTGAACAATATTTAGGTACACGCTTACTGGTCTTCTGCTGAGTCTAGTCAGAACTTGGATGAGTGACAGCGCCAGGAAATGTCAGGCTTAATACACCACACGCCCTTGGATAGCCACTGCGCAGGGAATGGGGATAGCAATCTCATCCCAATGCGAATTGCTAATAAATAGGAGGGTCTCACCTACGGAAGCCAATCACTATCATGGGGAAAGGAAGGCATATATATATATATATATATATATATATATATATATATATATATATATATATATATATATATATATATATATATATATATATATATATACACACTGTATATATATATATATATGTGTGTGTGTGTATATATATATATGTGTGTGTGTGTGTGTGTGTGTGTGTGTGTGTGTGTGTGCCTTAACCTACTTTTAATTTACCAAATGGAAACGAAGTTGGAGAGTCCAGTTTACATTTCAGTTGACAGATGATGGTGAGACTGCTGGGTTTCGATTATAATAATTTAGTTTCGTGGTTTTTTATATACATATTTTTTTATAGTCGGATCACCCTGTAGATGTGGTGAGGTGGGAAACCCAGTGAATCATTATTGGGTTTGCTTGCTAGAAATGTCTCTCCCACTGAAATCGGTCTCTCTCTCTCTCTATCTCTCTCTTCTCTCTCTCTCTCCACATGGAAACGCTAGTTTTCTGTAAATATAATTGGTTCGGGTGTGTTGCCTCTATTTTTTATTTACAGTTCGTTCTTCGAAACCTCAATTTTGCCTGTGTTGACATAGCCCTATGTACAAGTATGTACCCAAGAAAGTTTATGTCTTAAATATAAAGTTGAGCTCGTTAAGATAAATATCTGTAAGATTATCTTAGCCCGTACGGAACAGCCACTTACGCACGAAGCTCTTATCTGTATCTTTGCGAAGTCGAATACTTTTTTTCTTTTTTATCGAGGAAAAAACATGCATTCTCGAGATCGCGTGCAGATGAATCGATATGGCGGCACGAACTGCGTCTATTGAGGGTCAAAGACACAACACAGAGCCTCCCTGGATTCCAGACGTGTGCGTTTCGAAAATGCGCCACACAGATATGCGTTGTATTAAATAGATAACTAAATAAAGAGGCATTCAATTAATCAAATAAAATACAGAGGTAATGCGAGTGATGAGAAATAGATAAACAACGCCATGAGATAGACCGGTAGGCCTATGCAGATAAAAAAATATATATGGATAGAGAGAGAGAGAGAGAGTGGGGGGTTAATTATGTTATTATTCCCATGTGCAAATGATAGATAGCTTTTCGGTTTCTACTCACCGAGAGGGCGACCTGAAAGAAAAAACCACCAGCACTTCGGATGACTGTGGTAAAACTGACAAGCAACGTTTCAGAAAACCTCTCTCCACTTTCAAAGGAGCCGGACTGCGCTGACCTCGATAAGAGAGTGAATTGAGAAAACAAACAGACCTTGGTGTGTGGTTACCAAAGATAAGTTTCATTTCGAATAAGAACAACCACAACGGCGACGAAAATTATAAATTTGAGTAGCACCGGCTCTGATAAATAGTCCCATTGGGTGATTCTTTATGCGTTTCATTCGATGCTACCCCGTGCGGTGGACCTTAGACCAATATGCAAAGAATACCTTTGGATATTGCATTAGACAAGCCGGTTGTGACCCCAGAAGAGCAAAATAACTTTTGATTTCCGTCTTGTTAAATGCAATGGCCACTGTGGCAACTTCATATCCCCACGTAAAGAATTTTGTTTAACAAATCTTGTGCTGATCCGACGCAATGCAAAAGATGCTGTGAGGAAGTGTCCGGTATTCTTGGGTTGGTAGCCATCAAGAAAAGATAAGCTATAGTCTGCTCACATGGCCGTTGAATATCCAGGGGGGAAAGGGTTAGGGGACTGCAACCACATCCTAAAAATAGTTGCCAAAAACCAGGATGATGACATCGCGCAGATGAAAATGGCAGACGCGAAAATATATTTGCACTGTTAATTGGTAGGCTTACTTTTCGAAAACGTCAAATTTAACGAAAAGTACATCTTGGACTCTAAACTTCCTGTCATTTGGCCTCTCTCATCTGAATTTTGAAGATGCTCGGGGACTCCTGACCCAGTGGTCGTTGGGACACCTCTCCTTTCCCTCATCAATCGTTCGTAGACACTATTGATTGGAGTAAGACCCTGCACCCAGTTGCCTAGACTGGAGGGATTCAGAAACGGCAAGAAAAAATGAATAAATACATAAACTTTCTTACAACTGCCAAGAGGACAATGGGCTCTCCAGAAAATCTTTAGTGCAGAGCGAAAAACACCATGTTAAAATAAAGGATGACTCCATATATCGCTTAGGACCAGGCCTTTCTTATTTCTTGCTGGTGAATCATTTTGATCCTGTAGTGGACACTTTGAGCCCAAACCCATCCATAGGCCTATGCACTCCAGTACCCTAGTAACCCTACAACGGTCCTGTGATGAGTAGAGCCACTCAGAAAGTGGGGTGGGGAACCTGAATGATACAAGCGCGTGATCGTCTATTGGATTTACTCTTCAGACACACACAAACACACAAACCACCAACGGACTGTGGTTGACTCTTTAAATGTACTTCTACTTGAAGGGTAGAGAAACATATACAATCAAGGCCACGAGGAGCGGTTATCTATCACAGTTAGCCAGTCACCTAAGAGACTTACTGCCACTTCATAAAATTGTAAACCAATGCCATACTGGCAACAAGATCTTCAGTATTTTCTTAAAGCTTTGATGATTAACAATCTCTTGGAAACTACTCAAATGCATACTCAGGTTTATGAGCATAACTTTGTTCATTGTTGCAACGCAACTTGTCCTTGATAATCGCGAATTCTGTACTCAAGTCTGTCCATTTGCAAAATGCCTGCCTGCCAATCTATTTGAGGAGTCAGTTGTTGTTGTATTATTTATCATCTGTTATTTTACTTATAAAAACCTAGCCAGTTACGTTTCCGATTTCCATGAGCAACTGAACTGAATACAGAATTTAGGCCGAAGGCCAAGCACTGGGACCTATGAAGTCATTCAACGCTGAAACAGAACTTGACAGTAAAAGGTCTGAAAGGTGTAACAGGAGGAAAACCTCTAAGCAGTTGCACTATGAATCAATCGTTAGGAGAGGCTGGAATGAGAATATGAAAGGAGGTGCAGTGAAAGGAACGAAAGGGGTTGCCGCTAAGGTCCGAAGGCACGCCGCAAAGAGCCTCAAGATAATGCCTACAGTGCACCGCATGAGGTGCACTGACGGCACTAGTCACATACGGGGTCCATGAGCAATTAACTCTGCTGTAAAATTCTCTATGCAGCAGCAGTCCGCAATTTGTTTGGTTTATGCAGCAAACAGCTAATAAACGCGTAGGAACGAGATAGTGAAACATTGATTTAAGAAACTTCTTTGCAGTAAGAAATAACAGAACTCATAGTCAAGAGACCTGTGTACCAACTGAGAAGCTTTATTTGTTAATTGCTAATTAATTCTTTTCATACTGGCTGTTTGCTTTGCCAGGTTACAATGGGATTTTTTTGCATTTTTTACATTTTGAATAACGAGTGATTGTAAATTCAATTGCAATTTGGTTTGAACAGAATAACGGCTTTTAATTCCATTACATATTTTGCAGAAATGTTTTCCATTTCGCATATTCCCGTAAATAGACTTTTTTTCTTTTTGCTTTGTGCTTTTTTCCCCTTTTTCCACCAAAACTTCTTTTTGCTCTTGAAGTTATTGTTGTAACAGTTTTAGAAAATAAAATTGTTTTTTTATACTTATAGTTAGGCTATTATTTGGTTCCATGAATTCTTTGTCTCCGATGTATATTCGGAATCTCGCGAAACAAACAGACGCCGAAATAATAACTGACGCTGGAACAGATATTTGATTGGTCCTTGTAACAGAATAGTGAAACAGTAAGTGTAATAAAAACGGAAACAGAATTGTGTGAATTGGAAGAAACTTACATAAGAACGTGTTGTTTGTGTTGGCAATCCTGCAATGCCTGGGTCTCTGCGCTTGTGGTAATAGGCGTTCTCTTTGCGTAGACTTGAACCGGTGTCAACGTGGATTCTGATGCATTGTATTTCAGCTGCCATACGCTTGTGTTCATTAATCACGTTCAATATCTTATAAATAAAATTTCCGTCTTAATTGCTGATCAAATCAACGCTGAAAAACCTACTTTTTTGGCGTATCGAAGTCGAAATCTTAAGATGTACTGCACGTTCCTGGCATCACAAAATTACTTTTACCTTTTTACACAGAAATATGTCTTTATATTGTTCTAACTTTTATAGCGAAGCGGTTCCAGCACGTTCTGTAATCACTGACAGCCTAGCACAAGGAAATTACTATTGTTATTAAAGGCAATCAATGATGTACCTCACAGAAACTTCGAAATCGTTGCATAGGTCTAACCAATTGCGCGTAGCTTGGATGACTATGAAGTGGTACTGAGTTCCAGGGGGAATATAGTATGTTCATTCGCGCACAAATGTACAGTATGTTTAAAGAGGTTGGTTTGTGCTTGCAGTCTTTTACATTACTGGAGACATTGATTCTTGTCTGGTGCCCGACGTACAAGAGCACGCAATAACTACAGTCAGAAAAAGCAGTTACCGTGCAGGGCTTGATAAGCGCTCCTGCTTTCAGTTTGTAATTGTTAAGCAAATGTCTGTGCGACAATTATGCGCAACGAAAGGCGCTAGAAGGTTAAACACGAGTAAAAGAGAAAAGTAAACAGAAGTACTAAAAAATAGGTCTAGAAATTCCATAAAAGTAGGTCAAAGGCCATATCACATATTAGGTGGCTGTCTTTAACTACCATAATCACAAATTTTATGGAATATCTGTATATATCACGTTCAGTTCAAGCCCAGCGCTCCTCTGTTAACGTCAGAATTAAATTAAGTTAGTCTGTTGTAGAGGGTCGCCGCTGGGCCAGAGAAAGTCAATTAGGTAGCAAAATATTTTGTGTAAAATTCTGATGTGTAACACTGAAAGGCAACACCACCTGTCAGGTGAAACACATTATATATATATATATATATATATATATATATATATATATATATATATATATATATATATATATATATATATATATATAATGTGGTTTTGTATACATAGGTAAAAAGGGTGGCTTAGTGTTTCAAGATGACTGGTCATGTGGAGAAAAGACCCATAAAGTACTAGGTAGGCGGTTGAAAGTCCCTTCACGTCTCAAACAAGAGAGTGTTGTCAAGATAAAAGTGATTGGAACGGTTAATGTTACGAGAGTTTTCTCTGTGTTTTTGTGTAATACAGACAAAATTGGATTATTTCCCTACTGAGAAAAGTTTTGGAGCAACCGAATTTGAGGGCGGAAAAAACGCTCGTTTCTTGGCTACCAGCTAAAACATTCGTATGAAATTGAACATGAGGTCACTGTAATTATCAGTTTATGTATCACAAATTTTTGTTGTTGCACTTCGCTATTTATATTGCATAAAATGGAGAGAGAGAGAGAGAGAGAGAGAGAGAGAGAGAGAGAGAGAGAGAGAGGCATTTCTTGTAGTTAGGGGAAAGGTTAACTTCACCATTATAACCTTCATTGTAATTTACACCAACTTAAAAGCAGAGACTATAAATTCATCGGTGGTCGACTGACATTATTCTGCCATCGCCAATCACAAAGGACCTGCCGTTGACAAGATGTAAGGAATTACAATCCCTTAGTGACGCATAGCTCAGCGTAAACAAAATAGTCCCAGTTTTCCAACTGCGCTGGGAAGTAACGGCCTAAGAAAAGAGGGAAGACAATGAAATTAGAGAGAGAAGTGGTTGGAGTTCCACAATGAAAGCTCTTATACTCTCATGTCGGTCTAGATTCAGAGTGTAAAGTTACCGCCCCTGCTTGATAAGGCTAAACAAACATTCGGGAAACTTAAGTCCCTAACATCGATAAGTGTTTTTGAAGAGCGGAGCCACTTGCAGTTATCGGTTTTGTATTTTTACTGTACGCTGATTAGTTTTGTTTGCTAATGCACGTGTCCATCAATCGTCCTTATCTAACTCAGGCCAAAGGAAAACGGAGAATTTTACTCAAGGAAGCGTATTTTCTTATTGTTTTCAGTTTTATGAAACCATGTTTTGTTGGTTTAGTGTCAAGCCATTCATCTTCTCTGCTGATCCGTTTATTTTACCAACCTGAACCCCTGTTGGCATACGGCCAGCCTTCACCTAACAACTACAGTCACTTGCAATAAGGGCCGTCCTCCTGGAGGAGAAAGCGGTTGGCACCCTGGAGAAGGAGGTGTTTGAGGCAAGAGCGCTGACTCAGCCAATGGTGTATCGATCCACCTTCTTAAATCCCTCCTCATTCACATTCCCTGGGTCCCCTTACCACTCGGATGTCCCTATACATTCCCTTAGCCAACCTACGGCCACTGCCCGACGCAGTGACACTGGACAGGGTCATTGAAGATTATTTTCCAGCATACATTCCCCTTGCAATTGCTCATGTTGCTAGGAGGAAGCATTTTATATACAAGTTTATGTGGTGGTCATGCCTTCTTAGTAAGGAATTTGTGCAAACATTCTCAGATCAACTAAGCAGTCTACCGAAACGAGTACATTGCGCTTGATGTTAAAAAAAAAAAAAAACAGCAGCAAGAAAACATTTTGCGAGTGTGCACTAGGTCACAAAGTAACTGGGTTTGTCAAGCGGGTTTTTTTTTATGGAAATGTCGGTGATAATCAAACAGGCACCAGTACCAGTCGTCTCTGGATAAAGAGCTCAATTAACATCAGCTATAGCAGAGAGAAGCTGGCTACCATTCTAATCAGGAGCGCCAACAGCAAGGTTTGCGCTTACATTAGCGCCACCAGACGCTATAATAGTCACTGTTGCGCTGCTGTGCAGCTGCTGCCGTCATTTTTCTCAGACTAGTCAGTTGGACGGGTGTTGTCGACGTAGTTGGTCGCCTCTTTTCGGTCCCGTCACCTTGAGCACGTGTTCGACTTCACTCTTGTTCCTCCAGATCAGTATGGAGCAGAATCACGTAACCAAGTTACAGCAGGTGGGACCGTCTAAGAATGATGCCACAACGGCTGAAATGGACAAGAAGCTGTCAGGTTTGTGTCTTACGGTGATTTTGGCTCACAATTGAGTTTCCTGAAGAAGGTATAACACTGGCGTGCACGGTTCTTCCGAGTGGGGGTTCTTTGAAAAAATAAAATTTCCCTTATAATGCAGTCTTGTTACACAATGTTTATTGATTAGATCCAAGGGTGCGTTCAGGAGGTTTGGAAATTTGCAATGATTTACAATTATAGATTCATAACTGCAATTCCTCTTTGTATAGTACTCTTTTAGGCTTGGTATTTATGCTGCTATGAACATTTAACTTTTTTTTAACAATTTCGTCTTACAGTCTTTTTATTTATTACACCAATATTCAATAATTCTCTTACGTAAAACCGGAAAACGGGTGATGAGTAAAATCCCACTTGTCCGGACATTAGTGACAAACAAGTGCAACGTATTTACGGTATTCGAAGACTGTGTGCTATCACGACAATGCCTTACAATATTTTACGTCGCCCAATGACTGGTTACATTCAGGGAACTTGTGATAGAAACATTTATATTTGTGCTTGCAGGAACATAACGGCAGCAGCGTGTGCGTTAGGCTAAAGGCTCGTCATCAGTTGGTGGAATAGGCCTTGCTCGCCATTTCGGATTGTTATCAGTTTATTTTGTAACATAGGTCTCCATTTTGAACTTTTTCTTTATCACAGCATACACGACACCCTGTTTACATCTTAAACGTGCCATTCTCGGAGTCACGATCTGAGAGAATGCCTCTATTTTTTTTTATCTTGCCGCCGGAGGATTGCGCATTAGATCTTGACAAGAATAAAAAAAATGTCATAGTATCTGGAACGTGGCAGTGGTATCCATTAAAGATCAGTTATTGCGTTTTGCAGTCATGCAACATTTTATGTTGATTACGTAAGCTCTCTCTGGTTTTTCGTTATTGTGGGACTTTTTAAGTATTCATGAACTCGTTAATATGTTTTCTAATGTGTTCAGGTGGCTGAACACTTAAGGGTATTGTTAAATATTCAGAAACTAAAGCACTAAAAGCCTGGCGCCTCACGGGTGGCCTATTTACATGTAACCTTAGATCTTTACGTGACCTTGACCTACTCTGCACATCTGAGTACTCGTACACAATTATAATACTGTACACGAGACAAAAGTTATGGTAAAGGCTGAGTTCCTTTTTAACCTTGAGCCTTGGATCCATCACATAAAATCGTGTTTAGTTTCAAAGCTTTATATCATGAAAAAATATCGTAATTATATTGAAAATCTGGACATTAGGTCTAGGCTCTTTTAAAAAGCATGAACCGTAAGTGATGAATAGACATTTAGAGGTCGGGACTAAAAGAAAGGCAGGTCAGTTCCTATTCCTGGACAGTAAAAGGGCGTTGGAAATATCCTCTCGTTATGACGTAAGAAAAAGGTCCAGGAAAGTGTCATTACAACCCCGGAAGAGTCACACAAACACGCATAATTAGTCTATAACAATCTCGTGTCAAGTGGGGAAAAATACTTTCTGGGGGGGCATCCTGAACTGCAGACAAGCAGAAGCCCTCTAATTGTTGGGTTTATATGTCAAGGGAAACCAGGAGAGGACGGACAAATCCTATTTTTAGGTGATTTTTTTGTTGCATTGACGGGGAGTTTGTGATTAGGTATTCCATGTTTTGTTATATTGTTATCTGAATACGTGTAAGGCATGTTATACCATTTTTTTTTTCTGGGATGTCTAAATCTTCTACGCCAGAACTTGAAGACATAGAATTTCTTCTGTAACGTTTTTACGTAAATTTATTCCTTTTGGCGAGTTATTTAGGCGTTTGGATGCTGTGTACTCAGAAGTTCGAGTTCCAGTACTCATCCATACCCAATCAGGTGAGAGTAAAAAGATATTTAACCTCAAAGATGGCAAACTAGCCGTTCGTTTGTGTCTTATTGCTAAGCTGCTTTGTCCAATCGTTCGTTATCCAGTCTCCTGTAACTGTGGAGGGGATCAGCAACCTTATTAGATGAAAAGGAGAGAAAAAGAGCAGCACATCAGGTGAGGCATATGAAGCCCTTAATGGAGCACGCTAGCATGTTACAAAATGATTTCTTGAATAAAAGCTATATAACTGAACATCGAAGAAACCGAACATGAATAACTTTTAGGTACTGCCCTCTGTTCCCTACGCCAGGGACTGCATACAGGCATACAGAACTTGAACAGGTTCATGCTAAGATTGTGATTCAAGTTACGTGTATGTAATGCACTGTTCTAGATTAGATTATACGAATGTTTCCGTATCATGGAGCATATATGGTAATTTACTTTCAGTGTTAGGATGTACTGATAAACATATCTGGAATCTTGTTCATAGAATTATGAGAACAAGGTCCGGATTGTATGTATAATTTATTCAAATTAAATAACGGATGGGCTGTTTGGACTCTTACATTTATTGAAAGCAGAGATGATCTAGCGGTTCTTGTTCTGTGCCGTTAGACCCAAACGCTCATTTTAATCAAACAATCACAATTAGAACTTGATTCAAGCGTCGAAGGAATTTGCTTAAGATAATTGTCTAGCGGAAACTCAACACTTGCCCGTCAACTAGGAAGCAAGTTGCCCGCGAAGCTATTAAGGAAAGGCAAATGGGTAGCTTGTGTTCTATTTGGGTCAAGTTGCTTCCGCTCATCCACATTTGGCAAGGTACTTACAGAACGTTACTTTTCTCTCCAGCCTGTTTACTGTAATTATTTTCGTTATGTTGGAATGCCCGTAGGGAAATGGGTCTGTTCCGGAATCTGGGAATTTTGATGCATTAATGAAACAGAATTAATAAGGTGGCAGAGAATACTGACAAAATCATTAACATATATGAACGTGTCATAAATATACTAGGACTAATCCGGGCAGGCTTAGCCGTGGAAAGTTGAAACATAGTAGAGGAATGTTCACCAAGTAAATGTTTGATGTTCTCGGGCATAGTCTTAGTTCTTAGACCATGTTCTCGGGTATCTAGTGGAATGCAGGGTCGAGCTTGTACGTACGAAGCGTGAAGCAACAGTTGTGATTCACCACGGCAGAGCAGTTCACGTCCGATACGTATATGAAAGATATGCTTTCTCGGAATTCCCGCACTGAGCCGAACTGTACTGGAATGCTGTGATGCATATTTTTTCAACTTTGTAGTTTTTCGTCTTTCTGGAGACAATGGGCAACGGATTGTATACACAGTATGTATGTATGTATATATATATATATATATATATATATATATATATATATATATATATATATATATATATATATATATATATACACACATATATACATACATACAGCATATTCATCGTAAACTTCCATATAAAGTAACTTTAACGCTGATATTGGAGCCGCATGTGCAGTTATTGGTTTTATCTAATCCCTCACCGATATTTGCCATTTTTCTTTGAACCCTCTGAAATATGTATTAATCGATCATACGATATTGGACCTTGTTTTATGATCCGTTGTTATTTTGGGTCCTCGTTTGGAAGGACGTAATAGGAAGTACAAAACTTAAGGCAGAAACTGTAAGGTTACTTCTATGAAATGTTGTGTAAAAAAATTAGCCTAAAAAATTATCGCTTTCTATTTGCCTTTCAAATTGCCCAATGTGAATGCGCCCCTACTGAGAAGTCGGCAGTTGTCAACGTTTTTTTTTCTGTATAAAATAAAAAATTTTACGAAGTGCATAGATTCTTGAGTTCTCAAACGTATTCGAATGCGCATAAACATGCATTGTAAATGAAGGAAGTGAAGAAAAGTTAAGTATAAAGGTAAAGCAAAAACCCCTAGAAAATATATATAGTCTAAATTGTAAGTATTGTAGGAATGAGAGATTTTAAAAACGAAAAGCGTCCTATTGGCAGGTGAGGTGTTATTGATACAGTTTATGGACGGCATATGCCTCTTTGTAGTGTTGCTATCTTACTTTCCTTTTTAGCTCTTACTGTAACAAGGTTACAGAATGCGCTTAGTTACAGACACCTGTGATGCCTCACAGGGGAAAGCTGCGGAATGTAATGGATACGTTATCTGATAGTGGAGTGAAAGGGCTAGCTGGTTGGCCGAAGGAAAACGCTGTATTGGTCTAATTTGGGAACCAAACTTTTTATTTTTTCTTGTCACAAGTCCACTTTTACATTCATGATTCACCTGCCTATACTGTCAGGTGACTTAATGAGATGAAATATGGAGAGTGGCCTTGTAAACCGGTTTTAGCGTTCTGTAAAAGAAAACTGTTGAGATGGCTTTTTGTCTGTACGTTCTCCCTCAGATATTAAAAACTACTAGGATAGATGGCTGCAAATTGGTATGTTGATCATCCACCCTCCAATCATCAAACGTACGAAATTGCAGCCCTCTAGCTTCAGTAGTTTTTTTTTTATTTTATTTAAGGTTAAAGTTAGCCATGATCGTGCGTCTGGCGCTGCTATAGGTGCCAACAATAGAGGCCACCACCACCGGGCTGTGGCTGAAAGTTTCATGGGCCACGGCTGAGCATTACACGCTCTTCAGAAAACTCGATGACACCGAAGTTTCTTCAGCGCATTTTTACTCGTTTTATTTTATGAATAAAAAGCTGAAGATAATTAGCGTAGGTGAAAAATAAGCTAGACCGATAAATTGTGTCACAAGGTTTATATTTACTTAACGTTATCCGATATGACACTTTTGAATTGATACTTATTTAAATTCTAGAAGTGGGAGCTAATGTTCAGTACCTCCTTTGTTCTGTAGTGGGATGATGCCATGAGTGCTTCCCATGTAGTGCACTGTACCCGTTACATGAATGGTGTTTGCAGCATCCACCCTTCGGCTCATAGCTACATTCCCGCATCCCTTCCTCAATCTTGCTGTTCAACCTCTCAAACTGGTACTCAGAGCAGTGGACTTTCTTCCCCTTTAGATCATTGTACTCCATCTTTATTTTTTTTTTTTTTTAATCTATATGGCTGTCCAACCAATCCAACTCGTTGTTTTTGGTCTCAACCGCTGATTGGCCTAAAGTGTCCCAGTGTTTGAGTTGATGATAGCTTAGACTTCATAAATAATCCAGCCAGTTAGTCCCTCGTTCTTTGTGGAACATCCTCAGTTTTTTTAGTTTTCTGTAAAATAAAACTATTGTGTTGGCTTTGTCTGTCCGTCCGCACTTTTTTCTGTCTGCCCTCAGATCTTAAAAACTACTGAGGCTAGAGAGTTGCAAATTGTTATGCTGATCATCCATCACCCCAATTATCAAACATACCAAATTGCAGCCCTCTAGCACAAGTAGTTTTTATTTTATTTAAGGTTAAAGTTAACCATAATCGTGCTACTGGCAACGATATAGGATAGGCCATCATTGGCCCTTGGTTAAAGTTTCATGGGCCGTGTCTCATACAGCATTATAACGAGACCACCGAAAGATAGGTCTATTTTCGGTGGCCTTGATTATACGCTGTAGCGGCTGCACAGAAAACTCGATATATATATATATATACATATACATATACATACATAGGCAATGCCACGAAGGAAAGTGAAACGACGGAGTGTGGTACTAGGCCTTTCGACTGTCCTTCACTTAGCAGTCTGCTAAGTAAAGGACAGTACGTCGAAAGGCCTAGCACGTTCCCTGATTCACTTATATAACGTTATATATTTTATATATATATATATATATATATATATATATATATATATATATATATATATATATATATATATATTATATATATATATATATATATATATATATATATATATACTTAGTCTGTGGTTGTTAGGTGCAAATGGATGTGAAGAACAATGACACAAGAGGTGCTGTCAGTCAGTCAAACTCTTGACATTTTATCAAGATAAGCGGAATAGAGATTAAAGCCGGCAAATCCTTCAGAATCCTGTGAAATTTACCAGCATTAATTCCCAGAGAGAAATCCCAAGACAAGATAATAGTGATTAGAACTGACAATGTTTATATATTCAGTACGATCCGCCTAATTCTCTGTACAATTAGCCTAAGTGAAAACAGGGGTTAAGTGACCTTTTCCCTACACGGGACGAGTTTGTTCTTGCGCATTTCCTGCTCTTGACGAGACCTTTTAAGGCGAGGTGAAAACATGAGAGAGATATTGTCAGTTATTAGCGTTGTGCTCGCCTTTTGGGAAGTAAATAGACCTTATAAAACTTTAGCATTGTTTTATGCCAGGTGGACTGGTCAGTTTCGCTTTGTCAGCTTAATTATAATTATATATATATATATATATATATATATATATATATATATATATATGTATATATATATATATATATACATTTTTATATATTCGTTGCTTGATGTGGTATTTGCAGTCATTTCTGCGTGTTAAGGATATAGGTATAGGCCTATTAGAAGCGTCACATGAGCAAGAAATAATTTTTATATAGGTGTACGCAGTATTTAGTCACGCGGGCTAGTTGGTTAAATTACTTTTATATTTAGTACGTACATGCGTGATTTTAGTTTTCTGTAAAAGAAAACTATTGAGATGGCTTTGTCTGTCCGTCCCCACTTTTTCTGTCCGCCCCCAGATCCTAAAAACTACTGAGGTTAGAAGGCTGCAAATTGGTATGTTCATCATCCACCCTCCAGTCATCAAATATACCAAATTGCAGCCCTCTCGCCTCAGTAGTTTTTATTTTAAGGTTAAAGCTAGCCATAATCGTGCTTCTGGCAACGATATAGGATGGGCCACCACCGGGCTGTGGTTAACGTTTCATGGGACCCGGCTCATGCAGCATTATACCGAGACCACCGAAAGATAGATCTGTTTTCTGTGGCCTTGATCATACGCTGTACAGAAAACTCGTTTGCGCCGAAGAAACTTCGGCGCATTTGTTACTTGTTTGTTTTGCAAAAATTTGTTGAGCAAAAATTAAGTTGTTGGCTGCGCTGCCTTTTAAAAAAAGCTAAACATGGAAACACGTGAAAAAAAGCACGTAATACTAGCACAGTAGCAATGCAAAGTAACAATTGTGGGTTCATACGTCTTCTTACCTAGCCGTAGGCCTAATGTGTACCGAAATTCAGGAATCTAACGGTACCAGAGTATGGCGCCAAGATAATGCTAGATTCCAAAACTCTCTAACTGTGAAAGTAAAAAAAACCTTAAAATTATTACACGAATACTATGTAAAACTGTGACACCATGGATATTGATATTTAGGTTTAGGACATGGCGTCTCAATTTAATATAAAGCATTTATCTGGGTAGGTAGTTTGACAGCCGTTGCCAGTACCCTGTGTTGCTGGATCATCTTTAATCTCTCTCTCTCTCTCTCTCTCTCTCTCTCTCTCTCTCTCTCTCTCTCTCTCTCTCTCTGCTTTTGACTAAATCGATGTATTTCAAAATGCTCTATCATAGTATCCCGTCTAATAGCATTTAGTGTTGTTTTAATTTATGATGGTGAATAACTGAAAATATTTATACTTGGCGTCCTCTCCAGCAAATCAAGTTTACGTTAGCATCTTTGAAGACTGATTGCCACAGAAACCACCCATAAACTTCCTCTGCATTCATCGTAAGCTTACCATTTAAATTTGAAAATAACAACAAGTAAAAAATGCGCCGAAGTTTCTTCAGCACAAGCGAGTTTTCTGTACAGCGTATAATCAAGGCCACCGAAAATAGATCTATCTTTCAGTTGTCTCGGTATAAAGCTGTATGAGCCGCGGCCAGTGAATCTTTAGCCACAGCCCGGTGGTGACCTGTCCTATATCATTGCCAGATGCACGATTATGGCTAACTTTAACCGTAAAATAAAATAAAAACTACTGAGGCTAGAGGGCTGCAGTTTGTTGTTTGATGATTGGAGGGTGGATGATGAACATACCAATTTGCAGCCCCCTAGACTAAGAAGTTTTTAAGATCTGAGGGGGGACAGACAAAGCCGGCACAATAGTTTTCTTTTACAGAAAACTAAAAATGATCTCGGTAAATATCATCAAATTTGTTCACTAGTTCGAGAAGCTTCTTAAAATGGAAGTGAGTGCTTAAAGCATTTGTGGTTTGCCGTCTCGGAGGGACCCACCCCCGGATGACTCATTATTTTCGGACATCCTTGTGATTTGACAGAATGAGACCAGATTTTCTTGAGCACCGAAGGCTATTGTAATCTAGTTGACCTATGTTTTTTTAACCTGTTTTGAATGTTTGTAATGCCTGATTGCCATAAGAGTCGTTATTACCGTAATTTCTAGTGAGGACTTAACGTGTGAAGTTAATATTGTAATTTCTAGTGAGGACTTAACTAAATGCTAATAATTGTGTGAAGTTATATTGCTATTTCTCATATTGTTCATTTCCTACTCTGGACTTTAACCTTAAACAACTTGGACAATATCTAAGATAAATATTTGAAATCTTCAACACAATAGGACAATTATACGGGAACGAATGACCCATTACATCATTCATGTTAGTATGGTGCATCTTTCCTTCCTCTTACAAGAGAGAAGTCAAGAAGCCCACTGAATTGCTTTAGACTTAGTATCAGTGACGTAGTTCAGTCCTAGTGCGCCTTATCACGAGTTTAAGCCTGTCCAAATACTCTCATTATTTACTTTTGATACATCACTTAGATAAGAAGAGAAAACTGAGCTTAGGCTGAATTACTTGTTACTATGCGTAGAATTATTATTATTATTATTATTATTATTATTATTATTATTATTATTATTATATTATGGAAGGGAATTTAGTATTTAACTTGTAAAGCAAGATGTCAAGACATACTTTGGTTCATGTGGTTAGCATTATCGTAATTCACTTGTCTAAGGTAATAATGCCCCCCAGCTCAGAGCAACTTTGAAATGCAAGGAAATGTTCATAGATAAATGAAAACCTTTTATGATGCTTTATGTCTGTTTGTAATTTATTGGAACTGTTGCGTTTTTCTTTGTCCACAGACAGTGAACTCGAGGCGCTGATCGACGCCAGCCTCCGGGGACGCCAGAATTCCTACAGCCCCTACAGCAAGTTCCCCGTCGGGGCCGCCCTCCTCACCGAAGACGGATCCACGATACTAGGATGCAACGTGGAGAACGTGTCCTACGGGTTGGCCATCTGCGCCGAAAGGACCGCCGTCTGCCGCGCGGTCGTGGAAGGGCACCGGAAGTTCAAAGCCATAGCCATCACGGCAGAGATGGGCGACAAGTTCGTAGGCCCATGCGGCATGTGCCGGCAGACGCTGGCTGAGTTCGGCCTAGACATGGAGGTGTACCTGTCGAAGCCCAACAAGCAGTACATGAAGACCACCGTGGCCAAGTTGCTGCCGGATAGTTTCAATCCAGAATGGGTCAATTTTACCGATTAGTTGTGCCGTTCGAATGGTGTAACACCCCAGCGTGTCCGGTTTAGTCTTGGATTTGTGAGTTCAAAGAGAGTCAACTCGAGTACGACGTCTTACCTCAGATTCTTATAGATGTCTCATAGATTTTTATATGGTAACTAGATATATTTTGTATGTGGGATAGCGTACATTTCATATTCTTGAATTGAACGACTATAAGGTGGAAATTTTTTTTTATATGACCTTGCAGTGCTTATCCGTATTTTGTATTATGGAGCCTCTGGGTTTTATTTGTATCTGTAATTCTTTTTTATTGAAAATTTTAAATTGTATAAAGCAAAATAGGATTCTTTTATATTTTATTACTGTAGGGTTTCAGATGTGAAAGTCCATCTCCGCCACAGGTCATGTATTTTGTGCCAAAATATAGAGTTTGCTTTTATGCTATGGTTTCCATTTATTCACATATTTCTACATTGAATTCTAATAGTTATATAAGTCCTATTTTTTCTTCGTTTTCACTTCTCTTTGTTTTAAGCCAGAAAAAAAACCAGGACACCTTTTTTTTTTCAGGTATAGTCTCAACATCAGCCTTGGCTGTAAGAAAGATGGTCTCTTGCTATACATTTGCTCCCAAATGAATCTCAGTTAGTGCCCGTAGGAGGGGAGCGCCGTTAGTGCACCTCATACGGTGCACTGTAGGCATTACTTAAAGTTTTTTGCAGCGTGCCTTCGGCCCCTAGCAGCAACCCCTTTCATTCCTTTTACTGTACCTCCTTTCATATTCTCTTTCTTCCATCTTCCTTTCCACCCTCTCCTAGCAACTGATTCATGGTGCAACTGCGAGCTTTCCTTCCTGTTACACCTTTCAAACCTTTTCCTGTCAATTTCCGTTTCAGCTCTGAATGACCTCATTGGTCCCAGTGCTTGGCCTTCTGCCTAAATTCAGTACTCAATTCAGTTAGTGAACATAATCTACAGCCGTACAACACATCCTGGCTTCTTCATATTTTCTGATAGGTTAAAAATGAAAAGAAACTGTTTTGGAGGAATGGGTAAATAAAACGCTGTGTATTGTCAAAAATGGCTCTAGCAAGATTTGCACGAACCCCCATGGTAACCACTGCACAAGATGTAGACAGGATCGGGAAAACCAGGACTTCGTGAGTGATTGGGGGAAGCCCAATCCCAGTAGCGTGAATTTCCTAAGTGTTGGTCCGCTTGTTTTATTATTATTATTATTATATTAAAAAAATACCCATAGTAGCATGTCTTGAAATGGAGAAAAATCCACAGTTATGTATATGTACATGCATTTAAAGATAAATGTACAGATAGCTATCTGTACAGTTTTATCTTTAAATATACAGTACAGTATGTCCTACATGTACTTATCTGTGGATTTGTTTCTCCATTATTATTACTATTATTATTATCATTATTATTATATTGTCTCGTTTCGTTTGTGTATTAGTTGTAGTACTAATTTTCCTGGAATAGAAAAAAAAAACCTTCGTACGTCGCCTATCCGCCATATTGGCCAGCGTGATTACATAAACTTAATGGCGTCATGGCTTCCACTTAAAATGCAGCGCCAATAGCAGCTCCTCGGTACAAAATTGGGCCAAGCTACTACAAGACCCGCTCTAGGAAACGCGTTCGCGCATGACGCCAACTTGAAACCAGTCCTTGTTTATCTTCTTCGCCAACAAGTTCAAGTCAAATATATGATCTCCATATTAGTGTGACCGTGTAGGTTCTTTACGTTGCTTATGTGAAAGAGAGTATGACATACTCCGCAGCTATGCGCCCTGTTGTTCTTGGCTCTGTCTTCTTCTTCAATTTTCTCGCCATTATTATTATTATTATTATATTATTATTATTATTATTATTATTATTATTATTATTATTATTATTATTATTATTATTATTATTATTCAGAAGATGAGCCCTATTCATATAGAACAAGCCCACAGGGGCCGCTGAGTTGAAATTCAAGCTTCCAAAGAATATGGTGTTCATTTGAAAGAAGCTAATATGAAATATAGAAAGGGGAGATCGATTATTAGAAAAAAAAATAATGTAGGTAAGTTATTAAAGTGGAAAACTGTTTTAGGGGAGTAATGTTTTAGCAGCAAACAACGTTCGTATTGCGTAATCACCATCACAGAAATATAAGAACATGGTGATGCATTAGCTTTACTCATTTTGGAATCCACCAAGGCTACGCTACATGCGAGACACCAGATCTCCTCACACACACATGCGACATGGGTTCCATTAATCATCCATGACAACGAAAATGTGAGAAAAGAGAAAAAAAACGTGCTTATTAACGACAAACAGTTCTGGTACACGACAGGGAGTCTCCGTCTAAAGCTTCGTTACAGATGTGCATAAATTAGCCGTGAATATGGGACTACAGTTCATGCGTTGTTAAGGGTTAGCTACCCTCCAATATTGTTAGGCTGCGAAGGAAAATCTTACGCATATCCACTGTCTAGGAAAACCTACTTTTTTTAATACTGTGTAAGTTATTAGTGAATTGATAATGATATGGTTATGGTGCAAGGAAGTTTTGTTTTAAAACTCGAAACTGTCGTCACAAGTGTCACCCTAAACGTGGAATGGAATGAAATGCGAAGAACGTCAATTGCAGTCAGCTATTAATATACCTGTTCCAATGTTCCTCGCTATTGACGGTACTTTACCCAAGTAATTTTATTGTTGTTGATCCCCAGAGGAGGTAGAACCATCAGTCCACCTCAAGCGTGCACTGTAGGCATTACTTAAGGTTCTTTGCAGCGTCCCTTCGGCACCAAGGTGCAACCCATTTCATTCCTTTTACAGTACCTCTGTTCACATCCTCGTTCTTCCTTCTTACTTTCTACCCTCTCCTAACAGTTGTTTCAAAGTGTAACTGCTTTGAGGTTTTTCTCGTTACACCTTTCAAACCTCCTTTACTCTCAAATTTCCTTTCAGCTCTGAATGACCCCATAGGTCCCGGCGCTTGGCATCAGGCCTAAATCTCATATTCCTTTGTTATTGTTTATAAAATTGCCATCAGATATGCGACCTCAGACATTAAGTGGACGCAAAAAACGCCTTGTTTTTAGCCAGTGAATATTGTTATTGTGTTTTTAGCTGGTCTTTCTGAAGAGCAGCGGAATAATTCACTTGTTTTTGTTCAGTACCATGTTTTCGTTGGCCAGGTCTGAATGTTTGCATAACGTGATGAGTAGGAGAATACAAACAGGCTGCTTCTGAAGATAGTGTTTAATGAACATTCCATAAGTGATCTAAGACCTGTGGATGTTGTAAAATATTTGGACATACAATGTTCCAAAGATTACAATAACTAGTACGTCGTTTTGTTCGCGAAAAAATTACAGCCCGCAAGTTTTACTCGTAAAAGCCGTTATAAAGATAGTCTACCTGGGTCGTACAGTACAAGAATGATATGAATTTTAAAAGAATTGTAACTATCTGATTGTTTTATGTAAAAAAGAAAAATGTGGGTTTCCGTATAAAGAAACCAAGACTTGCTCAGCATAGTTTAACCATCAAAATTGTCAGCATGCCAATTGATTCGTATGGTGTTAGAAAAAAAATCTTTTTGCTTTTAGATTTCTGTTTTTCCACGTTGATTTTTTCTTATAGATTAAAGTGTTGTAGGTTTTTTCATGAAATATTTTTGGTATGCTATAATGTTTACTTAACATACTTTGAAATGGGTTCTCAACAGAGAAGACAACGCTTCTACGAAACCGACGATTGGATAAACGCTTTTGCTGCTGGAGAAGTAAGCCGCCGAGACCGATCAGCGAAATAAATAAAATATGATGCCTTAACACCCACAATTGAAAGAACATCACTCAAGTTATTGAGGATCATGTTGCAAGGGCAGAGTCTCGGCCAAGGTTCTGAAATCAGCTGATTGACACTCGACTGGCAACAGTAATGTGCTGATTACATGAACATTTGTCGGTAAATCATGAGGTGACACAATGGTAGACGCACCGCGAAGTAGCTTTGTTTCTATGTCATTTTTCTTCTTCTTTACTGCTCGTTTACGAAGGTTAGGCTTTTGTAGTGTGAAGACTTTGACGTATTAATTCATCCTTTATAATTCATCCATTACAGTTTAGGAAAACATGATTACCTCAATTTGTCGCTTCAGGTGTAACACTCGGTGGGGTATCCGGTAGGAATCTTACGACGGATGTTATGTTAACGTCCTGAGAAAATGACTCATGCTCAGTATTATGTATTCCTGCCGTGTCCATTAGTCCCATGTCAAAAACGACGCCTATATAACTTGCCTGTCAACCAGTATGGAACATCCGTCAATTATATAGATTTTCTTCCATTTGTACGGCTTCCAGGTGTACAGATTAAGTCACGAAGGAATTTATTGCTAGCTGTTTATTACAATAAAATAATGAAAGAACGCATAAACACAAAAGATGGGTCTAACACTAGACTAACCAAGGTCTAGAGACCAACAACAGGATGCGTGTTGTGGGAAATCTTGTGCCAATCCCGCTTTTATGGATCAGTGCTCTTTTCATCCTACTTTCGTAACCTTTATGCAGTGAGGTTGTCTTGCTACTTAGTAGTTATGAGACCATAGCACATACATTCATTAAGCCACTGCATTATAACATTATTGCTCTCGAAACCACCTTGTTTTGTAATTTCCGATCTTAAGATTTTATAGATATATGCATACCAGGTGATATACATGGCTAAATGTATATAATAAATACACGTGTAGCCTATGTATATATCATACTTACATATATAAGCCATTTTCCTCGGAATGCGACAAAAGTTATTAGCTTATTCGTCCTTCATCGTTCAACTGTTTCATATAGGATGAACTTTGTCTGCAGAAAACTTCAACAATGTTAACAGATTTAACATATTTACCCACAGAAGACTCATCTGCAGCACATCGAACCGGCTACTCTCTCTCTCTCTCTCTCTCTCTCTCTCTCTCTCTCTCTCTCTCTCTCTCTCTCTCTCTCTCTCTCTCTCTCTCTTGCTAGCACACACTCTAACTCTCTGGATATCAGGGTCCTTCCATCCCAGTATATTTTGCGGCCCTTGACATAACATAAACCTACTTTTCCTTTTTTTTTTTTTTTATTAACTCTTCATAGTATGGGTACCAGTTATCTAAATTCCTTTTTATTTCAAATAACCTTTGTAATGCTGCAACGCCAACGAAGAAACGGTATCAGGTCGAATGAAATGATAAGAAATAATATAGTTATAAATTCCACATACTTAAGCTATAGAGAATATAGATACAGAAAAATATAGCGAATAACGTAAAAGCATCTGAAAATGATACGATGTTTTAAAAAGAGCATAAAAGTCCTCGGAATTACCCTTAGAGTAGTAAACAATTTTTTTGTGATGTGCCGTTACATAGATGTCATTTCTTGAAAACTATTTCGAAGTGGACTGTCAATACTGTTGTCTGTTGAAGGTTGATCGCAGTTATTAGTACTATATTTATTTATGTAAGCATACACTATATTAATGTTTGAAATTAGATTTGTACCAAGGAAATGAACGAAAGAAATTAAAAGCACAAGCAAGGGGGGCTTAATAAACCCACAAAATCGGGTTGCTTTAGCTTAGCCTTCGTGTGCTGTCATAGATTAGTCGTAATTACCGGTAAGCAGTTGTTAATTATTATAATAGGTTAAAAGTGTAAGATTAATTATTATAATAAGTTAAAAGTGTAAGCAAACAAGCTTTATAGAGTAATCTAAGATAACTATCGTCTTTATTCCTCTGCAGTCTTTATAGTTTTGAGTACTAATGAATGTTCTTATGGCTCTCGTTAATTTTTTCCTTTAATACCACAACCACGAGATAAAGTGGGAATGAATGTTAAAATATAAACAAAGGAAAAATGGGAATGAATGTTAAAAAATAAACAAAGGAAAAATGGGAATGAATGTTAAAATATAAACAAAGGAAAAATGGGAATGAATGTTAAAAATAAACAAAGGAGAGTAAACACATTATTAACAGTAAATTTCTCGGTACTTTTATATATTAGCTCCGCACCTGTTTTTACCTTTTCAACTGGTTTTTTTCTACACTTTTAGAGGTTCTGATACTGGCGGTGCATCTGTTTGTTGTCGGCCAAATGGAATGTCCCTTCGCCGTGTTTAGTACTGGCCCAGGGGCGTTGGGTACCCATACATTAACAAGTTATTGCACTTGTCGGACGGGATATGAACCGTCCGAAACAGACGTACCCGTGTCTGTCTTGTGAAGATCGCGTTTGGGAACCCCTTGTTGGATGGACTTCGGGGGTTAATTACAGGTTAATTAGACTTGAGCGCCAATAATGAAAGATAAATTCATAATTAGCAACCAAAAAACTGTAGAAAAAGTCAAGTTATAGTGCCGTCGGCGACGTGGAGCTACCCTAGAATTCTACCAATTTCTCATAGGTTGTAGTATCATTTTCGAATTAAGCATGTTAAGGAGATTTTAGGGCAAAGCAGAAAAACTCCAATATCGAGTTAAGTATACCTTAGTTTAACCAGACCACTGAGCTGATTAACAGCTCTCCTAGGGCTGGCCCGAAGGATTAGATTTATTTTACGTGGCTAAGAACCAGTTGGTTATCTAGCAACGGGACCTACAGCTTATTGTGGAATCCGAACCACATTGTAACGAGAAATGAATTTCTATCACCAGAAATAAATTCCTCTAAATAAATTAATCTAATTCTTCATTGGCCGGTGTTACCATAGTATCAGAGTAAGGGTAGAGCGCAGAGTAGGGGGGTCACGAATTACGTTTATTTCTAAGTAATAGCTCGTGCGGACTGTATGGAACGGTTCTGCGAATACGAAAGTCATTAGGGAGCCTATGTTCAAGAAGGGATTGGCTAGGGAAATCTATTATGAAAGGAACCATACTAACCTAATGTACCCTAACCTAACCTAACCTAGTAGGCCGTGTTACCTAGCCCGGGGGGCTGGGCTCTGCCCCCGGAACCGCCAGTAAATGGGAACTCCACTTTTTACCAAAAATTCCCCTGTAACACAGCGCATGTGCTATAACATTCCAGGATGGCCAGCGTACAAAAACTTAATCAGTTCTGAGGTTAATTACAGGTTAATCACAGTCGACTGACAAAAAATAATGTTAAATTCTTGATAAGCAACCAAAATACTATAGGGAAAGTCAGTCTTAAAGGAAATACCTGACGTGGAGCTAATGCTTAGTTCTACCGTAGTATTATTTTTGAATTAAACATGTTAAGGAGATTTTAGAGCACAGCAGAAAAACTCCAATATCGAATACAATAGTATCAGAGTAAGGGTTAAATGCAGAGTATGGGGTCATGAATTACTTGGGGGGAGGTTTCCAGCAGCTGATGGAACCCCCAAGGTTAGGACACGGTGTCCAAGGTTAGGTTAGGCAAAGATAAGCCTGGTCAGGTCTTATTCCCTCTGAAACGCTTACTACAGATTTGCCTACTAGGCCTACAACAGCCTTGACTTGTTACTCTCACTCCCAGGGTAAAATAATGGCAAGATTAGACCTAGGCTATAAATAAGCAAGCTCTACACCCATCGAATAATGGTCATTTCTGGTCTGAACATCCCATCAAGTGCTCTGGTCCTGGTCTTTTCAGCCTTAAGTCATTTGGGCCGTAATATCCAAAACAACGTAAGATGTTATGTTTATGGCATTTACCATTATGTTTATAGCATTTACTGTCATTTTTTATGTTTTACATACATCCCCAAGGAGCTGGTGCTAAACACGCCACCCATTTTGCACATAAATGAGCTTACGGCCTGAGGTTTGGGAACTTTACAACGAATGATTTCAGTTGAAATCATGAATGAGACAATTGAAAACAGCTAGAAAACTGTTGAAAAAATATGTTTGTTATGTGGAATTAGAGTTTGGACTGAAACGAACTTTTACCCACCAATCAGTCACGAGATAGTGTGCCTCTAAACTTGTTTGGAAAAGTAAGCCATGAGGAAGAGGAATCACGAATAGGTTATGCAGTACTGGTTGGGCCATTTTAGACCAACACAAAATGTATTCGTATAGCTTTATCTTTCCACTTTAAAATGAAAGACTTTACCTTAACTCTCAGTTATTGACAGTCATGGTAATCTAATGTACAAGTAGGTAGGCTAAGTGTAGGCCCAGCATTAGTTTAGGCCATGCATATTAGTCAGGGTTATTTGTGATAATCCACGCACTTCTTTGCTTTTTATTTTCATATTGTAAAATTTTAAATTTTCATATTATTTTTATTCCATAAGTCATCGGAAACAAGTTTAATTTATGGCTTAATACAATAGGCTAGGCTCTCAGGGTAAATTTAAATTTTGCTTCATTGCATAGACTAGAATGCATGGATATTTCAGATTTAAAACTAAGGTAAAATTGTACCTTAGTTGAGATCAGCATTGAAATTGGGATTGTAAAGGTAGTTTTTGATAATTTGTTTAATTTTAACTTTCATTCTGTAGGGAATGCCTCATGAATTGGTTGTTCCCTCCTAAATCTAACAATTTATGGGGACCTAAGTATGAAACTGGGATTTTTTGGGGGGAGGGGTGAACACATAAAAATAAAATGTTGAAATGGTTGTCACATGAGGATATCAAAACCCAGTCACCAAATGCTTAGCATGACCTCTTCCCAACCTTGCATAAGGGTTATCTATTCAAATGAAGGTTCTTCTTCTTTATCCTTTGGTGTGTCCAGAAAGCTGCTGACAGGCAGATTAAGCACATGTAAACAGATGAGTTTATATTGAAAAACAATTTTACTTTTAAAGATATATCTATTATTATTTACATCTATATATCATACAATTTCTTTTTCAGACTGTATGTTCTCAAGGCTCATCGTTAGATATGCCAGTAAGAAAAGATTTTCCTTGCCCAGTGTCAACTTTAAATACGCCGAGAAAGATGTCCAAAATGAGGAGGAAAAGCGTTTACCCCCAGTGTATCCAATTGAGGAGGAAAGGCACGAGAGAACAGGAGTAAAGAGTAGATTTAAAAAAGAGAAATCAAATGGCAAATCAAATGAAGAATCTTCAGGTATATCAGCATCTCGTAATTTAATCGGCGAGAAAAAAGTTAATAATAATAAAATTAGAAAAAACGTGAAATTTGAAGGGAAGTATAAGAGTTTCAGTACAGCTGTAAAAAGAAAAACTGGGGTAGGTTTTGAGCCTGAGGGTGAACTGATTTTCGGCATTCATCCAGTATTTCACGCTTTGCAGGCTCAGCGTCGTAAATTTAACCATCTCTATTATAAAGCAGGATTAGAGGATAAGAATGTTAAAATTCAGGAAATACTGAAATTGGCCGGTGATAATCATGTACAAGCAGAGGCTGTTAAGTTGTCACAACTCACAAAAATCATTGGTGAAGATCGAGTGCATCAAGGGATCTGTTGTGATGTCAGTCCTCTCCCTTTTGAGAAACTTGAAGTTGATTCGTCTAATATAAATGAAAATGAAGAATCTTGTAAATTGTGGCTGTATATGGATAGAATTCAAGATCCTATGAACTTTGGAGCTATTTTGAGATCAGCTTACTTCATGGGTGTGGACAAAGTGATTACTTCTAAAGAAAACAGGTTAGTCTTATATTCAGTGAGTAGAGTATATATGTATAATGTTGCACATTATACATACATACTTTTTTTTTGCATAATTCTCTTTCCGTAAGTCTAGAGTGATAACATTATGATTCTGTGTGTTTTTCATATTTATCCTTCTGTGAATATCGATATAATTACTGTATATAAATAATGAGTTATTGTAGCATACAGACCCAGCAGTCATATAGAGGCCATCATTCATGATCTCAAATGCCCATAGACTTGATGGTCTTGTGTCTAACAGACAGAAAAAGTGAAGTATGGCAGTTTCAGGGCAATTACCACCTAACTTAGGGTAACCAGGTGGTTGAGGTCTCTCCAACTGGAGATAGTTTTGTCTGCTTGAAGTAGGGAAATCTGCTGTAAGACACAATCCTTGCTCATGCATTATGCGGCATGCCATGCATTTTTCTTCTGTAATAAGCAGCACTTAGTATGCCAAAAATGTTTTATTTGTCTCTTATGCCTACCTGTCTCACTATGGTTTGTCACTATGGTTTGTCTGGTTTATAAATATAGTGCAGTGCATCAGTCACCTGAACTCACAAGTTATGGAATGAAGACCTTAATATTAGAAAGTTTTATCAGTTGCTGTTGGGATGAAGTATCATTGACCCTCCATAATAAATCTTGTTTTCCTTTTTCAGTACAAGTAAATTCTTTGGTTCCCACTGATAAAGGAATTTGCTAAAACAAATTTTATTGCATTGTGTTGGTTTTACTTTCAACCACCAAAAAGAGATTCACTCCTTTAAGTGAAGAGGTTTGAGTCATCTTCAGTCAGAAATTAATTTTCAAGGTCTTGGCAAGACAAAGATTCAGTTTTGGAATAGTGATAGAATCAATCAGTGTAGATTATACTACACATCCTAAACATCCTAAGTCTACACATCTGTACTAGAATGGGGTTAACTGCCAGGGGTTTTGTTCCTTCTTATGTGGGTCTTGATTTGGGGCCTGGCAGTTTGAGGGAATTGCATAAAAATGTATTTAACTGAATATTTCTCTAAGAAGGGTATTAGATATCTCTTTCCTACATGGCTTGTGTTGGATGATTTGAATAGTTACTTCAGGGCTGTCAAAAACCATTCTTCAGTTCAAAGTTTTAACCAGAATCTCTCTGTTGCCTCTATCAAGACTTATTTGTTTGGACTTTGATGAGGTCTGTGTACATAAGAGCATTCTCAAGATGATTCTATGTATGATTAGTTAGTAGCACTTATTCTCAATTATCTTGGCTTTGATATGTTGAGGGAATCAGCCAAACACTTAAGTTCTTCCAAAAAATGGTACCATTAGGAAATAATTGCTACTTCAATTGATATTCTTGTAAGAATGTGGAAAGTTCAACCTTTGTACTAGTAGTGTCTCTGGATGAGCACCTTCTTTTACCTTCATTACATAATCAATCCAGTCCAAAAGGAGAAAGTTGCTGGAGTTCAGTCCAGTTGTTAACAAGGTTATGGAGTTGATGTAGATGAGTGTCACAAAGTAAGCTTTCACACAGCAAGAGGGGAACTGTACTAATACAGTAGCCATCTTAAATATCCTGGTAGTATGTGGGACTTAACCTTTCTCATTGTTTTTTCTGGTTCTTGATGTGTAGCTACCCCAGCTCATGGCACCAGTTAACTTTGGGGAATCTGGAACTGTTTGTCTGTCATTGAGGATGTTTGCACACTCTGTAAAGCTGTTAAAAGAAGATCAAAGACTGCTGGGTACAATTATCCCAGAAGGTAGTCATTGTTAACAAGGCTAGAACATTGAAACTAACTCATTGATTGACAATCTTGACTGATTGCTGAAGAATGACCAACTTTCAGTTGTAGTGGAAAAAAGAATAGATGTTGCTGTTGTTCAGGAAAACCAAGCTGGTGCATTGAAAGCAATGAAGCCTGACCATCTTGACTGATTTGAAGAATGATGGGCTTCGGTTGTAGTGGCAAAAAGAACAGGTCTGCCTTTGTGAAAAAGCTGCCTGGTGCTGGAATGTTTATTCTTACTGATTTCCTGATGTTTGTTGGACTGAATTAATTCATCATCCAGCATGACAGAAGAAGCAACTCCTGACTGCAATGATTATAATCTAGAAAAAGAAACTTGAAATCAGTATGAGGATTGATTGAAATCAGTATGAGGAAGGCTGTCACCAAGTAAAAGAGAAGTTAGAGCTAGTCCATTCTGTGTGTCAGTAGTTGATCATGGCGCCCACCCACAGGCAAAACATCTGACCTAAAATGGAGCGTCTTTGACCTTTGGTGCTACCTTAGATATCTGTCCAGAAAGATGAATTTTGCATGTCATACTGGAGACCCAACACTTATGAAAGAAAATGACAGATTTTTTTGTCCAAGTTTTGGATAATAATTCTGGTACTGTATGTTATTTCTAAGAGAGAAACAATTTTGATAGTTTCAGTTTGTGAAGACATTTCTGATTCAACAGATGTAAAACCATTTCTGCTCCAAAGAAACGAGGTATAAAGCACTCAGGCTGTTGCTGACTAGATAGACCCATGGCTTATGAGGTGATGCATGGATGGATGGATGGCTGAAAATCCAGGTGGTGCTGTTGTTGCGAGAATGTGCTCTTTTTCTTTTTGCTTACAAAAGGCTGTGTCATTGGAACATCATAGACCACAATAAAGGCATAATATGATTGATTTGTTTATCATGAGTAACTATTTTTTCATATTAAAGTTAGTTGTTTGTGTGTGGTACACTTTTTTTGGGGGATACTTGTTAATGATTTAGATAAGAGCTTTGATTAAGGACTTTGCATTATCAGACTTTTATTGGACTCTTATAAGTGCCAGTATATTGCTTCTATGTTATCAAAATTTATTGGACTCTCATAAGTGCCAGTATATTTTTTCTCCCATTTTCAGTTGTCGGCTCACTGGAATAGTAAGCAAGGCAAGTGCTGGGGCAGCAGAAATGCTCCCTGTGTATCAGGCTGATGATCTCAGGGGTCTCCTTCAAGTATTAGTTAACCAGGAATGGAATCTATTGTGTGCAGCTCCAGAGAGTCCATCATCTATCCCCTTAAATACATATATGCCAAATGGAAATACGGTGGTAGCTGTAGGTTAGTAGAGTTATGAGTTGTCTTGCTTGCATATTAATTAAACTTTTTTTTTATTGAAAAGCTTGAGATTTAAGCCATAAGTTTTAATTAACGAGGTTGTTAAAGATTGAGAATTGTTCAAGATATGGATTTATCAAATGCTAATCTGGTTAAATTGTTTGGTAATAAATAATACAATACCATAATCTGTTTCATGATACTAATCTGGTTAAATTGTTTAATAATAAATAATAATAATACAATACCATAATCTGTTTCATGACAAACCCATGAATGATATAGAGCCTGTTTTAAAGCCCAGTTGTCTGCAGATATGTGTTCTTATGCCTTGTAAACAGAAGATGAAAAATAGCTAAAAATTGCTGTTCACTCATACCTGTATCTGTCCTCATTGTTGAGTGTGTTTTTGTGTTGTCAACTGAAGAAACTTCCAAGCTATTGTTTTGGTGTTTTGAATAAGATTTCTTGTTATCATCAGTTATTATTTTCATGCTTCACTTTTTTCAGAAAAAGTGTATGAATAACTGATGTTTCTGACAGGATTTGTCTCATTGGTTTCCTGTATCTTGGGCATGTCTGCTTTCTGCACTGTTTTGAATTTGGCTCTTTCTTTTTTTAGTGGTTAATTTGTAAATTCTTATAATTTCCTTAGAGATTTTCAGTTTTATAAAAGTAAGTTCTGTATTATCACTTAACCATTAGTGATTTTTGCATTAAAGTATATGCCACTTGTGTAGTACTTTGTGTTAGGGCCATTATTAGTTGTGTGCCAGCTTCTATGTTGTTTCACATACTGAAGTATACTATGTGAACGTGCCAGGTTTTACAATTAGGGTCTGTCATGTCTTTTTGTCTGAAGGGGATACACCTTCTACCGCATGCATGGCTGCTGCTCACCTGCATTGGATTCTCCTTTGAAGCTGCACCTCTTATGTATCTACCACATACCAGCTACTCTTCTCCTGGTCGCCTGTTCTTACTGTTGCCACTGTTTCTGCTGGTATCCAGACCTCTGCTTACCAACATTGTACAACTGCAGGGTAACATCTTATCTTCTTTGTGTGGTATTGTTTAGGATCATCTTCCCTAGGGCATTGCTTCACCTGTGTCTTCTCTATGGTCTACTGGAATGCCTACTGCACCTGTTGCTGCTTCTTGTAATGCCTGGTTTCTTGCCCCTACCATTATGCCTGTTGTACTGATGGTTGTCACTGTTTTTATACTCTTGCTTTAGTCTATGCTATGTCTGCTTTCTCAGCTATGTTAGTTGTACTGGCAAACCATCTGTTAATGACGGTACATCCTTATGTGCTACTGCTAAATTCCTTGCTGAATTCACATTTCTGTTGGCATGCTGCTTTTGCTGTTTGGCTACTCTAGCACTGTTTGTTGTGCTGTCGCTATTACCGCTAATTCTTGTGTGCCTTCTCCTTATGCTCTGCCAACTGTGCCAACTGCACTACTTACACTTCTGGTACCACCTCTTCATGCTAGGGCTTTGGTTCAGGCTGTTCCGTCTCTGCCTGCTGTTTCTTTAACTTCTATTGTTTCTGCAGCCTCTGTTATCCTTGTGACTCTTGCTATGCCAGTAGCTCCTGCTCTGGAAGTGATGTCTGCTGCTTGTTTTTCAGTTGCTGTCCCTGCTGTGCTGATTGCTGTGACTTCTTTATGTGCTGCTTCTGAACCACTTGTTATGCCAAGTGTATCAATGGTGTTGGCTACTCCAGCAGTGTCTGTTGCGCTTGCTGTGCCCTTCTGCTCATTGATGTACCATTAGTTGCTTGTACTTCTGTACTTGCTCCTTCGACTCAGCTGTGCTTATTGTGTTTGCAGTGTTGGTGATGCCTGCTCTACTCTCTGTACCTGCTGTACCAGTGGCTATGTTACTGCTTCTGATATGCCTTTTGCTTATTCTATGCCCACCATGTTGACTATGCTAATAATGCTCATGGTACTGTGCAGTCTTTCTGCTCAGACTTTGGGTCAGGCTGTTCACACAAAATCTGCTGTGACTGTCAGTCTTCCACTTCTGTTGTAGCAACAGCTCCTTCTGTGCCCACTACTCCTGTTATCCATATTGCTTCTGTTTCAGCTACCCCTGCTTTGCAACCAGTGTTTTTTGCTTCTGCTTCAACTGCTGTCCCTGTTGTGATAGCTGGTTTTAAATTTTATGTTTCGGTTATGCTGACAGTTACAGTGAGAATACAGACCTTTGTATTTATATGGGAGTATCCTTCAGCAACAGCTGTTTCAGTAGTTGAAGCTCTAGAATAAGGTAGTGTGTTTGGTGTGATGGGAGAGGGAAACCCTGTCCACTCACCTGGCTGAAACCTTTTTTCCTAGGCCACTGAATATATGACAAATGAGATGGCTGATGGCCAGTGAGTCATGATTAAGCTGGAAGATGTTAATGGCAAGAGTGTTTAAGCATCAAATTCAAGCCAGACTGAGTAATTGGAGGGGAGTATCAGACATACTCTGTGACAAGAGAGTCCCTGTTAGGGTAAAGGGCGAGGTACACAAGGTGTTGGTAAGATCTGCCTTGTTGTAATGGCTAGAAGTGCACCATTGATGAAAACAGAACAAAGTAAGTTAGTTGTTTCAAAATTGAGGATGCTCAGGTTAATGAGTGGAATGATAAGAAGAGATAAGACGAGAAATGAATATATCAGGGGATCAGCAAAGGTTATTGAAGTGTCAAAGAAAGCCCAGGAAGTCAGTAATGGTTCAGGCACCATGATGAGGAGGGAAGATGATGAGTGACATTTTTCAGAAGAGATCATGGAAATGGAAGCACTAGGGACATGGAGAGGAAGGTTTAAAAGGCAATTGGACATAAGATAGAAACACATGGCAAAAGCTGATTAAAAACAGCAACCATGACTTGGGATTAAGCCTAGAAGAAGAAGGCTGTCAGGCCAAGACATCACTGTTGCTGTGCTGTTGGTCTTTGAATTTGACCATGGTTGTAAACCTGTATGATATCTTAACCTTTGTATTTATGTATGGTTGGTTGTTTGTATGTTATGGAAACAAGAAAAGTTTTTTTAGTCTTATTTTTGGTGTTTTTGCTTGCATCTTCTGTAAACCTGTATCTTTTATGTAAGTTATCCTTCTTCATGTGTGCAGTTTAATATTTCACTACTGTATATAGCAATACTGTACAGTTATTTACTATACAGTTATTATTGTTCTTGTGAGGTATGCGACCTCGTAATGTATATAAATACTTCAGGTTTTCTTGTTTCGAAAAGTATGATTCTTTAAATTGCAGGTGTTTATTCATATATTCTGATTTCCTTTTTGCAGGGATGGAAGTTTTCCATGAACTTTTCCATAAGGATGCCAACAGTGGTTGCCCTTTCATTGTTGGTTCTGTCAGATGGGGATCATTTCTCTTTCCCTTTCACTGCTGCAGCTGGGAGAATCATTATTTCACCAGTGGAGTTAACTTTCTGTTCTCCCCTTGTGCAGTGCAATGGGATTTCTATGAGCATCAAAGAGTACCACTCTCTCTCCTTGAGCTCTTCCTTGTGCAGTTGTGGGCCTGACTCTCCGCTAATGAAGAGTTAGACTGTTAGGAATTTATGGTGGAAATTCATTTCAGCTATAATCTGGTTCGGATTCCTCAATAAGCTGTAGGTCCTGTTGCTAAGTAACCAATTGGTTCTTAGCCACGTTAAATAAGTCTAACTTTGGGCCAGTTCTAGGAGAGCTGTTAATCAGCTCAGTGGTCTTGAAAGGTATACTTATTATTCTGCTCTCCTTGTGCAATGGCCTGAGCAGGAATGGGTCACCCACCTGAATCTGGTTGTTCATGCCTCTGCAACATAGGCACAATCACTGATTCTCTTCAGAGTCTTGAAAGTTGCTACAGAGTTCTCCTTCTTGGGGATCTTTTTGCTTTGGCTGAAAACTCTCTCATAGGGTTCTGTATTGCCAGGGTCCCTGCTTCAGCAACAACCCCCTCTGCTGCAGCTGTTAGTTATACAGATTTTCCTCCTCCCAGCCCCCTTGAATTCTGCAGTTTCACATTCAGACTGTGCAACCAGTGAAGAGGGTGGTTGGTTTCTGCTTGTGGATCCAGGTGGTACATAAAAAGGGCAATTTCTCTTCCTTCAGGGAATATAGCAGACCATAAATGGGAGCTTTATATGATTGATGGATTTGTATGAAAAGAATTAGTTTATTTTCTCAACTCATTTCTTCTTCATATTAAGAATGCTGATTATGTGACTTGGAATTATTGCAAGTTTTGCTAAACTAAAAAAAAAGATAATCAGTTGATTGTCAATTTCCAGTTAAATCCATTAACTTCTTGCCTTGATAAAATCATGGGAGAGATAGTTCATGTGTGTTGTATGTGGTGTCTGAAATATGGCATGAGAAAGATGAGTTCTACCACGGTTATGCATAGAATTCCATGCATGCAATGCCTTGGCATCCAAACAACATCATTTTGCTTTCTTTTTCAACCTGAAATAAACATATAACATCACATGGAGGTCTAGCATTTTACAGGAGTTGTACTCTTCTGCTGGTTTGCTCCTTAGGGGCTACTGTTTACATTGTTCCTTGTACCACACACCAAAAATATTAGTAAGGGTTCTTTGCAGATTCCTTCAGACTCCAGGTTGCTGCTTTATTTTCATTCATTAACCTACATTCTTCCCACCTAGGCATCCAACTTTTTTAACATTACCTTGTTTAAGTTTTTCACATCACATTTAAGAACATCCTTTGTCATGGAGCACTGTATTTTATATTATTATAATAGTACAAAACTTTTGCTTTGTGGTTTTAGAGGAGAATTTTCAGTTTTTGTTAGTTTTGTTGAAATCTAAAAACTGGTTAGTCCTCGACTGATGCAGGGGGGGATTTGTTCCAGGACTCCTTATGCATATCAGAATTCAGATAGATTCAAATCCCTTATACAGATTGCCATAATACACTGTATATGAGGTATTTTATGCATAGTATGCTTAACATATGAGAATTTCTTGTACCTAGTATTTACTATAAAAGTCTTTAGATTACTATAGTACTGTACCTGTAAAAGTATAAATACAGTTATCTTGATTTGTTTAAGGAGTAACAAAGAAGGTCTGGCTACATTCAGTGCTGACATGGCCATCATAACCATACTTTCATATTTCACGTTTGCAGCAGCAATGTGACGTTTTCTTTGATGCCAGACTTCAGAATTCTTTCATTTAGTGACCAGAAAGAGAAACTGAATTAAATAAAATAAAATACTGAATTTTAACAAGAAGAGAAATTATAAATTCATTCTCTTTCTCACTTTTGCTGGAATTTCAGTTATGTAATAATGAATTTAATTTAGTAAACCTTAAATTCACTCTCATACAAAAGTGATACATCTACAGTTGCAATTGTATCTGCAGGAGTCTGGCTAGGATGTGTCATATTTCACTTTCAAGCTGTTGTTACATATGTATAAGCATATTGCAATTTGGTAATAGACCAGATAATCCTAATATATTCTTGTACAAAGCTTGGCATTCACTCTTATGTACTGTAATAGTCATTGAGTCTACAGTATGTCTTGGTAAGGGTACATGATAGCTCTGTTTCAGGTTGTCGTTATACTTGTGTAACAGCATGTTGTAAGGCGATAATTGCCTTTAACTTATTCTTTACATTCTTGGTGTGCTGGCAAAAAGAAAATTTAAGTTTTTGGTACTGGAACCTTACTGTATTTTATAAAGTATTTTCCAGCCTTGTGTTTACGACTTAACAATTTCTTTATTCAAGACTTTTATGCTGATTTAAAGACCTGAAAGAGAAACCATAAACATACGATTGAATACCATACAGAATACACTATTAGTTAATAAATAAAGGAAATATAAATTGTTTCTCTCTCTCTCTCTCTCTCTCTCTCTCTCTCTCTCTCTCTCTCTCTCTCTCTCTCTCTCTGTTTGAATTATATATTAGTGAATCCAATTCTTTGTAGATAATAGTGATCAATTTCAAAGTCGAGGCTATATAGCAGCTTATTGTAATAGGTAATTTTAATACATGCATGTACAGTATCAGCGCTTGGTCATCTGCATATAGCAGCTCCCAGGGACCTCTGTTTTTAGCACTTTTTTGCAGCTTCCTCCATTACTTTGATCAACAGCAAAGGACTCAGGACTGATCCTCGATAGACACCAACATGTACCTCAGATTTTTCAGATACAGTAACCACTATATTCACTCTAGATCTGAAGTTCTGTAGAGAAACATCACTATCTGAACAAGTCTTTCTGGTACTTTATGCCTTTGTGATGTCTGTCTGTTTGTCTTGATGTTCTGTCAGAATCCTTCGTAGTGTCTACAAGTATGTAGTGTGATATATTCCTTCTTTTATTTTCCTGTATCTGCCATATAAAGACTTTATATTGTTGATCTCTCTGGCATGAAGCCAAATTGACAGTGTTCAACTTTAACATGTCTCAGACTTTCCTTCAGCACCACCTCTAATGCTTAAACAATCTTGTTCCCATATGATTACCTCATAGAAGTGCATCCTCTTTTCTGTTGTATAATATTATTGTTAGACTTTTTCTATTCTTGCCTCTTACTATTTCTTCATTTGATATGTTCTTATGTTGTCTTGTAAGTTTAGGGATAATTGGCCCTCCTACTTTTATTGTTTGTTATTCCATATGCTTTTTAATTTTTCATCTTTGCAAAGGCCTTTGTAACCTTTTAAAGTTGCTGTGTCCTATTGGTCTGTTTGTTGTGCCCACATCCACCAGCTCATGTTATTTTCCTTCATTCAGATTTTCAAAATATTTTTTGGTCATTCCAATGTCTTTCATATGAACTTCAAGTTTTCTGTTTTTATCTTTAATAAGCTTTACCACTTTTTACATCTTTAACATCTCTCCTCAGCCTCTGTGCTATCCTGGATGTATTGTTTTTTTGCCTTGGATGTGCCTAGTTGTCCAGTTAAATTTCTCCCAAATTCCTTTCTTGGACCTTGCCCACTAGCCTTTTAACCTCCCTCCTTCTCAACATCTATTTTCTTCCCTGCCTGGCATCTGCTGGAGCTTGAAGGCTCTCTTTCTTGTCCAGTTACCCTTTTGATTCCACCATTATGTCTGTCTTTCTCTGTATCCCTTCCCCTGTGTCACACAGCACATTTTTACTGCTTATTGTATGTCTTCTATTGGCAGTTTCCACTGGCCACTTTTTGATGCTACTTTGATTACCAATTCAAGGCTGCAAATTTTCACAAGGCAGGCCTGAAGGGATTCTTCTTCATTGAGGGCTAAAGATTGAAGTAAGGAAATGATGAAGTGAAGCAGTCAAGTAGAAAGAAAGCAAAATGAAATGTAGCACAGAACACTAAATATTGTCTGCATGATATAATTAGAAAGACAGCATTATTCTTGGAAGAATCTGCATGTTGGCTACCATCATGCAAATGGAAAAACACTGGCTGAATGCTCCAGTCTTGGGGACTTGAGTAATCATAATTTTACTAAGAGCAAGGATGGATCTAGTGCCTCTTCTTCCTAGGGGTTTTAAATAAAATTGTTATTATTTTTCTAGTGTATTAAAGAATCTGGTCTTCATGAGATATAGATGCTCTTTTAATATTTGTATTTAAATTAACAGTATTTTATAAGTGATTTTATGATTTAGTTTGGGAGTATTTATGCGTTTTGTATGGAAGAAGTTTTGTGAGCAAATTTTTATCAATAAGAAATTGTAACATAAAAACAAAAGTTCAACATTATGATTAATTTTGACACATGATCATAAAGAATATATTTTACTATATCTTCTGGTAACCTTTAACTTGGTCCAATTTTTTCTCATTTTTACTTTTTCTGAATTATTACCTCTTAAAAATCAAATACCAATACAGTAAATAAAACTGAGCCAAAGGATTTATTGTATTGTATAGTATAGTATCTTCTTTTAATCATGCATTTCTTTTCAACAGGTAACGAAGGCTATGGAATTTCTCCTGAACTTCGAGACTTGTTTAAAACTACCATTGCTATTCAGCCTGGTCGGGTATTAAGGACTGGCATGGACTCACTTAATGTATCTGTAGCCACTGCAGTGATCTTGCATGATATTACATCAAAAATTTCTGCGATAAATACTAAGAACAGTGCAAAGGGGTGATTATTTTTTATAGTTATTGTAAATAAAGATCTGCTCTTATGTTTTTTACAAATGTTTTAGTCACCCTTAGGTTAAGATAAGCAATTTGAACTGCTGATGGTATGCACTAGGAAAAATATTGAGTACTTTTCCAGTACTGCCAGAATACTAAGTTCTGTAGGCTTTTTAGGTAACTTGCTGAGGAAATTGTAACGTGATGAGAAATGAAGAATGACTTTGGAAAGAGAATCAAAGTGTGTACTGAAAATATTTTGCAACCTACCTAGTCTATAATATTGAGAATTAGGAATATCTAGGTCTTCTGAGAAAATCTTGGCTTACGTTGGAGCTTTGAACCTCATCAGCTTCATAAACTTAAAATTTAGTTGTATCTGGATTGGAGTTAGTTTTTGAAAAATTTTCAATGTAAAATCTCCCAACACAAAAATTGACTATATTTAGCATCAGCACTGGCAGCAAAGAGCAGAAAACATGAGATTAGGGATGGCCATTTGTAGTGATGATAAATACTGATATATTTTTTAGAATAAATATACAATGATAAATTTTTTTAGATAGGTAAATTGCCATTCACTGGGTGCTGTTGCTGTGCTGTAAGTTGATGTTCAAAGATGGAATTTGACCTCATTAGATGGTGATTCTGTGCTGTACTCTGACAAAAGACGAGAAACCAAGAGTATTAACTTTTCTAAAATCATCTTGGTATTGATGAACTACAGAAAACTAGACAGGTAAATACAAATGAAACTTTCATGTTGCATTACTCACCCTTTTCCTCAGAGAAGCTAAACTCTCCTAATGTGTTAGGAATGTCAGTAATCCAGACTTATCCCCTGGATTGTTGGAATAAATAACTGACTTCCATGACCAAGTTTACTAGTGCCTTTCCACTTCGTGAGCTGCAGATGGTCAGTTTAACCACAAAAAAGCAGAGGTCAGGTAGTCAGCTGGAAAAAAAAAAGTATATCTTAGTTTAACCAGACCACTGAGCTGATTAACAGCTCTCCTAGGGCTGGCCCGAAGGATCAGATTTATTTTACGTAGCTAAGAACCAACTGGTTACCTAGCGATGGGACCTACAGATTATTGTGGAATTGGAACCACATTATGACGAGAAATGAATTTCTATCACCAGAAATAAATTCCTCTAATTCTTCACTGGCCAGTCGGAGAGTCAAACGCCAGGCCAACAGCGTGCTAGCCGAGAGCTCTACCCACCCCTCCAATGAAGTCAGCTGGAACCTGATAGAAAGAATATGTCTCAGACAAGTTTTGATCTTATTTCATCCTCTAATGATGACAGTTCAAAGTCTATTTCTAACAATATAACAAGGTTCAATATGCAATGAACCCGGTAGGGGGTTAGTGCTGCTAGTGTAGGCCTACCAAAGGTTCTCTGCAGCGTCCCTTCAGGCCCTGGCCGCAACCCCTTTCATTCCTTTTACTGTACCTCCATTCATATCTTCCTTCCATCATGCTATCAACCCCCTCCTAACAATTATCTCATAGTGCAACTACGAGGTTTTCCTCCTGTTACACCTTTCAAACCTACCTACACTCAATTTCCTTCCCAGTGCTGAATGACCTCATAGGTCCCAGTGCTTGGCCTTTAGGCTAAACTCTATATTCCAATATGCTAGGAAGGGTCTTATTTTATCCTCAAACCCATTACTGATATTGAAGCTTAATTGTGCATTGCTTGAACGTCATGAGTCTATAAGAAGAATCATCCTCTGAATTCCCAGTAAATTAGCACTTGCTACATTGGGTCATTCCAGACTGAAAAACACTCACTATTAGTGTTCTCGTAGTAACATTTAACAATTCTCCACAGTTTCCAAAGTTTTGGATTGCCCTTCATTTTTTCTTCATTTTACATTCTCACTGCTTTTTCGTGTGTGTTATTTGTGTGGCGTAACATATTTACAGAGTTTGTAGCTTTCACCGTGTGCTGGAAGAACGTGCAGTATTTTACATAATTAATATTAGTCTGTATTCAGGACATTTATATTCAAATTGATATCTATGTTTAGTCTTGTCAATTTAATCTTGATTAATCATACTGGGATGTATTCTATTTCTCACTTAATTCACTTCATCTCTTAATTTAAAGTTATGTATAGGAGATCGGTGAAAATTTGAGTTCTTACAAGAATTCAAATAAAATAATTCTGAAAAATCGGGAGAGAAACTGTACCTTTCAGCGTTTAACCAAGTAGTCAATTTTTTCACCAGTTGGAATTGTTTCAGTTCAGATGATATGAGTCTGTCCTTTCATAGTCTTAGTGTGAACACACTTGCTTCTTTGGTGACAGGTTGACCGTATAGATTTAACTGTATTCTGTTTTCCAATGTGGTTGTTTATTTATATATTTCTTTGTTGAATGTTTCTTGACTGTTCATTTATGCTTTTTCTTTCTTTTGGCTAATCATTTAACCATTTTGGATGTGTTTAGCTAAGTACATTTTCACTAAGCTTAACAGTGGCCACTAATTCATTTGGCAAATACACACACACATACATACATACATATATATATATGTATATATATATATATATATATATATATATATATATATATATATATATATATATAAACCTTCTCCCTTCTGATTGTCCCTCTCACTTGCAGAAACTTTGAATAGAAGCATGATTCGTTCAGGAGAAAATGTTTAATCTCAGAATAAAGGTTTTTGAATCAGCGGGAAAGAGAGACGGCCGGTGAGTACAACAAGATGAAATTTGGTTAATTTTCTCGTGAATGAAGTTCATTGTTGAACTCAGAACTGAATATTTTTCGACATAAAAAAAAAATCATGCTGCAGTCTAACTGGGAAAGGAACGCGCGGGCGCGTCCGCACGTTTTTTTGATTCGCCATTCAGACCGCCGGTGCTCGGACTTGAATACTTCAAATGAATTCAGGATTTCGGGAAAAATAAGGAGGGAGATGAAAAACGGGATCTTTTGCTCTTTACTTTTTCGTTTTAGACAGAAGGTCGTCTGAGAACCATCAGTTCAGGCTCTCCTTAATTTCAAAATTCAAATTCCTCGCTAGGATCGGCGGCAAAAATCAGGAGACGGAATGCTAAAGATTTTAGTAAAGGAGTGGTAAGGAAAGAACGATCGTTCTCGTTTTCTTTGGCGCAATGAAAATTATTATTTTTCTTTTCTGCGGCAAAATGTTCTGCCGAAGATAGTTGGGAATGCAGGTAGTAAGTAACATGCTCCTAAAATCGCTAGTCTTTCCATCAGCATAGTCAAAGAATGTTGGACACAAAGCCCCATAAGGATTCTAGCTAATAGGTAAGGCAACTATGATTAATGAATATATATATATATAATATATATATATATATATATATATATATATATATATATATATATATATATATATATATATATATATATATAGTTGCTTTACAAGCGAATATCCCAGATTCGATTACCGAGCAAAAGCGGAATGCATCAGGCAAGTTCTGTGAAAGCCTAAGCAGTGAATTGTGTACCTGCTAGTTAGTCAACCGTAGGAGTTGAACCAAATTGGAGGAAGACATGATAGTGAGACTAACACCCTTTGTTTGAGGCCTTCATCTGCAAAGGGAAAGAGGCGTATTTTAATTCTATACAGTATATGCTAGTGTAGCTGTCCATTCAAAAATGACGTCAGTATTTTAGCCATTTTGCAACTGCTTCAAATAATATACCAATCACTCGACACCTCTCTGCATTTTCAAGATTGTTATAGGTCAACTTGGAGTTTTTTATACCGTAGGCTACTTGTCTCACACACTCGCGCGCACAAACATTCATTGTGCAACCTCCTGCCAAGGCTAAATAGTAATAGAATAGGCGTTTCCTGCAAACGAAGAACAGGCAAAGTTTTTATATATAATCGTTACGGTCATCATTGTCTCACTTTCCTTTTAAATATAATTTTTCAGTGTTGAAGTTACATCAAAGAACGGTCTGACTTCTTTTCAGAATATATAGGCAGGCAGCGTTGTGATTTTAAATAACCGTAAGGTTGAACATGTACTTTTGAACAAGAGACAGACTCAGAGAAAATGCATCTGCAGTGTCAGGTCACAACAGTTCCTCTTGAAGAGGTCAGCATTGCAATACCATGTCATGTTAAACATTTGATACGGGGTCACGCTTAACGTTTCTGACGTCACTGATGTCGTTTGGTATTCTGATTGGTTCACAAATGAAGACATGGCAACGCACCCTAATGTTTTAACTTTGCAGTGATATTTTGATGGTCATTTCGACTTTATTTTTCTTCCATAATTATATATGTATTTATATGGAAAATATTGATGTGAACGTCGCCATGTATATGTATTTCAGGTGATATTACAATTGAACAGAATATTGCTAGATGGCAACTCATCTCGGTAGCATTGAGAAGAACGAAGCGACTGACTCAGTGTTTAAGGATTCGTCGTCAGTGTTACTCTGCCAGTGTTGAGGGAAAGGTGTACGCTGCGTTTGATGCTCCACCAGTATTGTACAATGCTAGGGAGTGATATATAAGAAAACCGGGATTTGGTGAATAGCAAACATGGAGCGGATCTTTGGGGCGAATGGTAAGTAGGCGAGGGCAATTTCCGTGCGGTAATGATTTTCGAAATGATAGCAGGAGAGAGGGGAAAGCACTGCTTAGGATTCTAAGGGGAGGAGGTCCAGTCTCATCGATTTTTGAGGGGAGCTTCTCACACCCAGCCCCGATTTTCCCTGGGACTTGTCACATGCCCCTGAAATGGATGGACCAGGGTGAGAGAAGGGTGGGCATAGGGGCATTCGTTCCGAGATGGGGGGATGCGATCGCCAAAAAAAAAAAACGTCCCTTCGTAGCAGATAGCTTTCGTAGAGACCCTTTGTTTTAGCAACGTGGAAATTACATCCGAGGGAAAATGGCCTGTCCCGTAAGCGAGCTAACTGGGTAGATTTAGATGTCCCGCAGATGCCCTTTTCTAATTTAACAGTTTATTACGAAATGGTATATTACATAAAATTTTTTTAAACAGTTGCTTTGGGTCCTATATAAGACGAATAACGAAACACCAAAGCCTCGAGTTAATCAGAAAACCGTTTTTAGAAGTGCCCTGATTAATTGTATACGTTGATTCAAAGCCCTTTAGATGCATTTTTTCCTCTTTTTGTCGCTCTGAAGGGTTACTAGTCGATAATCAAGGGGTGGGGAGACGTATCACTGTAACCCAGTTTTAGTTTCCTTCCACTCGATTGAACAGGCCGAGGTAGGCCTAACAAAGCAGGGCGTAGGCCGATTGTGTTATGAATGTTGGTTCTACGCATTTTGTACGTGTATCATATCAAGCGGTTTTCAGGAAGTTAAATCGGTATTTTTTATGTTTAAAATTACCACGGGCCTGTTGGAAGTCAGCTGAGGAGATCCCGTAGATTTTCTAAGCAAAGGATACGCTTTTATCTGTCTATAACAATGCGCGCCATCTCGGCCTGGCATGGAAGATGGTTATTAGTTAGAATTGCAGTGATATTGAAGACTAATTTTCTAGGAAAGCCTACAAAGAGCAGATAGCAACCAGACTTAAGCTTGTCCTTTGCCAATTCAGAACCCTGCGTGATCGTAATTTACAAATTGTGAAGCAACCCATCACTTCTAACTTGACATAAACGTAACCAAGCTAACCATTACATTTATACTGTAATGGTTTGCAATTTTCTCAATTTATCGCACTGGATAAGAGGATTAAACACTTACCACAGACCTTATGGCTGTGTGAGGACACGAAGTAGACTTCTTGGCCTGGGAGGCGTTAAAATTCAATCATTTGATGGGCTCTAGATGCACGATTAACGGAGCAACAGCAATTAGGCTATACATGTGTTAGACACAGGATAGATAACAGCGCCCATGGGAAGCCTTTATATACGATGTAGACTTTATAATAAGGACAGTCTTTGGACAGAGGATAGTTACTTGACAGTGAAATGTACTTTAGATGCTAAGTAGACGTAAGCCCATGAGAAGATTGAATACAGGGTCAACGGTAGACTTTGAGAGGATACAGCCACGGAGTGGAGGTTAGACCAGGTTAAAGATACAGCCTCGGGTTAGATGTTAGAGTAGATGATAGATTTCAAACACGGTGTAGACGATAGATATAGAGGGTGGTTTCCCTGTCATGACAGGTGGGCAGCGTGCATGCGAATCTATAACATCGCCAAGTGATAACAGTAGACGTATCGAGGCCGGGAACATTGCAGAGTGGAGTAAATAAGTTAAAGAAATTTTTATAAACGCCTGCAGGAGCGAGACATGTTTCACAAGGACTGGGGATGCAAAGACTTAATCAACCAACGAAATATCACACTTTCATATTTTCAGGTATCATATAGCCCAAGCTTTCAGCAAGACGATGAACAGTTTAGAAGAACGTTAGAGGTTCTCTCTCTCTCTCTCTCCATACACATACGTATTCCTATACCTGTTTATGACCTTTTTTTCACGTAAGATAAGCTGGCATAAAGTAACAGACTGAACGTGAAATTTATTAATGGAGTAATAGAAGTTTTCTCAGGGCAGGTCATGTCATTGTGGCGCTGCTCTACTCGATCCCTAGCTGCAACCCCTTTCGTTCCTTTTACTGTACCTCCTCTCATATTCTCTTTCTTCCATGTTGCTTTCCACCCTCTCCGAACAATTGATATTGCAACTGCGAGGTTTTCCTTTTTCAAACCTTTATACTGTCAATTTCCGTTTCAGCGCTGAATGACCACATAGGTCCCAGTGCTTGGCCTTTGGCCCAAATTCTATATTCAGTTCAATTCCATATGTTGATGAGATTAATGGTGAAAGGAATATGGAGATGGCTTAGGCTTATTCTTCGCATAACCCCCTGGGTGAATAGTAAGTGATATCGTTAGTTGGGATCCTTAGGGCCAGAAGTACTTAGGGAGAACTATAAGAAAGGTGGTTGATTAGTGGAAAATAATATATTCTGTATATACTGTATATTATAGTGTCTTTCTTAGCCACTCGCCTTTTTCAGGTGGGACTGGCCCCAGAAAATGCTAGGGATGAGGTTCCTAACCTCTGTGTTTGTAACCCACCACAACCATCTAACTGCATGGTACATCATTCACTCTTTAGGTCCACAGAATCTCCCGAACCGCGCCCAAATCAGTTCTTTTAGTCGGGAAATCCGGCTCCTCTCACCGGTGAGACAAATGTTCTAAACCACTGAAACATTAAGACACCTATCAGCTTAGTAGTGAAGGGCATTTGTGTCGCTTACCTTTGGGACTAGTTATCAGTGTCGACGGTTAGGTCCGGTAATGGCTGCAGTTCACATATGAAATGGTGCGTGTCTCATAATAGGGCGGCTTATGCCTCGTCTCATCCTTCTCTCTCTCTCTCTCTCTCTCTCTCTCTCTCTCTCTCTCTCTCTCTCTCTCTCTCTCTCTCTCTCTCTCCATACATCACGGGCTAGTTTAGTGCAGTAGATTGCTTGTTCCTCCGTCATCTAACTTAGAAATGGTTATGTTCTCACAGGATCTTCATAATATGGTTTTATATAAGAGTTCCAGGCTACGTGAATCGTTTGGAAAATGCTTCTTCATGGTGGAAATAATATTCGTAAGACTACAAGAGAACGTATTCAAGTTACAAGTTACTCGGACATGTTACTACGGCCTTTGCAAGGCACATTTTTGTTTGTGAATTGTTTATAACAAGCTTATGCTTTTCGTAATTTGAAACTTTGGAAAAGCAGTCTGTATGAACATATACTGTATATATATATATATATATATATATATATATATATATATATATATATATATGTGTGTGTGTGTGTGTGTGTGTGTGTGTGTATATATATTATATAAAAATATATATATGGTCTATATATATTTTATTTATGTAGTGACTAACCAGACAAAGAAAATAAACGATAGTGCTTTTAATTCAGAGGCAAATGTTGCGGACAAACCAGTGGCCCTTATGTAGCCCAGGCCCGAAGAGAACCAGAAAAGAATGAGGAAGGGAGAATGGCAATGATGATGATGATGATGATTATTATTATTGTTATTATTATTCAATAGATGAAACCCATTTATATGGAACAAGCCCACCAAAGGGGCCATTGACATGGAGTTCAAGCTTCCGAAGAATATTAAGGTGTTCATTAAGAAGAAGTAAGAGATAAAGGGAAATACTGAAAGAAGAGATCCCACTCACTTGTTAAAAAAAGAAAAAAAATCAATAAATTAACAAATAGATAAAAATGCATTGAAATAGGCCTACAAGGAGAGTAGTATTAGGGTAGCAACGCATCTACCCTAGGCCTAAATGAAGTAGATACAAAGATGGACATGAGAGAAATGAAATGAAAATGCATGTCACTGATCTAACACCAGCCCTCTGTAAGAATTTTGTCACTAAACATCCAATATGAAGTTTTTTTTTCAGCTAGTAAAGGCGAGATTGGTTTGATTATGCTAAGATCTAGGAGGGGCAAGTTTTAATTAACAGTGGAGACGGAGAATCATTGTACTGCTTTTTTTCGGGCACAGAAGATAATGAAGTGGGATTTTTCTTGTTCAAGCTATCTTAATTACTTATAAGTTGGTCTCTCTCTCTCTCTCTCTCTCTCTCTCTCTCTCTCTCTCTCTCTCTCTCTCTCTCTCTCTCTCTCTCTCGCTTGCTGTTCCTTAACGTATTGGAAACTAGTTCCTGCTCGTCTTTGAAATTTATTTTGATATATATTAAGGTTATATACTCAAATTCATAGTTGTGCTCTGGTGATAGGAGTATAAGCTCTGCCAAGCTGCAATTTGACCCCCCCCCCCTTTCCCCCACCTCCCTCCCCTAGTGTAGGCTACCTCCGACAGAAGGCGCCCTATATAATGGACCAATTAAAACTTCTGCATCTGAGGGTTCAGTTAAGATCTTCCTTCTTTCTTTCCGTCACTTTGCAAACTTTCGGTCATTGTTTTCATTACATGATACCCTTCCTTATCTCTCTCTCTCTCTCTCTCTCTCTCTCTCTCTCTCTCTCTCTCTCTCTCTCTCTCTCTCTCTCTTCGCGTTTCGTTGTCGAGGTCGTAACCTATTTAGGCTCGTTTTGACAGACTTTGGACTTGGTCTGTTATGTCTGGAAAGGAATATATATATATATATATATATATATATATATATATATATATATATATATATATATATATATATATATATATGCATGTAGAATTTCCTGGTCACGTTTTACCAGATACGTATATAAGTGTAATAGCCACAATGCCTTCTTAACTTCTCGAATTCTTCGTGCTTTTTTGGATACGCTTGTCACTACAAAGCCTTAAGATCCAAGTGCAAGAAATATGAAGAAATTATAATGAGAGAGAGAGAGAGAGACTTAGATAACGGAAGATTATGAGAATCAAGGATGTTTGAAAAAGAATAAAAGAATTCCAAAGCACAGCAGTAGAAGGAAAGAAACAGTCATCGAGAGGAAATGCTTGAACTCATCAGGACACTAGTTCAAATTGTTGATTAGGGGAGAAACAGGAACCGCCCCCCCCCCATGCACCGGGGAAGAGGCAAGGGCGTGGCCATTGATCGGTCGAATTGTCTTTGGTTTAGTCCTATCGATGGAGGAGAGACAATGTGAAGCACCTGAAACTTAGGTACAGGATTCTTAACAGCTACGATTGAGGGCAATAATAAACTAAAGAAATTGTAAGAAATTAGAGAGTTTAGAACGTCTAAACAAAACAGATCTGAAGTGATATGAACACCGTATGGAGCTTGCAAGCAGAAATTACTGGAGAGGGCATAGAATTAGATATCCGCAGCATAGGAGGATTAGGCCTAAATATAATGTTACAGAAACATTGATGTTCTCTGCTAATCCCTCTGTCATGAAATAATAGTAGGTGGTTCATCCTTTGGTGTCCTTTTTTGCTCAAGCATGCTCCATCGGTTAATGCAGAGAACACGAATTTGCGATTCCCTCGTTCAGTGTACTGTACGAACGAATCTTATTCTTTGGGAAGTAGTCTATAGAAAGCTCAAGCATTTTTTTTTTTTATTTTCAACTGAGCTTGATCTCATAGCTTTCGTTTCCTTTGGTTTCTTGCTTGTTGTCACCGGTTTGTTTACTTGTTGATATCTGTCCATTATACACGTTTTACTTAGCTTCCCTTAGCTTTATTTTCCTCTCGTCACATGACTATTCACAACTGAGATGGCCTGCCTAGCAAATTAATAGGCTTTTCGGGTTTAGAAATGTCCATTATCTCAAACAATTTGGAATCGTATGTCAAGCAGTTCCTTCCCTTACATACAGACGTTATAGCCTGCGGAAGCTTGCTTTGCAGTAAACGTCATTTTGTTCTGGACGTTGAAACCACTGTCTAATTTTTAATATTCGTATTTCTTACCAACCAGGCCTCAGAAAAGGTAAAAGTGTAAAGGACGTTTATGTCATACTGCTGTGCGGTCATTGTCGTTTGGGCTGGAGGCTCTTTCGTCATTGCTCTTAAAATATCTCAGCTTTCACAGCTTGTACATTATGATTATGAAGATAAGTAGCACTAATCTCTGTTGCCCGAGACTTATGAAGAATTTGTGTGTGGGTATTAATAATAATCTAGGCTAGGGAAAGTCTAGGGTTCCGGGTTCAAGCCTTGCATGAATGCTGTGGGGCTTATGAAATAATTATCACCGTAACTGGTTACGTAGTAACCCTGACTTCAGCGTCATTGTTTACTTCCCCTGGGCAGAAGGGAGCTGTTCTAAAGTTTCTCTGTAACTGAATAGATTCCAGGGGAGCTGGTGTTTATATTCTAATCCGTATGGCCCACCCGGACTTGGTGGATCAGTGCTGAACTTCAGGGCGCAAGCTACCCCTCTGTTCCCAACGCTCTGATCGACTTTAAGGATGTTTTGTTTATATTCATGGGAGGATGAGCCTCCGTCCCGCGGGACGCTGCTAGTCCCCTCTGATTAAATGCCCTTCGTTCGGGTGGATGTGCCTGTGTCTAGATTTTTTTTGTGGGGGGGGGCTCGTGGCAGTTAGGACTCAGAGTCTTCGTCGTTGTCATGTCTGTCACAATTATAGCATTTTTATGTAAGATTGTTATGCCGGGCGCTGTACACCTGCGTACTAGATCAGTTAAAAAGGAATCCTCAACGGGTTTTTTGTTAATGTAATTGATACTGATGTTGAAAATAGTTTTTAATACCGTGCTAATTATATTCGATCAAAATATCCGGGTAGATTCCCTTTTTACTGTTCTGGGATTAATTAAATTGACAGTGTTGTTTTTTATCGTTCTAAGTTTAATTCTGCCCTCCGGTGGATTCATAGGAAACATGTAGCCTAAATCCTTATTGCTACATTTGTATATGCAAAGCAGATGCACAATAAGGCGCTCTAATTATTAAAGTAGTTATGGCTTAAGGGAAGGTTTTGGTTATGGTACGGTATGTTTACCAAGTACTTTACATGTTAAAGAAGTGTTCTTTTGCATATTAGTTTCCATTATTAAAGAAATGTTTTTTGCATATTAGTTTCCATTCAATAGCCGTGCCTAGCAGCGTGTTTGTTTTTACCAGAAACCGCCAAATATCCATGTCTAGGCTTAAGTGTTGAGTACTTTAGGATATAGAAAGTTGATTAAACAATATGTTGTTTAGTCATCTTGGGATGATGACTCGTAAGGCGGATGTAGGTGTAAAAACAGTGATAGCACATAATAATGTTATGCAAACGATTCAGACTCGTGAACACATGTTGCAGATGATGTAAGGGAGTGATGGTGACGTTTATAAATTCGTGTTGATTGTAGATGAGTAGTTTTAGTTGTGCATGAACACATATTTAAGATAAGTAATGACATTGCGTTTCTCTGCACCTTTTCCAAGCAATGACATTGCGTGTCCTTCTTTCTCTGCATCTTTTCCAAGTACTGACATTCGTCTCCTTTCCTTGCGTCTTTTCCCACTTGTGTGTGGGGTCGATGCTTCTGACATTTGCCCCTCACCTGGCTCGGTCATAAACACCGTCCTCTGACAATTGTTTATCTCTCAGATCTGCGTATAAAATCGCATATATTGATTATGTGTATAAGCGTCTTTCTTTTGGAAGGCATGGATGATGTAGAATTATGAATTAAAATGTCTTTGGGATATATATCCTTTTTTAAGCTTAATTCTAAATCCAGTAAATTGGCAGTTGGTGTACTAGTTATACTCCTCTGATACTGATTAATCTTCAGTAAATCTGTGCTTGACTTTACTTGATCTTCAGTAAATCTGTGCTTGACTTTACTGATTCATCTTAAATAAATCTGTGCTTGACTTTACTGATTGATCTTCAGTAAATCTGTGCTTGACTTTACTGATTGATCTTCAGTAAATCTGTGCTTGACTTTACTGATTGATCTTCAGTAAATCTGTGCTTGACTTTACTGATTGATCTTCAGTAAATCTGTGCTTGACCCTGCTTGAGTATAAGCTCTGAATTCATACTTTAAACATTTGTTGATGTATACAATATAACCTCAAGCAAGAGGTTCTTGAGCCAGGCATACTATCTGTCATACTGTCGAAGAGTTGTTTAAACCACATCGGTATTAGTATTAATGTGGTGATGTGATAGTATTATACTTCCTTCATTGAGCGAGTGAGCTTATAAAATATATAGTCATGTTCCTGTCGAAATGAGCTGAAATATTACATCATTACTGTAGTGGTGACAGATACCATTGAGTCACATCATTATGGAAGAGTAGAGTTACAAATCGTACGATGCAGTTGCATTAGTGAACGGAGATGATATGGACACAGTTATTTAAGAATATGTGAAGTCTCTATGTAGTGATGTCAGTAATGAAGCAGTGATATTATCATATCTGTTGAAATGAGTGAAGATATCAAATTGACGTAATGATTGTAGTTGAAATGACCGGAGCTGAGAAGTAAAGGCTTCTACATCGTTTCCGGAATAGATATAGCCCACGAGTCAGTCAGTCAGTTTGTTTGCTGGAAGAGATATGCCGTAATCACATCTTGTAGGAAATTTGATATTTTCGCGGTGTTGGAATTTAACATATATAAACTTGCAATATATATATATATATATATATATATATATATATATATATATATATATATATATATATATATATATATATATATATACAGATTTTGAATGATTCTGAATCGCCACTTTAGAGCAAAAGATATGTTTTTGCTGCTGTTGAAGTTTGCTGATTGAAAACTCACTCTCTCTCTCTCTCTCTCTCTCTCTCTCTCTCTCTCTCTCTCTCTCTCTCTCTCTCTCTCTCTCTCTCTCTCTCTCTCTCTCTCTCTCTCTCGTTCTGCGGTCTCATACCTTTGATGGCATGGAAGTAATCTCCTTGTAAAATTACAGATTCGTAATGGCCGATGTTCGTGCAGTCGGATCAAAAGGAAAATGCTTATAGAGTGGGTTGAAGGGGAGGGGGGGAGGGGGAAAGCGAGATAGGACTCTCATCAACAGTGACTCGATAGCATAAGCTAACAAACAAAAGGCCGTTGACGTTTGTCACACCGTTTCAGAAGTAAACAAACAAACAGAGCGTGGCGTCCAAGGGAAATATTCTTGGTATTCATCATCTAGTCGTGAAGGACGAAGGAAGCAGACAGATGGTGGTCGCCTTCTTAGCTTTTTTTTTTTTTTTTTCCTCGCACTCCACACCCCCCTTTGCCGCCTCCTCCACCTCCTCCTCTTCCTCCTCCTCCTCCTCCTCCTCCTCCCTTTCGCTCGAGGCGTGAGTAATAGTAGATAGCGGTGGAAAAGTGAGCGTTTTGGAAAGGCTTGTAATATGACGGGAGTTGCCAAACAGCCTTTAGTCGACGCCTGAAAAATGTCTCGATCTCATATGTCCTGGAACTGGCTTTCACTTGACGCTCTTCTTCCTAACGCTGGGTTTCTGCGTTTGGAAATACAGTCCGTTTACTTTCCAGAAGGTTTGCAATTGACTCCAGGTGGCGAGGCTCCGGATCGCTTCTTTCTTCCCCTGCCAGGAGACTCTGGACCATCCCGACACACCCTTCCCTTCCACTCGATCAGCTACGGTCTCTCACTCTCTTCCCACCCCGGACCTGTATCTACTGTATATACCCATGTTCACCCGTGAACAGTCGTTGGGAGCCTGACCAGCAACATTCATATAGCCTATTTCTTTTCCTTATGATGACCCTGCATGCATGCAAATCATCAGTGTTGTTATTACTCGTCGTGAGCATATAGTTTTACGGAGTAAGGTCAAATGGACTGAAACTCAACAGATATATAAGTATTTGCGTTTAATTACCGTCGTCTCTAAATCGTACCTGAAATTGGGTTACCAAATCTAAACATTTATTTTCAAAAGACCGTGAGAGTCAGTACATAGAAGTCTTTCTTGTTCAGAGATGGTTTGCTGTTTATTAAATCTATATGGTTGTAAATTTGAATTAACATGAATTAATTTACCACAGAGGATATTCTTAGTGGTAGAAGGTAAATATTAATCTCTCCGCATGATGTTCTGCCAAATGAAACCGATAACCAGTGTAGCCTCTGTTCACACCTGCGAGAGAGAGAGAGAGAGAGAGAGAGAGAGAGAGAGAGAGAGAGAGAGAGAGAGAGAGTTACGGTGTTGAAAAGTTATCTTGAAACGTTTGAGGTTTACCTTAAATATTTTTCACAATTCCCAGTACGTTAACAGCCCCATTATAGTGACTATTTCATTACAAGCACTCATATACTATCATCATTAGCTGCTAACCTAACGGAAGCGTGCAATTGAAGCACAGCTTCCTTTATTGCAAGAGGAGCCCGAAACTTGCTCATTTCTGTTTACTCTCTTTGTTTCACGGTGTTAGGAGCACGTGGCTCCCTATCAGCTGATCCCTGCACACACACACACGCACATTGAACTTCCCCTACACCCCCCTCCCCCTCCAGCAGCGTCGAAATGCCACTATCTATCCGCCTCTCGCTTCCCCCCACGTTTATAACCCCATCTGCCCTCCCTCACCCCGCCCCACGGACACGAAGCCACAGCTAATACCATCTGGTACTCCTGTGTGGCGTCCCTGCTCCTCCCTCGCTCTGTCTAGAGAGCTTTGCGTGGAAACAGAAGCGTAAATGCGGCAAACACGTGGAGATGAAGACTAGAGAGAAAGAAAGGGTTGATTAGAATCGCGTTACCTGTGCTTATCGGAGATGGTTGCACTCGACAACTGCCCACCTTCTTTTGGTGGCCCTATCGGATACTTTCGCTCTTGAGAAGGAGGCCCTGCCTTTGTTGTCGCCTCCCGCAGAGAATGCCAGATGTTTAGGGGCGCTATCTTTATTCGAGGGAGAGAATAGGAGCGAAAGATATAGAGACAAAGACATCAGTTTTGAAACGTTCCTGAATTGGTAATGATATTGGATGCATTGATTTAAACCGTTGTGATGTATCGTTAAGCGTTTAGTATCACAAACAGCTTTTAGTATCTCGGTTATCGAAAGTATAAAGAAAATAAAAAGCTGTGTGGTCTGATTCCTTATTAGTTGAGTGCACATCGGACGAACGCCACGTTGAGTTAGGTAGGACGATTTTTTGGTTTGGAACCTGACGTAGGTAGCCTGCTAATTAGGGAGGCATTTCCTCAGTCCCTCCTTTACAATTCGTGGACACATCGGCATTTGCCAGGAGCTAAATGATATTTATTATTTATTATTATTATTATTATTATTATTATTATTATTATTATTATGACGCAACCATGGCTAGTTGGCATTTGCCAGAAGCTAAAGGGATATAATTATTATTATTATGGCTAGTTGGCATTTATTATTATTATTATTATTATTATTATTATTATAATGATGCAACCGTAGCTAGTTGGCATTTGCCAGGAGCTAAATGATATTATTATTATTATTATTATTATTATTATTATTATTATTATTATTATTATTATGACGCAACCGTGATTTGCCAGGAGCCAAAGGTTATTATTATTATTATATTATTATTATTATTATTATTATTATTATTATTATTATTATTATTATTATTATGACGGTATCGATTGGCTGGCTGCACAAAGGATATTATTATTATTATTAATGATGGTAATAACGGTAGTCATTATGACAGTTGTTGGTAAGTAGTTGAACAGTTGTTTGGAATGTAGCCCGTGGGTAATTTTGTCAAGGATGTGGTGGCGCCGATGATGATACCCGTATCCCGAGGTACGTGAAATGGGCATCAGACGAGTTTGAAATGGCAGAGCTGTTGCTCTTAATTTTTTAAGGAGCTCATTGGAGCTGAGTTGAATATAGAGTTTAGGCCAAGCACCGGGACCTACGAGGTCATTCAGAGGTGAAACAGAAATTGACAGTAAAAGGTTTGACAGGTGTAACAGGAGGAAAACCTCAAAGCAGTTGCACCGTGAATCAATCATTAGGAGAGGGTGGAAAGCGGATATGAAAGGAGGTACAGTAAAAGGAACGAAAGGGGTTGCAGCTGGGGGCCTAAGGCTGCTGCGAAGAGTAATGCTTACAGTGCACCGCATGAGGTGCACTGACGGCACTAACCCCCTACGGTGTAGTTCATTGGAATTATAATATATACTCGTATGCAAATAAATACGTGATTACTACAAGATTATTGTATATCTTTACGCTGTTTTTATTATTTGTAATATTTTCGGTGAAGTGTTCAGTAAAATGAAAAGAATACTCTACAAATAATAAAGCATATTAGTCATTAGGAAATTGAAATGATGTAGGCTATTAGGAAATTGAAATTTGATGAGTGATACACAGGGATATACAGGAAACCGGTCACCGATACTTCCAGTCACAGGAAACGTTCGTATTAGTAACTTAGGATGGGCACAGTGGCATTTCCTCTTGGGCATTGTAAGAACAAAGAAGATACCCGCGTCTGAATTGCCTCGATGCGGATATTTATGTTTTTTTAATATTTTTTTTTATTTGATTATATTAAAAAAGTTATTGACCATACCCCTTTTTTCTTACCTGCGAGGACCCAGGTGTTTAACGAAGTAAAACAAGTCTCTCTCTCTCTCTCTCTCTCTCTCTCTCTCTCTCTCTCTCTCTCTCTCTCTCTCTCTCTCTCTCTCTCTCTCAATATTTTTGGTTCGAAATTCTGGTATACTGTTTGATTTTAGTGATGCTTTTGCAAGTTCTTGCTGGAAGCATTGGAGTTTTATTTGACGGTAGTATCACCCCTTGTTTTTCAATGCTGGTTAATTGAAGGCTTGATTTTTGTCTGCTTTTCTGGTCTATGTATGTATTGCATCGTATTTTTCTAATAATAATAATAACAATAATAATAATAATAAGGTATTTCTTCAGTAGTCATTACGGTCAGTAGTGTTAAATGATGGAATAAAGATGGAACCCAGTCTTTAAAAAATGAAGATACCCAATTTTACTCTTCATGTAGGTGAATAAATTAAAAGACACTTATCGTTACACTTAGTCAAGCTGAACTCTCTGGACAATTTGTTTCGGTCCCTCTTATCATTGTAATCCTTTTCTCCTAGCACGCTGTTTATTGGTCGATTTATATTTTCTTTTGAGCTCTAGTTGCATTCTTTGCACAGTCTTCTTTGTCATTCAGTTCGGGTCTCAGCCACGTACAGTCTTCCATCAAACCAACATTCGCTATCTCATCTATCTGGCCTCTGTTTACCCTCATAATATTACTCATGCTTCCACTCACTTCCTGTGTCCTCCTTTCACCATCCCCTGGCACTTCACTAAACCTAGCCAACGTTACCTAGCTTCCAACATCGGCCTTCCCAACGTCCATTTATAGCCTCTTATTTCATAAACTTGCGGCTGTCATCTCTTTCTATAAGTGTCGTCGCACCACCCAAATTAATAATTAATAATAATAATAATAATAATAATAATAATAATCTTTATTGCAGCTTAGGGCCATATACACGGAATATACAAATACAATGAAAATGAACAGAATGGGAGACATAAAAAGAAGCCCTTGTTTGAATATCCATTGTACTTCGATGTAAGCTTTCTCCCTCCTACATTTACATAGTTTTTTCAGTATGCACACACCATGCATCATCAGTGCTGTCCACCAGTGATGTATAATGTTTTTGTTAGAGGTTTTCCTGTAGTTCACGCTGTGAGCTCACAACTTTTTCCCCTTTGCGCTGAAACAATCCGTGGCCTCTTGTGCCACCGTTTCCTCTATGCAAAAGGACAATTATTATTCTCACTCTCAAGTTTGGAACTCCCAAAGATTATTTATACATCAACAGCATTCGGAATGTAATCGCCACCGTAACTCAACTTCACAATCTCAAGTGTTCGTATTGCCTTGGTAGTATTTTGCTTAATCGTGATTATGGGGTTAGTAACAGAAAAATGATAATGAAATGTTATATTTAAAATTCACGTGTCTTCCACATAGATTCCATTGATTTTTTATATTTATTTTTACTTACTATAACTCTTTATCGTCATCGTCAGGTTTTTGTGGTACTGAGGAAAGTATTTACTTTTGTGATTGCCCTTCTTAAGCCTTGATTAGATGGAGGTCTGTGATCAGATCTTGGATAATTCCCAATAGGCTTTGCCGTAGAGAAAGTTTCTAATCGATTGTTATCTTAGCTCAAACCCCCGTTTGGGGTACGCAGTTCTGGTAGTAACGTTATCAGTGGAGATGACTGGAGTATGTATATATGGTTAGATGACTCACTGTTTAGAGGCGAACGTCAAGATGTTATTGGTTAAGTCTGTTTTCTTTTGAGGCGTACAGTATTTCACTGAAACTATAATAATAATAGCTTACAGTCAGTTTTGATTTTGAATTAGAAGGCCTTCAGGATAGAAATTTCTCGTTATTGACAAAACTGCTTCAAAATATCGTGAATAATTTTCAAGAGAAGTCTCTCCCCTTTTACCCTATAAATTTCCAAGAGAAGTCTCTCCACTTTTACTCTATAAATTTCCAAGAGAAATCTCTCCTACCCTATAATTTCCAAGAGAAGTCTACCCCCTTTTTGCCCTATAAATTTCCAAGAGAAGTCTCTTCTACCCTTTAAATTTCCAAGAGAAGTCTCTCACTTTTATTCTATAAATTTCCAAGAGAAGTCTCTCCTTTTTACCCTATAGATTTCCAAGAGAAGTCTTTCCTTTTTTACCCTATAAATTTCCAAGAGAAGTCTCTCCCTTTTACCCCATAAATTTCCAAGAGAAGTCTCTCCCGTTTACCCTATAGATTGCCTTGCAGGCGTCTTGCATATTCTCATGGGAGGGTTTTGACGTGAGGGTACAATGGTACCATAGAGCTACAGCATAAGCAGCTTTTCGGCGCGTGGAAAAGGTTCAATCTCAGCGTTCGATGTTGTGGGCCGTCACTTTCAACTGCTATTGATGGTTTATAAGGGGGGATAAGTGCTCTTAGCTATAGGGCTGTTATAGATAGGAAATGCTATATATATCATTTATAGTCTGCGGTGTGGGGGAGTGAAATGATTCGTTGATGCATCTGTGTAAGTGAGGGGGAGTGTCTTTTGATGTTCTTTTGTCATTCTTTTTTTTTTTATGACCAATGAATGGAAGATAAACTCTTCTTCGTGGTTCATAAGGAAAGGACGCGTGTTCCCTTCCTCTTTATATTTTTTCCTGTATTTTTTTTACCGCTCAGCTAATCCCAACCAGACACCATATAAACTGAGACAGTAGACATTACACTGGCGCCACATGGCGGATGCTGCCACAGATAAAAGGTATGATTTCTACCGTCAGACGTGTTTATCTATTCCATACATTCGCATCTCTTCGCCGTAGGACGGTAGTGCCGTTAGTGCATCTCACGTGGTACACTGTAGGCATTAAAGGTTCTTTGCAGCGTCCCTTCGGCCCCTAGCTGCAACCCCTTTCATTCCTCCGTTCATATTCTCTTTCTACCATTCGAGTTTCTACCTTCTCCTAACAATTGCTTCATAATGCAGCTACGAGGTTTTCCTCTCGTTACACCTTTCAAACCTTCTTACAGTCAGTAGTTTCCCTTTCAGCGCTGAATGACCCTCATAGGTCCCAGCGCTTGGTCTTTGGCCTGAATTCTACATTCCAATTCCAATTCACGTTGCTAGAGTGACAATACATCTGCAGGGATGCAATGTTCATACCAAGTCTTGCAGCATCTGCCGGCCAGAAATCTTATATTACTTATGGCAAGAGAGGCTGTCTTGCCAGTGGAGCATAAAAAAAATACGCTGTCTCAGTATATTGGTCTATTAACTCTCTGTGCCTTCTCGCATAAGGAGTTTCTGGTGTCACCCCATGTGAAAAATGGGAAAAAGCACGTTAAACGAAGAAGAAGAATTGCCTTGGCGGAGGTCTGCACCCTGCTGAGTGCTCAGGTTTTATTGCTCTTGGAATCGCCCTCATTTACTCAGCATTCTGAAGAGATGTCTATTTAAGTAAGAGTATCGCGTAACAAACGGGAATTATTTTTCAGTCGCGCAATTAACGAATATTCAAAAGAACTAGGAACAAGCGGACGATGTCAATTGCAGCCTCTTAAGAAGGCATCCAGCTGTACAGGGATGGGGACGTGATCTTCACATATGTACGCCAGATTATCGTTTCGGGTGTTAGTCAGCCTCATGTTTTATGAATGATATTTGTGTGGATGTTCGTCACCCCGCGGGAGCTTTGGCTGTTTGTGGGACTTCGTTGTTGATTGTAGGGATGTTTCATCGTTGTTCTTGTGTATATATTCTTATGGGACGAGCCAGAATAAGCCATTAATTCGCAAAGTAGATTGCACTAAAGGAAAAAGGAAAACAAAGCGTAAGAACTATGATAAAACACAAGACTGAACGTACACACACACACACACACACACACACACACACACACACACACACACATACACATACATATATATATATATATATATATATATATATATATATATATATATATATATATATATATATATATATATAAGAAATTAGGAATGTTGATATTACGATGGTGATGAAGGCAATGACACAACAATAATAATGATAATTTTTCAGGTAACTTTTTTTTTTTTTTTGCAACGTGTGAGATGACTAACAAAGACAATTTTAGGACTGTTTTGATGCCCTTTAATAAGACAAGGGGTCCTCAGCTAGCTGTTAATGATGTGAGTTCTTGTCAGGGTCCTCTGTGGTTTTTCAACCCTAGGAGGATGTGCTGTTTGGAAGGTTGTTTTATTTGTGTGTGTGTGTATATATATATATATATATATATATATATATATATATATATATATATATATATATATATATATATATATATATATATATATATATATAAAATGTACTGTATCTTCTTCTTCTTCTTCTTCTTCTTCCCAGCTTGTTCCCATTTTTATATGGGGTCGCCTTGATGCCTTCTTTTGAAGGGCTTTGATTTGGCTTTTTGGGGTAGACTTTGTAGTCCCGATCGGCTGCCCTGCCTGACATCACTTAGACCCCGGTATTGTGTACATGTATTGTACCAGTTCACCAGCGCTCCTTCTCCCAGCAGCGAGGAGTTGTTACGCGTTGAGGTCGATAGTGTGAGGTGTCTGTTATGTTTTTAGAAGATGTTGGAGTGGCTTTGCAGCCTATATATATATATATATATATATATATATATATATATATATATATATATATATATATATATATATATATATATATATATATATGATATGTGTGTGTGTGTGTGTGTGTGTGTGTGTGTGTGTGTTCAAAGGTGCTTCAATGGGTCTGTCATTGAGAGAGAATATTCTGTATCTTATGAATGGTTTCACCGCTGTAGGTTAAGGTCTGGGTCCTGGTTCTTAGTTAATTGTAGCGACAGATTTTGACTGACTGCTTAGCACTCACATATGTTGCTCTCTCTCTCTCTCTCTCTCTCTCTCTCTCTCTCTAACTACATTCGTAATTCATTGCTCAAGTCAACAGATGCATTTTGTCTTTTTAGGGAATCCGTGCAAATCGTTCCTCTTCCAGTTTGGAGGATGGAAGGCTGGCCATTCAGTGTTGAGAGAGAGAGAGAGAGAGAGAGAGAGAGAGAGAGAGAGAGAGAGAGAGAGAGAGAGAGAGAGAGACTCTTAAAATAGAACCGTGGTCCACAAGTGCTTGATTAATTTTAATTGCTTCAGACATACACTCAGGATGCAAACCATATGCCCCTCCCTCTTTTTCCATTATATCGATTCGGTCTCACCCCCCCCCTTTTATAGCATTCCGTTTTAGTTTCTGTCAAAGAAAGCTGTTGTACCGGCTTTGTCTGTCCGTCCGCACTTTATTCTGTCCGCACTTTTTCTGTCCGCCCTCAGATCTTAAAAACTACAAAGGCTAGAGGGCTGCAAATTGGTATGCTGATCATCCACCCTCCAGCCATCAAACATACCAAACTGCAACCCTTTAGCCTCAGTAGTTTTTATTTTAGTTAAGGTTAAGGTTGGCTGCCTTATACTCCTGGACAAATTGAAGTAATAATGATAATTCCCCATACCGACAAAAATTACAGTAATATAAGAGTGTCAAGATAACAAGTCCCCACCGTACGGACGCTACGTACCGTCAAAGCTCGTGCTAAGGTACTTTCGTTCTCCTTACTAATATAAAGGCTGGCCCCTGGGTGAACGTTGTCAATTCTAAGCGTTGGGTTCAGTACCCGGCGGCTATTGTTGTTACACACGGAAAGTTGAGTATAGTATGTGGAACACATTATTATTATTATTATTATTAAGACTGTTTATGTATAATTCTTCCTCAGGTACTTTTCTGTCCATTGTTATGACCTACTTTTTAAAGTCTTTTGGGGATTTTTTTCTAGTACCGTATGTTGTAATAGCCCAATACAAAATAGTTTTTTGAAATAACCTTTACCGTGTTTATACACGTGATTGTAGCCTATGATTTTTCTAGAACCCTAGAGTACGTTACTCCCATTTCAGGATCTGTAGGAGCTCTCTGAAAGAAGCTTTGCATATTATGTGTCATGAGTGTGATGAAATGCTACAATAAAGCAGTTTGCATTAAAACTGTTGTTTTGGTATTCTCTCTCAAGTGTTAAACTTTGCTTTAATAGTTTGTTAGCTTAAGCCAGGCCCAAGCCCGGATTGAAGACGAGAGTTGATTTGTGTAACGCATAGCTTATATATATATATATATATATATATATATATATATATATATATATATATATATATATATATATATGTGTGTGTGTGTGTGTGTGTACACAGCAAGCAGTATCGGATCTTGGCTTGTAGCTATGGGCCGTAACGAGGCCTGAAATCGAAGCCCGTCATTCCTAGGCAAGCTGTATGGTTCCTGACAAGGACGCGAAGAGGGAAGTTTATGTGTATTTATTTATTTCTTTAAAAGAAAAAAAAATCCTTGTCTTCAATCCCACGAGGCTGCCGAGAGGAGAGGGAGAAATTACTGTCATTTTCTGTCCCAGATTGCGCAAGCGCATTCCTCAATTGTATCACCACCAGATGGGCATAATACGCGCGATTTCCCCAGTGTTGAATAACTGGCAGCGAAAGGATCTGCATTCTAATGTATGAATCATCGCGGTTTTTTTTATATCTCTCAATTTGATAACGTAGTATTTACAGTTATTTGCTCTCTTTCTTTTCGAGAGATTTGTGTGTGTTTGGAGGGAGACGTTTTTATGTTGAATTTCCTATTTGTGCAGCGTTTAAATGCGATTGTTTGTGTTCGTTGTACTTGTGTGATTTGTGTGGTTGTGAGTGCCATGTTTGTTTGCGCGGGCGTGTCTGTGTATTTGTGTACCGAAGTATCGAAAGTGTGTGGAAGTGTTTACGCGGGTGCAGAATGTGTCTGCATGTGTGTGTGATTGAGTGTCCTGGCGTGTATGTGTTTTTATGGTGTGTCTGTGTGTTCTGTACGAGTGTATGTTGTGTACGGTTGTTTGTGCGGTCCAGAGGTCGAGTTCCTCTTTAAATATGCGATGTCTTTGCTGTTTGTGTTAGTAAAGTAACCCCTTTGCCATAGGTAGGCGCCTGGTTGTTTGTCTTTAATCTCGGCCTCGAATGTAAATTCTGTTTTTAATCTCGGGCTCGAGTGCAGACGTGAATTTCGTATTCGGGGGAAGTAAACGTCGTATGTCATTGGTTCTGATGTTGTGTGAATATTTCGTGTTTGCATTTCTCTCTCTCTCTCTCTCTCTCTCTCTCTTTCTTTCTCTCTCTCTCTCTCTCTCTCTCTCTCTCTCAGCGCACAGTGGAAGAGCCTCCCTAGAGATTAGAGACGCGTCGAGACATCCTCAGCGGATTCGAAATGATTTTATAGCAGGGATCCTACTTCCTCGGGCATGGAGTTACACCATTACCTAATCATAGGATAATTATTCATTTCCGGAATCGTTTAGACGTAATTTTAGTATATGGCGTTTTTTATTTGTTATATATTGTTAATGGCATGTAAGGCATTTGCGTCTGAATAATCGTTTGCCTTGGAAGAGATGGAGGTCGTTTATTTTTGCATTTGTCGGAGTGCGTCGGAATGCGGGGTACGTTTTGATACATGTATTGTTTTTTTATATTAAATGTAGTCGTGGAATATGATTTAATGACTGAGGTTATTGTTGTTGTTGTTCTTGTTGCATACGAGGTTATTGTTATTGTTGTTCTTGTTGCAGACTATGCTTGTATTTGTTGCTTTAGCTGCTTTTTTTTCAAGCAGAAATTTAGTACTTATTTTTTATATTTATTTCAAGTGCCGGCACTCATAGTATATAATTAAGTTTGGCGAATGAAATGTTCAGTACTTCTCCGTTATAGAGTGGGCATGATGCCCAAAACATGTATTTACAAAAACTTGCGACAGCCTTTGGGATTCTGTGCTTAGCAACCCCTTGCTCTAATACACATGTCAGTAGAGCTAGGAACCAGATGGTACCTTTGCCCATGAAATGAAAAAGGTTTTACGCATGCGCATGATTTTTTTTCACTGAAGAATTTTGAGCGAATAATGTCACCCGTTTAATGATTGCAAATGCAGAAAAAAAAGCCCTCCTTTTACTTTTAGAATCATTTGTGTATACTTTCTTAATCATACGAAATTTTCTGTTTGGGAATTCCTGACGAATGGTTGACAATTTGCAGTTTCGACTTTTTACGCAGAGAAGATTGAAAAATCTATGTCGAAAAGATTATGGTGAATAATTAGGTATTTTGCGTATTATGTCGAGGAGGTAATGTTATTTAGTAAGATTTGCTCATTGCCATCCTACAGTGACCCTGAAATTATATATATATATATATATATATATATATATATATATATATATATATATATATATATATATATATATATATATATATATATATATATATAGTTTCTGAGTTATTTAGACTTTGTTGTGCATTATTTATTTTCTTTAGATTTTCATACTTAATAATCTTTTAACACGTTTAGTCCCCCTCCCTCTCTCTCTCTCTCTCTCTCTCTCTCTCTCTCTCTCTCTCTCTCTATATATATATATATATATATATATATATATATATATATATATATATATATATATATGTACAGTATATGCATGTATGTAAGTATGTATGTGTGCATGTGTGTATTTATATATTCGGTTGTTGAGTTATTTGGAGTTATTTAGAATCTGTTGTTTATTACCTATCCTCTTCTCTTTGATTCTCCTATTTATTAACGATCTTTCAAAGCGCAAGCACTCTTGTGTTTTACTAACGACAGTTAACGCTCGCACTCTATGGCAAGAGTGAGCGGGTGGGCGGGCTGCCTGCTTCAGGAGTTCTGCAATGGCCATGTAAGTGAGAGCCCGATCCTTGCGGGCAATCATAACACCAGCTTCCTGCTTCCACTGTTACAGCAGCGGTTCGTCTCGTCACAGCTGTGCTCCTCGCTGCTTTCGTTGCTGCAGCTGCAGCAGCAGCAGCAGCAACAGCAACAGCAGCTCTCCGTGTGTGTGCGTGTGCCTCCCCTCTCGTTTCTCCTCTTTGGTTCTTGATTTTTGTGTGGTTGATGCAGCAGCTTCTATTTTATCTTTTGATTGCTTTATTTATTGATTTTGTTACCTTTTAATTACTTTATTTATTGATTTTATTGCCTTTTAATTACTTTGTTTGTTTATTGATTTTATTACCTTGTGCGTTGCTTTGTGACCTAAGCTCAAGGTATTGTACGGTTTTGTCACTTACTGTAAACTGATACTAAAAATGGCCAAATAATAATAATTATAATAATAATAATAATAATAGGAAAATTAGGTCGTGCAATTATCATCCAATATCAAAAATAAACTTCCAGAAATAATAATAATAATAATAATAATAATAATAATAATAATAATAATAATAATAATAATAATAATAATGATAATACTAATAGGAAACTTAGGTCGTGCAATTCTCATCCAATATCAAAAATAAACTTCCAGAAATAATAATAATAATAATAATAATAATAATAATAATAATAATAATAATAATAATAATAGGAAAATTAGGTAGTGCAATTCTCATCCAATATCAAAAATAAACTTCCAGAAATAATAATAATAATAATAATAATAATAATAATAATAATAATAATAATAATAATAATAGGAAAATTAGGTCGTGCAATTCTCATCCAATATCAAAAATAAACTTCCAGAATCCAGAGACATCCGGAATTTTTATCAAGTCTTCGTGGTCCATAGCCCGCTGCTCCACAAAGAGTCATTGAATTCCAATAGATAACTTTCTTCAGATGTCCTGTGTTGAGATAAATAAACTGGGCTGGTTGAACACACAAGTTCCAGTTAAATTTTTTTTTTTTTGTAGGAAGTAATAGGTTTTCGCCTTTAAAATATTGATTTAGTGACGGGAAAGGTGTCAGTGGAGGTGGTACAGCTCTTAGTGATAATAATAATAATAGTAATAATAATAATAATAATAATCTCGGAAGATGATCATCTTTCAAACAAACTTCATTTACAAGAATGGCCGTCTGGATGCTGTTGTGTTTATATTGCAGTTTTTCAATCTCTCGAACGAGTTTCTTTGTAACAGCAGGTGAATAATAATAATAATAATAATAATAATAATAATAATAATAATCTCGGAAGATGATCATCTTTCAAACAAACTTCATTTACAAGAATGGCCGTCTGGTTGCTGTTGTGTTTATATTGCAGTTTTTCAATCTCTCGAACGAGTTTCTTTGTAACAGCAGGTGAATAATAATAATATATAATAATAATAATAATAAAGTGCAAGATTTCACTAACAAACAAGACCTATTGATGTTTGGCAATATCCCAGTGAGCATCGCTTAACAATAATCACTTATGCTAATGATAATGATAAATAATTAAAATACTCTTGAAGTTCCTCATTCCGCTCGATTACTTCGTCCGACCGCGGCTGGCTGGCTGCCTCCCCGATGTCCAGGCCTGACTGGTCGAAAAGGGTGTTCCCCGCTCTTCTTTCCTGTGAGCCTGCGGTTGCCAAGTTACTCGCAGGAATCAATAACTGCGTGCCAGTACCTTCCATTGCCTTTTCGCCACCAATGTGCGAAATGCAGAGGCTCCGGGGGTCGTTTGACAGATGTTGTGTCAGCGGTAATTTTACGGATCGTCGCTGATACAAGTTCAGCTTTAAGGTGCTTTCCACGCAGTTACGTTTTGATTGCTTTTGAGCAAGACGCAAGAGAAAGAGGGGGGTGGGAAAGATGGCGGTGTTAAGTATTACAAGTATTATATTCGAAAACACTCTATATAATTTATATGTGTGTGTGTGGGGACTTACGTAAAACTCTTTCTTTTAATAGTTGGCCAAGGAGGAACAAGAAGACAACATATATACCTGAATTTCTGAGTCGTGGATGAATGACCTTTGTAGTAAACTTTCCACGACATCAGTCGTTTCATACACCTACGCAGAAAGGTCATCAGCAGTGTGTCGAACCCCTCTACGCACACTTTCATCCATCCCTCGTGCTTCGTGTATATGAAATAGAGATTTGTGTGTACGTGTCTTTGTGGAAGCTGCTTATGATTATAACGTAATGATGACGTTTCTGACGGAAGCCTAACTTATAAATTAAGTGATAGAAAATTATTCAGCAATTTAATATGGTTTTAAAAGGCCTGCTCAAATCGGTGTTT
>NC_089754.1:54087270-54097270 GCF_040412425.1 Macrobrachium rosenbergii
TATATATATATATATATATATATACAGTATATGTATACATATATATATATATATATATATATGTATGTATGTATGTATATGTCAGTACTGTTCCTGTGGTATATATATTTGTGACTCCTAATTCTCTGTATCAGTCCTTTGTCAATGGCTTGGAAATAAAGTCGAAACCGGTCAGGACCTACACTCCGTCTCTTATTTTTCACCTGTGGTAATGTGTGATATATATACGTATATGTCTATCTGTCTGTCTGTATATATATATATATATATATATATATATATATATATATATATATATATATATATATATATATATATATATATATGTATGTATATATATATATATATATATATATATATATATATATATATATATATATATATATATATATATATAGAGAGAGAGAGAGAGAGAGAGAGAGAGAGAGAGAGAGAGAGAGAGAGAGAGAGAGGAATATGGTGGATTCGCAAGTACGCCAAATTCTGTCTCTTTCGGTTCGAAGTTGTTTTTACCTCACTTCTAAGTGCTTTATAACATTTCCTGAGTTAAAAGAAACCCGTCATTATCTATCATATTCATTAGCACGACCCCATAATACGAGGTCTCCCTGTTTTTCTTCATTCTGGTTTATGGGAAACAGTGTTCTTTGCGCGTCGTTATTTAGTTGTTATCTAGTGTGTGTGTGTATGTGTACGTGTGTTTTTGCACGTCCTTATAGTTGTTATCGAATGTGTGTGTGTTTGTGTATTTGTTTGTTTGTGTTTGGCTTACCTGTCATACATTCTAACCTTGGTTTCCTTAACACCTACTTTTCCTCTAGTCTTTTGCACATACCTTGTTCTCTTCCGCACTTTACCTGTTCTATCTCACCTCTTATCCTATACCTCTTATCCTACCATCAACTGATATATTAGCCTATATATGCCCCGGAGAGGGGTAGTGCTGTAGTGCATTGCAGGCATTACTCAAGGTTCTTTGCGGCGTCCCTCAGGTCCCCAGCTGCAACCCCTGTCATTCCTTTTACCACACCTCCGTTCATAATCTCTTATTTTCCATCTTACTTCCCACCCTTTCCTAACAATGTTATTTCATAGTGTGACTGCGAGGTTTTCCTCATCTCCTGTTACGCCTTTCAAACCTTTTTACACTCAGGTTTCCCTGAGTGTATATATATATATATATATATATATATATATATATATATATATATATATATATATATATATATATATATATATATATATATATATATATATATATATATATATATATATATATATATATATATATATATATATGTATATATATATATATATAATACCATTCCATGGTATTATATATATATATATATATATATATATATATATATATATATATATAGAGTATGTATGTGTATATACATATACATATACTTATACATACTCTTATTCGTAAGCAAAGATAATAACAACTCTGTCATTAATAGTTTCACCGTCGGATATCAGCAGCGCTAATGACGCAGACCACACCGAAGATAATTGGAGTAACCTTGCTTTTAAGTTGACTCTCTCTCTCTCTCTCTCTCTCTCTCTCTCTCTCTCTCTCTCTCTCTCTCTCTCTCTCTCTCTCTGTTGGCTTCCTGGGTTTAATTGTGACCCAATTCCACGTGCAGTAAATGTAGCTGCTTTCTGAGCACTTGATTTTTGTTTTGCGGCTGTTGCCCCACATGCCCATGAAAGCTGTTGATATCATAAACGCGGGCATATTCTGGCAGGTTTACTCATATTTGTATGAAATGGATGAGGGTAAGCACACAGACAGCATATGCATGTGTGCTTTTGTGTTGCATATAAGCATATGTTGCTTCGTTTTAGTACGAGATCTTGATCTTATTATTTGCATTATGAATTATTATGCCTTATTTTGTGCACGGGTTTTTTCATTTATGTTATTTTTCGATATGCAAAAGGCTTCCATTTCCTCCGTTGCAAAATTTGACTTACTTGGATTATACCCGCGTATTTCTATATTTATTTATTGCTTTTGTGTCGAGTTACCATAACCGCGTTGCTGAATGGGATCTTGGCAGTACATCCCATTGTGGTAACACCCATCTTTTTTCTGTTATATGTCTTTTTGTCATTTTCCTTAATTCATAATCTCCTCTACTTCCTTTACTTCACTAAACCCCCGTCCTCCTGCACCTTTCCTTGCTCTCCCATTGAAGCCTTAGGTGTTGGAGTTGGTGCATTCTGCGCAGGAAGCGTTGCAGCTCTACGGAGCTTCCTCTGTCCCTATTCCTTTTCTTCTCCTTCCTTTTTCCTCCATCTCCTTTTAACCTTTTTTCCCCTTCTAATCCCTCCGTCGCCTCGTCCTTTTCCTCCTCTGTATCTCCTACTTCCTGTCTTCAGTGTTTCCCTCCCCCTTCCCAAGCTAACCACTTCTCTCTCTCTCTCTCTCTCTCTCTCTCTCTCTCTCTCTCTCTCTCTCTCTCTCTCTCTCTCTCTCTCTCCCCCAAGGTTCGCACCGCTAATTTCTCGCTGAAGGGAAATGTTTTGAAGTCGTAATTTGTTCCTTATTTTTGTTTTGTCGTCTTTTTTTATTTTTCTTTTTATATTGTGAGGCGTTGATGGCCATGACGTTACCTGTCATTATATTCCGCAAGTCAGCGGTACTCTGTAATATCACAGGTTAACGGTGCGTATCGCAATTGTTGTCATTGGAGGGTCTTTTTTTTTTTTTACGTTTGCGAGTCGCGAGAGGCTCTCTCATTGTGTATTTAGCTCTCTTGGTGTTTAAGCGAACGTAATCCGGTGTTGTTATTCATTCTGTGATGTAAGAAGCGTCCTAAAGAATGTGAATATCATGCTTTATAAGTCTGTAAAAGAGTATTTTTGTAATTTTTATTATTTAGCATGAATACTGGTGTATATTTTATGTAGAACTTTATTGTTTATTTCGCTACAAGCCCTTATGCGTATTTCTTATGTAGTGTCTAATAACAACACGATATTTATTTACGAATTGTTTTATTTACCATTTCATTCATTTATGTGACATCGAAATAAATACATGTTTATTCATTTCTCTGTAATAGAAAACGTTGTTGATTATAGTTCTTAATACTTTTGTAGTTTTCTGTAAAAGAAAACTATTGTGCTGTCTTTGTCTCCCTGTCCGCCCTTTATTTTGTCCGCACTTTTTCTGTCCGCCCTCAGATCTCAAAAACTACCGAGGCTAGAGGGCTGCAAATTGGTATGTTGGTCATCCACCCTCCAATCATCAAACATACCAAATTACAGCCCTCTAGCCTCAGAAGTTTTTTTTTTTATTTAAGGTTAAAGTTAGCCATAAACGTGCTTCTGGTAACGATACACGCTAGGCCACCAGAGGGCCGTTGTTAAAGTTTCATGGGCCGCGGCTCATACAGCGTTATACCGAGACCAACGAAAGACAGATCTATTTTCGGTGGCCTTTATTATACGCTGTAGCGGCTGTACAGAAAACTTGGTTGCGCCGAAGAAACTTCGGCGCATTTTTTACCTTTTTTATTTTTCTTTACACCGTTATTTCTTTGTCCACTCGTTTCTCACAGGCAGCGTTAATTTGAGAGCGTTCTTGTCAGTGTTAGAAGGAAATAGGAAGTTATTTCTAGTCAAGGTTCTTGTTTTAAAGGTAAAAGAGTTGACTTTTGTGTTGTGTGCTCTGTTTTCCATCGTGAATTTATGCTTGCTTTTACTAAGTTATTATTATTATTATTATTTTTGTGATTATGCTTGCTTTTACTACGTTATTATTATTATTATTTTTTTTTTTTGTCTATCACAGTCATCCTATTCGACTGGGTGGTTTTTATAGTGTGGGGTATTATTATTATTATTATTATTATTATTATTATTATTATTATTATTATTATTATTATTATTATTATTGTGTAATAAAAATTCACAATTTTATAGTAAATATATTACAATGTAAAATAAACAAAGGCTTTCGAACACCTGAAAGGTTTTCCTCATCAGTAATATATTTACTATATAATTGTGGATTTTTATTACACAGATTGTTTTTCACGAGATTGTGAATTTCTTAGCAATTATTATTATTTTTATTATTATTATTATTATTATTATTATTATTATTATTATTATTATTATTATTATTATTATGACACACTTTTTGTTGCTCGTTGATTCCAACCAACGTTTCATCTCGGCATACCCCAGGAGAAACAAGAACCCATTAGGTAATGACTCGGTCCAGTTGCTTGGCGCATGCAAATATTCCCCCAGAATATTGCTTGCTCCAGTTTTTTCTTTTTTTCTCGCTTCGTATTTTCGCCTTTTTGCAGAACTGGCAAGAAAATTAGAGAAACCTTGCGGCGAACTAATGAGCCAGGTTCCTCCTCTGGTTGTGGTTTCAGTTGAAAATGATCGGAGAGTCTTTGCAGTTTTTCAAGATGTATAGTTTTCTTTATTGTCATTTTAGTTTTCTGTAAAAGAAAACTATTGTGCCGGTTTTGCCTGTCCGTCCGCACTTTATTCTGTCGTGCGTCAGATCTTAAAAACTACTGAGGCTAGAGGGCTGCAAATTGGTATGTTGATCATCCACCCTCCAGTCATCAAACATACCAAATTGCAGCCCTCTAACCTCAGTTTTTATTTTATTTAAGGTTAAAGTTAGCCATAATTGCGCTTATGGCAACGATATAGGATAGGCCACCACCCGGCCGTGGTTGAAGTTTAATGGGCCGCGGCTCATACAGCATTATACCGAGACCACCGAAAGATAAATGTATTTTCGGTGGTCTTGATAATATGCTGTAGAGGCTGTACAGAAAACTCGATTGCGTCGAAGAAACTTCGGCCCATTTTTTACTTGTTTATTCGTGAAACCCCTCGGAACTTAATGAGAATCAGATGTACTTGTCTGTGCGCTTTGAAAGGGTTCGTGATTAAAAAGAATATTCACATTCTTTACTACGAAACCAAAAAGTAAGTCTTTACAAAATAAATTGTTCATATGTCGTAAAAAAAAAAACACACACACGCACAGGACGAAGCGCAGTGGTAGTGGTAGTAATGAATGTAAACACTTGTACTACATCAAGTCAAGTTCAGGAAACCTGAGTGTGTGTACTCGTAGGTGTAAATTTTTGAGATGCAAGGTGATGTATTTCACCATTTTGTTACACTTTTTTTTTTTTTTTTTTGGCATCTTAGTATTCTGTCCTTGAAAGGGTAACTAGGGAAGGTTGGAGTCAGGAATTCCTAAAATCTTCCTGGTAATAGGCTATAACATCGCTTCTTTTTGGGCTAGACCCCACTCTATATCCTTATCATTTCGCAGCTAAATAGGGATATTAATACAAATGTTTTATTCGCCTTCTTTCCCCGATTCCTTCTGCCGTGCATTCCCCCGGGTGCCCTCTGTTATTTTAACTTTTCCGTTTCGCGCCTGGAATGGCAGGAATAACCAGGTTGCTCGTGCCTTCGGCCTCTGCATTAAAGAAAGAAAGAAAAAAAGGGGGGGCCTTGATTTGAGAACCAGCGGAAGAGAGTCTCACCAGACTGTGTAGCAGGTGTAGCCACCTTGAAGTCCAAACAGTAGAAGATAATGTTGTGTAGATGAGCGATTTCCGTTTTCAGACACATCCTTCGCCAGTCCGCTTTACCTTCACGGCTGAGGGCGACGACGTAATTAGAGGCATTAGAGCAGCAGCAGCAGCAGCAGCAGCAGCGGCAGCAGAAAGAGTCAGGGGGCGGTGATTGAGGAAGCAGGAGCGAGGGAAGATTTTGCGTGGATGGTTGGGGGGGCGCTGATTGGGAAGGTCGCTCGATGCATTTATGACTGCTGCAGAGACCGACAGGTGTCTTTGTCTCCCGCGGGTCATCCTCCGGGTAGGGTCCTCCCGTTCCCTAGTCCCCCTGGGGTCTCTCTCTGCATCCCTGTCTCCCATCCGTCTCCCCGTCCCTTCCCCTACCCCCGGTATTCACAGTGCATGCAAGGTTGCTGTTGACAGGACATCCTCTGGTTCTCATTTATGTTCATCAGCGGTTGGGGATAGCTAGGAAGTGCTACATGCAGATGTTATTGATCAGTTCCTTAAAGTATTTGTACTTTTATCAGTCCATTTGTTTACGTTAGGTGAATGGGAGAGTGCAGATGTTCTCATGACGGGCCTGTATCATTGAAACTTTCTTGTTCTCGATCGCCTCTTATTTACCAGAAGTCGGCCGAAGTTATTTCATTGGGCATATCGCCGTTCTGCGCAGAATGCATAATTCCTTATTAGTTGGGCCAAATTACCATAGTTCGGAACTGGAATCTGCATCGGACATTAAAGTTGCGGCGTGACTTGTACCACCTACTTACTCCATTATAGCCGAATCCGCTCCCGTCACGCTGTGCGGGGCATATATCATCCCCCTTCCCCCTCCTCTTTCCTCTTCCTCCCACTTCTCCACCTCCTCCCCTCCCCTCCCCTCCCCTCCCCTCCCCCCCCTCTCTCCCTCTCCCTTTCCCACCCCCCCTCTTTTGTGTTCTAGTGATAGTGACCTCTGTCGATCGTTTGATGTTCGGCTTTTTCCATTCATCTTGACAAATGCATCACGACTCGGTAATGGCATCGAGGTTGACCTTCCAGTTCGACGACGTCACGGCCTTTGAAAATAAATTCAAGGTTCCCGGATGTCCTAGAATAGATGAGCGTATTCTGGTTATACTCTCTCTCTCTCTCTCTCTCTCTCTCTCTCTCTCTCTCTCTCTCTCTCTGTGTCTGTATGTATGTAGCCTATACAAGCTGTTGGTGCCTTTCTCTCCAGGACGCACATCAGCCACTGATAATGTATGGCGTGGGTTTTATGTCCTTCGTTTTTTTTTTTTTCTCTCTCTCTCTCCTCTTAACAGCGTGTTTGAGATTAACGGGACTGATTGAAGCGTGTCTCACGTACACCTTGCAGGAAATATGAAGGCTTTTACACCAAAGTGAATGTTATATTAAAGTGTAGCAAAATATTTCTAAACCTCAGCATTTTCCCGTCCATGATCCTGTCCGCATTCTTGCATCAACGTCTGCGTGTGCACCAACGTTTGTGTGTGCATCAACGTTTGTGTGTGCATGAACGTTTGTGTGTGCATGAACGTTTGTGTGTTTTGCTTCCAGGCATAGCTTATTTGGAACTTGACACGCATCTTGTTCATCTTACGTGCATTGTTTAGGCTTCAGATTTTTTTTTTTTTTATCTTACACGAGAAATTACGCAGACGTTTTTCTAGTTTACCTGCAAACGTTTCTGTTTGTTTTGCACGTGAAATGGTTATAGGGTTATGTTTTCCGTTACTAAAGTTGGACTGAAGATGAACCCAGGATAAGGCTCGAAAGCTTTTCATATATTTGTTTAAAGTCTCACATCCTATTGATATATTATCGTGGACCTACACAAAATTACTCCAGTTCTGGGCATTGAGAGTTCTACACATTAAAGTTATTCACTTATACTTGTGGTCCGTGGATTTTACACGCACACGTATTTTGCATTTCACATAGAAATACTTTTGTATCATTTCACCACAAACGTGTTCAGTATTTTTTAGTCTTTGGTGCTCAGACATTTGTACAAGCAAACATTCTTGTTATTTTACACAGAGGTTTCTGTTGTTTACGAGTATTTTAACACGCAAAGGATATTGGAAGTTTCGTGCAAAGGTTTTGTTAGCATTTTAACATGCAAGCATGCTTTGATGATGTAAGAGCGCACGTTTTTAGGTATTTCAAGCAAAGGATGAACTGGGAACAGTACCTTGGAAGCGTTGCACTTGCCAGTATTGATTTGCAGCAATTGCTCACAAAGAGAGAGAGAGAGAGAGAGAGAGAGAGAGAGAGAGAGAGAGAGAGAGAGAGAGAGAGTACCTTTGTGAATTTAGCTGTTGATGATAGCATGCTCAGTCGAAGCTACTCGGTGAACCAGATATATTTTTTTTTTTTTTTTTTTTTATACAGCATTGGTACAAGGGAGAATGCGTGTTTACTGTCTTACAGATGAAATAAATTTTATTGGAAAAACCACATATTAGAAAGTGTGTTCATAGTTTTTAATCTCTCTCTCTCTCTCTCTCTCTCTCTCTCTCTCTCTCTCTCTCTCTCTCATTACTACTACTACTACTACTACTACTTTCTGAAATATCACATACAGAGTTACTGTAATCAGATTCACACCCACTAGAAGAAGGCTGTTAACTTTAATCCTTTTATTGATACCGAGCTAGAAAATTTGAATTTTTAAGACTTGAAGACTTTTTCCTTTAAGCCTTATATTTAACTTCTTTTATATTTAACTTCTTTCTGTTATATTAATTTTTTCTTTAGGAGTATAATCGATTTAGAATTGATGGAATTTTGAAATCTGAATCATCCTTTTTATTGTGGATAACTTTTGTCCCTATTTTGTGTGACCACTTTAAAGTCATCTTACAGATATTAACGACAAGCTCCTTTCCTTTATAGTTTTGGACAATTGGTAACGATGCCATTTTTTAGTTTGCTGTAAAAGAAAGCTGTTGTGCCGGCTTTGTCTGTCCGTCCGCACTTTTTTCTGCCCGCCCTCAGATCTTAAAAAAGTACTGAGATTAGAGGGCTGCAAATTGGCATGTGGACCATCCACCTTCCATTCATCAAACATACCAAATTTTAGCCCTCTAGCCTCGGTAGATTTTATTTTATTTAAGGTTAAAGTTAACCATAATCGTGCTTCTGGCAACGACATAGGATAGGCCACCACCGGGCTGTGGTTAAAGTTTCATGGTCCGCCGCTCATGATATCAAGACCACCGAAAGTTAGATCAATTTTCGGTGGCTTTGATTATACGCTGTAGCGGCTGTAAAGAAAACTCGATTGCGCCGAAGAAACTTCGGCGCATTTTTTGTTTGCTATATAAAAATCAATAAAGCAATCAAATGCTTCAGAGTAAAGGTATATACACCAGCCAAAATAGACAAAGCGTTAGGCTACGCGAAAGGAACCTGTACCACTGATCTATGGAATGCTCACGCACACCACGTTCCTCACCCCCCCCCCTCCCATTGGTGGGCTGACATAGATGGAGATAGGAATATAGGCCTAATGTACCCTTGAGTGCATTCTAGTGTCTCTGGGCGAAGTCATTATGCCTGCCAGTTAAAGGTTATAGGGTGTGTGTTCAGTGGAATAAGGATATTCATAAAAAAGAAATGTTTGTGGAAAAATTATAGATATTACGGTGCAACGACGAACATAAAACTCGCCCCTTTCAGTCAGGTTCGAATGGAGAGCTAGCGAAGGTACGTAGAGGAATATTATAATTAATTAGAGGATGGCAGTGGTGAAGAGAAGAAGAATAATAGTAAAAAAAAAAAAGCTATTTGTAATAATAACTAATTATGGTATAGAAGGCCTGTTTCGGAATGAAGGCTAATTTTAAACTCGACATAGTCCGAGATATAGATTAATTGATGATAATAGTAAAGTCCTTATGGAAAAGAAAAAAAAAATGTGGCGCCTTAACAGTCCTTTCAAGTACTCTCTGAGTGGGCAGACAAAGGAATGAATACTTGAGGCGTATAAAAACGGTGCATGGTAATGAAATGAAAGTACAAAAGATTATAAACTAGTGGCATATTAATTATGAAAGTAATCTCTCTCGATCTTCATTTCGAACCTGCAGTGATTTTTAGGTAAAGAAGTTATCCTTTTTATTTTTCTGTATAAGAAAACTATTGAGAAGGCTTTGTTTGTCCGTCCTCACCTTTTTCTGTCCGCCCTCAGATCTTAAAAACTACTGAGGCTAGAGGGCTGCAAATTGGTATGTTGATCTTCCACCTTCCAGTCATCAAACATAACCAAATTGCAGCCATCTAGCCTCGGTGGTTTTTAGTTTATTTAAGGTTAAAGTTAGCAGCGATCGTGCTTCTGGAAACTATATAGTATAGGCCACCACCGGACTGTGGCTGAAAGTTTCATGGGACGCGTCTCATACAGCATT
>NC_089754.1:54099770-54154770 GCF_040412425.1 Macrobrachium rosenbergii
GCAAGGACCTACACCCTGTTTCTTATTTTTCACCTGTGGCAATGTGTGATATATATATATATATATATATATATATATATATATATATATATATATATATATATATATATATATATATATGAATGGTCTGTGATGCGTGCGTGCCGCCGTCAGAGAAAGAGAGAGAGAGAGAGGCCATGAAGCTTGCAAAACTATCCCCTGTGAAATCCAATTGCTGAGAACCGGGAGGGTAACACCCTGTGGAGCCACTCCCTCTAATAGGATTCTAAAGGGAAAAAGAATGACATTTGAATCTCTCTCTCTCTCTCTCTCTCTCTCTCTCCAGTCTCGCAACGCAGCGCGTTCATGTCAGAAGCCGAACGACCAGTATTGCTGTCGTGGGTCGTAGCTGGGTTGGAAAGGAGGGATATATTCCTAAAATTCTCTCTCACTATTATTTCTCTAATAATTGAATGTTTTTTCGGGGGGGGGGTGCGTATGGCCCTCCTTTGCGTGACGCCAGCTTATGTAACTACAAAGGATTCAGTCATTTATTTGCATTGCATACTCCTTTAGTGTAGTTTGTGATCTAGGTTCTTCGAGTTTAGAATACCACCTTCTTTGTCGTGGGGTGCTGAATACCGAATCATTAATTACCAACTTCGAAAGAATGATTTCTGTAACAAGAATCTCAGATTAATTTTACATACCATATAAATTTTGGGGAACATCTGATGCGCCTCGATGCCACTCCAATATATGACTGAAATATAGGTTGTCGTATTTATTAGGTAACAGTGATTGATTGCCCATATGTTATGTCTATACTGCTCAGACCAGACTCCCAGGGAATTTATTTTTTCGACACTGCTCTTGCCTGCTCGTAACATCACGGGAGTTTCCTGTCATTTTTTTTTTTATATAGTTTCGCATCGATGGTGCTCATTACAGTGCGTGTAGCCTATGTAGCATTTATTTGAATTAATGGCAACAGGGTTTTTCTGGCAGTGCTACGACGTCTGCTGGAAGAATCATAGCCAACCTTTTATATAACTTTGTTGCTCTAGTTGAAGTAAGTTTTTTTTATAAAAATATTAAGTTTTTTTTATAAGAATATTATGCGCTAACAGGTGATATTCTTCTAAAGATGATAAATTGAAACAGTCAGGCGGAGTGAGTCGCTGTTTTGAACTTCCTCCTCCGATATGTAGCCTCTGTCGGCTCGTGGTTTATTCGAGTGTGATTTTTTGCAGTCACGTATAGATTTAAAGGCAGTGTCGCATATTTTTTATACAGACCCAATCTGAAATAACATTGCAAAACTCAGGCAGTTTCACCTCTGTGTTTCTCTAATGAGCTCTTGATAGGAATACACTAATAATATTGTACAAATTCTATATTTTTCCATTATTCACGAATCTTAAATTAAGCTGGATCGTTTACCTTCGTTTATGATTGGTTTTAATTAATTAACTTGGCAGGAAGACCAAATTTTTCTCGCTTCATATTTCATAGTTTGCATATTTTAAAGCGTTATTTCGGTTTCACGGCTTCTGTGATATGTGTAATTCTTTCCGCTGTAGCCAGACGTTTAGAAATACATTTTCATCTTTGTGAATCGAAGATCTGGAGAAATGATTTTGTGGTCTTTTTTATTTAAATTTTTGTTTATTATTTCTCAGATTATCATAAGTTTTTGGTGTTTATTATTGTCTTTCTTGAGATCTAACTTATCATGGGGTCAACAGAGTGCATTGCTGACTTCATTCATTTTCTCTCTGTCTCAGTTGTTAATCATATATTCATAATTACCACAATAACCACTTCACATCTCGATTTCCTCACTCACCGTCACTATGAGCCTCGGGCAGAACCCAGTGATAGACTCGTAACTGGTGGTAGGATTCGAACTCGTGCTTGCGAAGATGGGGTGAGGTTACTCTTAACCTCTCGGCTATGTATAGATTAAATATAAGACCAGTTCAGGTCATTGCGGTTGTTATATATGTGTGTGAGTATGCATGTATAGAGATGTATATATGTTTATATAATATATATGTACATATGTATGCATAGATATGCAACACACACCCACACACACACTTACAGTATATAAATATATAAATATATAATTATATATTATATATATATATATATATATATATATATATATATATATATATATATATATATATATATATACATATATATATATACATATACATATACACACACACACACACACACACACACACATTAACCTCTCGGCTATGTAGATTAAATATAAGACCAGTTCAAGTCTGCGGTTATTATATATATGTGTGTGTGAGTATGCATTTATATATAATATAATATATACATATGTTTATATACTTTATATGTACATATGTATTTATATATACACAACATACACACACACATATATATATATATATATATATATATATATATATATATATATACATGTATATACACATAATTTCTTGAAGACGTCCTATGATAGTGTACCATATTAGTTGATGGGTTTCGCAAAGGCGTACAGTTATTTAGCCAGTAACTCCATCCATCGTAGCGAACAAAGAAGTTTCTGTTACAGTACTTGGCGAAGGCTGTGTCGCTTTGTCCGTGCGTTATTTGTTTGTTTGGTTTTTCGTGCTGTGTCAATTATGATTTGTTGCTTTGCAATTGGTACTGAAGAGTAATTTCAGTTGATCAAGAGAGTTTTATTGTATCAGTGAGTCAAGTGAAAATTCTTATTTTTGTCTCTACTTATCCTATTTACGAATTTTTCCTTGTTTTTATTATCTTATAAAAAATATGCTAGTCTTATTTGAATAACTTTATAAATGTTGATAAGATAGTTTTGTTGTATGAGTGAGTTAAGTGAAAAATCTTATTTTTGTCTCTTCCATGACAGTTTTTCTCTTTTGAAGAATAACTTGTCATGTTTGATTTTTATTGTCTTTTAAAAAATATCTATCTGTCTTATCTGAATAATTTTTATCAATGTTTTACCCCATTTACGTATTTGGTATGGCACTGTGAAACCCTTTTTTTAATTTTTTTTTAAATAAACAATATTAATTTCTTATATAAAACGTTGCTTTGATTATATCTACGTAAAGTCTCGTATCAAATAACGACCATACCCAATGGTAAAAAAAAAAAAATGATAACTTACCCGATGAAGTTGTATCACAACTTTTTCTGGTGCATTGTGGGAGTCCTCAGCGTCAGCTGTCCTTTGTTTTGAAGATTATAAAGGCGAGTGGAGGAGGCTGAAATGACCTTCATTCATACTGTGGAACGCGGCGTTATTCTGACTTTGTCAGATCAGGATGTCTTTTGTGCTGTTACTCATTGCTTGGACGTTTTTGGAGAAATTTCCGGACGGAAGCTTATTTGTTCGTAGGTCAAATGCGTTTTTCTGCTACGAGGGGACGGGAGAGAGAGAGAGAGAGAGAGAGAGAGAGAGAGAGAGAGAGAGAGAGAGAGAGAGAGAGAGAGAGAGTAATTGGTCAGAATTTTGCTTATTGTTTTAGTGAATGTGTTTGTCCTGAGAGAGAGAGAGAGAGAGAGAGAGAGAGAGAGAGAGAGAGAGAGAGAGAGAGAGAATTTGGTCAGAATTTTTTTTATTGTGTTCATGAATGTGTTTGTACTGAGAGAGAGAGAGAGAGAGTATTTGGTCAGAATTTATTTATTGTATTCAGGAACGTGTTTGTACTGGAGAGAGAGAGAGAGAGAGAGAGAGAGAGAAAGTATTTGGTCAGAATTTTTGTTATTGTGCTCATGAATATGTTTGCACTGGAGAGAGAGAGAGAGAGAGAGAGAGAGAGAGAGAGAGAGAGAGAGAGAGAGAGAGAGAGAGAGAGAGAGAGAGAGAGGAGGCATTTGGACAGAATTTCTCTTGTGTTCGTGAATGTGTTTGTACTAGAGAGAGAGAGAGAGAGAGAGAGAGAGTATTTGAGTTTGAATTTTTGTAAGGTTTGTAAATATGTTTGACATAGAGAGAGAGAGAGTTTGTATTTTATTAAGGTTTGAATGGGTTTTGACAAAATGCATTAGTGTTGTATGTCATTAACTGAACGTGTTTTGCTTTAAAATGCATTAGTGTTGTATGTTAGAGGTGAAGGGTAGAATGTCCTAGCGTCAGAGAGAGAGAGAGAGAGAGTTGTCTTGTATGTTTATTGTGGTGTCGGACCTCATTGCGATCAGCAGTTCATCATCTCAATAATCAGGTATGATGATGCTTTGCAGACCTCAAGTATTTCTCTGGAGTGTCACCATTACTGAGATGAAGTTGAATTTGTTTGTTTGAGAGAGAGAGAGAGAGAGAGAGAGAGAGAGAGAGAGAGAGAGAGAGAGAGAGAGAGAGAGAGAGAGAGAGAGGTGATGTTTATGCTTTTTCTACAACTCTTCACATGATTTAGTACCAACATGAATATGTATAATATATATATATATATATATATATATATATATATATATATATATATATATATATATATATATATATATATATATATATATACTATATACTATATACTGGTCACTTCACCAAATACGTATGTAATTTTAATCATCACAATATATATTGCTTAGATATGCTTGTCACTAATAAGCCTAAACCAATTGAATGAATATATATATATATATATATATAATATATATATATATATAATATATATATATATATATATATATACTGTATACTGGTCACTGCAAATACGTATGTAATTTTAATCATCACAATGCCTTCGTTGCTTAGATATGCTTGTCACTAATAAGCCTAAACCAATTGAATGAATATATATATATATATATATATATATATATATATATATATATATATATATATATATATATATATATATATATATACTGTATACTGGTCACTTCACCAAATATGTATGTAATTTTAATCATCACAATGCCTTCGTTGCTTAGATATGCTTGTCACTAATAAGCCCAAATTGAATGAATATATATATATATATATATATATATATATATATATATATATATATATATATATATATATATATATACAAAATGTTTGTTTTTATTTCTTCTAGCCCAAAAATGAGTATAACCACAAGCGCAAAATCCTTTCTTTCTTCTTTTTTTCTTCTTCTTCCTCTCTTGCAGGGAGCCGGGCGGAGGACGGCGTTCCGGACATGACCGTCCTCTCGGACATCAACGAGGACGCCATCAACCACAACCTCAGGGTCCGATACCTCCACCATCGCATATACGTATCCTTTTTCCTTATTGTTTATCGATTCTGCTTCAGTGCCGCCTACGTGGTGTGGCTGAGTGCAGAGCAGAGGTAAGGAGGAGAGTAATTTGTTGTTCTTTTATCTTGGTTTGCTGTTACTCGTCAAAGGCTGATTCACATCATACCGTCACGTCACGTCACGTCACCGACACGTCACGTCACCGACTCATCACGTCACGTCACCGGTATACTTAACTTCTTGACCCACCAGCCGGGCCTTGCATTCACACTATCCGTCACAGTCCCGTTCAGTTCGTGCCCAACGTCAGCGACTCGAAGATTTTAGCTGCAAGAAACTTGCATAAGCACCGTCACGTTACGTCACGTCACGTCAAAATATTCTTTCCAGGAAAACGTGTCGTGATGTGACGGTGAATGATGCCGTGTGCTTGATGGTGACGTGACGTGATGGTGGGAACAAGTCCGTTTGATTACATGTAAGAAATTCTCACGTACTTTGACGTGACGTGATGTGTCGGTGACGTGATCTTATAGTGTGAATCAACCTGACTAGGCTTTGGCTGGAGGATAATGTATGTTTAATATTGATGCCGGTTCCCTGAACACTTCGGTTTCCTCGTAATTCTGGAAGAGCTATGGTCGTTGTATAGGTCAAGGTGTAAAGTGCATTGTACACATAGGCTATAGATAGCAGAAGTGACAAAAACGAAAAAGAGCTATTTAAGCAGGAAGGAATTTTACATTCGTGGAAGGGGCTCCAAAATGTGACCTAGTTTATGTTTCCCTTGATTATTCCAGAATTTCTGTAACGAGTTTCAGGGAAATATAGCTGGTGAGTTGACTGTTTGCCCATGGAAAAAGGCAATTATTGTTTGAATCCTGTGTTCGTTGAAAGGTGGGTGGTGGCCTCCAGTGAACAGTATATATATATATATATATATATCAATTTTTAGCTTATAACAAGATATACTGAATTTGTTATATATAATAAAAAATATACATATACATATATATATATATATATATATATGTTTGCGCCCGGATCCAAATTCATCTCAGTATCTAATCAGCTAGGTTTCATATCCCATTACGAGTACCATTACATACAATTATTATTATTATTATTATTATTATTATTATTATTATTATTATTATTATTATTATTATTATTCAGAAGATGAACCCTCTTCATATGGAACAAGCCCAGGGGGCGGCCGCCATTGACTTGAAATTCAAGCTTCCAAAGAATATGGCATTCATTAGAAGGAAGTGACAGAAGGTACTCGGGTATAAAGAAAGAAAAGATCATCTATTAAAAAAAAAAAAAAAATTAAAACATTCATCGTATAAAGCAATCTTCTTCAAAATAGCAAACTGTGAAAAAAGTGAAAACCAGAAAAAGGAATAAAGGGGAAGAATCACATTCTATAAAAGGAAGAATGACAGACGAAAGGACCTCTTCGCAGATTCCGCAGGAGAGGTACTGATATCCCGCAGGCCCTGGAGAGGAGACTTTAAGACCACCGCTGAGTATTTTCCTGGCTTCGGAATTGATGCAAGAATTGGCCTGGCAAGAATCTTATTGGGTATTGAAAAGATCGTATGTGGAGATAGACTGAATTATAAAAAAAATTTTTTTTTGCTTGATTTGGTAGTATATCAAAATAGTTTTGGGCTGAATAATAATAATAATAATAATAATAATAATAATAATAATAACCATGAACATAAGTCATTCAGATTAGAGGGCTGGTGTTTACAGGCTGTGATGCATTAGGTCCCGTCATTGGCCTGACTCCATACCATTGAGATAATATAAAGATTAGATTCAACAAGCAATTTTTCAGATTCAGTATTTGAGAGTAATAAAATTTCCAGAAATGCCAACATCTTTTAAAGATGTGTAGGTAACTCGTAATATTATATATTTACTTAAAGTTTGTAGATAAGTAGTACGCCAATCATACAACATAAACAAATATTTAATGTTTGCTATCCCAGTGTGCCAATCATACAACATAAACAAATATTTAATGTTTGCTATCCCAGTGTGCCAATCATACAACATAAACAAATATTTAATGTTTGCTATCCCAGTGTGGCTGTTGGAAACCGAATGACTCCGAGGCCAGGTATAGATATAAAGTATTGAGATGTAGCCAGAATAGATTATGATGGAAAGATCAAGAACTGGGCCAACTGAATCTCAAAGGCCATTGTCAGAATTAGACAAAACTAATACGTAAAAACACCTTGATTACAAAGAGCATTTCATACAGAAGCACATATTGTCATAAATGATGGAGGAAGAGAACCTGAACCCAGAGCTAAACAGTTTTTATTTTACTTTTTAAAAATAAAAAAATACAATATTCACATTATTTCAACAATTAAAATGTTGAATACACGATTTTTTTTTTACAATTTTATCCAGTTTTCCTCATACAAAACTCCTATCAAAATTCCTATAAACCATCTCAGATAATTTAATCTCCCCTTAAAAAAAAAAAAAAGGTTCATTTTCGGTCAGCTTCTGCACACGGCTCATCCACATACCGTACAAATAATTACAAATAAGAAGACCTGCAGCGTTCCCATCTTTTTCACATTCAGCTCCAATGTCTAACATTAATAGTCTGACGGTTGAGGCAAACCGTAGACGCAACTGAGCCTCTCCTCGTCTCCCTTGACATAATTCACACTCGCGTTCACACGCATGACCATCGCTAATGGCGATGCACATCAGCAGCCGTCTTTCAAATATGGCAGCTGGCTCGTTCGTCTGGAGAGCTGAGGAGCTTTTAGTGGTCACACCTAAAACTGGAGGTGTCCGGAAGCATGACTGGAGTCTCGGCTGGGAAGATTGGGAGTGGTTGAGGGAGCGTTTTTTTTTTTCCCCCTTGGGGAGGGAGGTGGGGCGGGGTGGGTATGTGAAGGGTTTATTGTATGTGGTTTTCTTGGGATGAGCAATTGCGATTTCCTCTCTCTCTCTCTCTCTCTCTCTCTCTCTCTCTCTCTCTCTCTCTCTCTCTCTCTCTCTTCCCGATTTGCCTGCAGTCTGGAGAACTCGATTTGGTTAACTCTGATGCGTTTCTGTGTCTTGTTTCGATTTGAATTCAAGCGCTCAGTTTGTGAATTGTTTTGATTTGAATTCAAGCGCTCAGTTTGTGAATTGTGCTGATTTGAATTCAAGCGCTCAGTTTGTGAATTGTGATGGTTTGGATTCAAGCGCTCAATTTGTGAATTGTGATGATTTGAATTCAAGCGCTCAATTTGTAAATTGTGATGATTTGAATTCAAGCGGTCAATTTGTGAATTGTGATTTGAATTCAAGCGCCCAATTTGTGAATTGTGATTTGAATTCAAGGGCTCAATTTGTGAATTGTGATTTGAATTCAAGTGATGATTTGAATTCAAACCCTTAGTTTGTGAATTGTGATGATTTGAATTGAAGCGCTCAATTTGTGAATTGTGATGATTTGAATTCAAGCGCTCAATTTGTGAATTGTGATGATTTGAATTCAGGCGCTCAATTTGTGAAATGTGATTTGAATTCAAGCGCTCAATTTGTGAATTGTGATGATTTGAATTCAAGCGGTCAGTTTGTGAATTGTGATGATTTGAATTCAGGCCCTCAGTTTGTGAATTGTGATGATTGGAATTCAAACGGTCAATTTGTGAATTGTGAAATGCAGGTTGATGATGAAAGTTTAATTATAAAAATTGAATGATAAATGGGCACTCAACTGAGTTAATTGAACACATAACTCTAGAGATTATATAGGCTAACGAGGTGCATTTCTGATTATGTTGTCCAGAATTTCTGTATCTATTTGCGGGTTTCTTGTATTTTTTTATGGTTAAAAGATGGGTGTTTCATTAACTCTGTCACTGCGAGAGAAGTGTAAATGGACTGATATCCTTCTCAGGCGATGGCAGGTGAAATGAGTTTGAAAGCAGAGGATGGCAAAGGAAATATCAGATTACAAGCCATATGTAATGATGCTGGCCTCATTACCCTCTGCCTGTTCTGGTAGTAGATACATGACTGTAATTAGCTCTCTCTCTATCTCTATCTCTCTCTCTCTTCCTTCTTCTTCTTCTTGAAGGTGCCGAGAAAGAGCATCATCTTTTGAGGACAAAAGAATAGGGAGGGGATTTTCCGCAGCTGTTGTTGTGAGGTAAGGTCTCAGTGTGGAACAGTGCCTCCCCCCCTCCCAAACCGCCCATCCTCACCTGCCATTTCATAGCGTTTCATCTGTCTCTCTCATTTGGAAAATTGGGGACTCGACCGTAGTTTTCTTACGGTGCCATTCGTTAGTGTTATTTGCCTCTTCCCCCTTCTTCTCTACGTCTGTAAATATTTGATGTAGAAGCTTTGGCGGGAAGAGTCTCTCTCTCTCTCTCTCTCTCTCTCTCTCTCTCTCTCTCTCTCTCTCTCTCTCTCTCTCTCTCAGACAAAAAGCAACGCAACTGTTTTTTTGAGTCGTGGTTTACCGGCAGACAATTTGTTTTTAGTTTTCTGTAAAAGAAAACTATTGAGATGGCTTTGTCTGTCCGTTCGCACTTTGTCTGTCCGCCCTCAGATCTTAAAAGCTACTGAGGCTAGAGGGCTGCAAATTGGTATGTTGATCAACCACCCTCCAATCATCAAACATATCAAATTACAGCCCTCTATAGCCTCGGTAGTTTTTATTTTATTTATAAGGTTAAAGTTAGCCATAATCGTCCATGTGGCAACGATATAGGCCAGGCCACCACCAGGCCGTGGTTCGCGGCTCATACAGCATTATACCGAGACCACCGAAAGATAGATCTATTTTCGGTGGCCTTGATTATACGCTGTACAGAAAACTCGATTGCGCCGAAGAAACCTGGGCGCATTTTTTGCCTGTTTATATTGCTCTCCTATTAGAAAGTATTCATTCCAGTCGTTTGTATTGCTCGCCTATTAGAAAGTATTCATTCCAGTCTTTCTGAACAAGAAAATGTTTGTTACAAATTGCAACCTTCCCTTTGTGCTCTGGTATTGTTTCTCGGCAAGTCTTCAGCCAAATAAATTTCCCTGAAGCCTAAAAGCTTTTAACAATGGACAGCCTAATTTTGCAGCGGATCGTTGAATGCCAAAACACCAGCGCCCCACAATGGCAGATTTTGAAAGCTTTGTTGAGTTACCCGATTAATTTCTGCCGGCGTTGCTTTTCCTCCTTTGCGTTTTATGTCAGGAGTCCTTTGTAGTTTTCGAAAATCTCTCGCATGTTTTTGTTTTCAATTTGTGAGAGATTACTTTTCTTGTCTCCGTCTTTTTTTAGTCAGTTTTTTCGCTCAATTTCCAGACATACTGGACCTTTGATGTAGTGGAAGGGAACGTAAAATGTATATGATTAGAGAGAGAAAAAAAAATATACCTTAGTTTTACCAGACCACTGAGCTGATTAACAGCTCTCCTAGGGGTGGCCCGAAGGATTAGACTTATTGTACGTGGCTAAGAACCGGTTGGTTACTTAGCAACGGGATCTACAGCTTATTGCGGAATCCGAACCACATTATAGCGAGAAATGAATTTCTATCACCAGAAATAAATTCCTCTCATTATTCATTAGCCGGCCGGAGACTCGAACTCGGGCCTAGCGAGTGCCAGCCCACAACTCTCCCAACGAGGAACTATATGATTAGAGAATGATTACAGTTTATGTATATTTGACGTAAGTTTTTTCCCTTCTAGAACCAAATGAAGATGGTGTCCGTACGAACCCTTAAACGTTGCGAGTTATGAGAGATGAAACGTTCGCATGGTCAAATACACAAATAAGATAATGTTTTGAGTGAAAGCAGAGATGAGCCTTATCTGAGTTTGGACTGCTGCAGGTTGTTTGTCCAGCGGAAAGGGAAGGGGGAAAAAAAGGGAGCTATAATCAACCTGTTCAAACAAATTAAAAGGGGCTTAGGAGGTCGGAGTTGCACTTCGCTTAGGGTATCACTCGTGATGTAAGTCTTCGCTTGGTGTTCAGGTGAACTGGTTGAAAACAGCCAGTCATGTTCCTGAAAGTACCTTGTATGGCACGTCCCTAACTGAATTTAGAGCAATTTGAGTCCGTCTTTGCAGTGTTGATCTCTTTCTAGGTTATTCTTCAGATTAATCCATTTCTTTCTTCCTTTGCACTATAGAGAAGCATTTCTGATTAGACGGTAGACTTGTCGGCTTGCACTCGCTAGGCCCGAGTTCGAGTCTCCGGCCGGCTAATGAAGAATTAGAGGAATTTATTTCTGGTGATAGAAATTCATTTCTCGCTATAATGTGGTTCGGATTCCACAATAAGCTGTAGGTCCCGGTGCTAGGTAACCAATTGGTTCTTAGCCACGTAAAATAAGTCTAATCCTTCGGGCCAGCCCTAGGAGAGCTGTTAATCAGCTCAGTGGTCTGGTAAAACTAAGGTATACTTAACTTAGATATGCAAGAATAGGGAAAATGGGTATCATTCGTGATTTAAATCTTCAGTTGGTGTTCAGTTAAACTGGTTGAAAATAGTCAAGTCATGATACTGAGAAAGTGCTCCGTCTGTCAAATCTCTAATTCAATTTTGAGCACATTATGTCCTTCTTTGCAATATTGCTCTCTTTGGAGAGTAATTCTTCAGATGCAGAAAGGGAAAATTATATCACAAGGTTCAGAGATATGTAATAGCTGTCTTGTCTGTTCAGAAGATCGTCCCTGAAGCCACAGACAGTTATTAAATCAAGGCTGCTACTCTTGTCTAAAGAAATATATATATATAAATAAATAAGTAAATAAATACATTAAAATAGAACTAGAGTTACCAACCTTGCAGCAAGCCTTTTTTGTCTGATGCAAGCGGCAGCGTATCGTAACGAGGTACTTATGCCGAGAATACCAAGAGGAAAAAAAAAAAAGAAGCTGATTACGCTCTAAGAAGCTTGACAAATGACGCGGTTAACGAGATTCAGGGCTTTGTTTAATGAGGTGTCTGGAATGGCCCTGAAGTGCCCCAGGTCTCTCACACACGCGGTGGCCGAGTGTATCATTAAGACAAACATTCAAAGGAAGAGAATGTTTTTCAGTTGTTATTATACTTAAAAGGAGCTGAAGTCTGGAAAGTACAAGTGTCTCAATAACTGGCATGCCCCCACAATTTAAAAGCAATTGAAGTCTGGAAAGTACAAGTGAATAACTGGCATGAGAGTTGATGCAATCGTGGGGGTCTGAGGGTGGGAAGAAAGGGAATGATATTCAGTGTAGGTTATGACGCTTTGCCCCCCAGCCCCCCTCCCCCCCAAAAAAATTAAATTTAAAAAAACTATTTTTATACTTAAAAAGGGGTTGAAGACTGGAAAGTACAAGTGAATAACTGGTATGGGAGTTGATGCAATCGTGGGAGTCTCACGGTGGGAAGGGAATGATATTTAGTGTAGGTTTTGCCGCTTTGCCCCCCAGCCCCCCAAAAAAAAAATTAAATTTAAACAAACTATTTTTATACTTAAAAAGGGTTGACGTCTGGAAAGTACAAGTGAATAAACTGGGGGAATGATATTCAGTGTAGGTTTTGCCGCTTTGCTCCCCAGCCCCCATAAAAAAAAATGAAATTAAAAATGTTATATTGAAACTTCTCTCAAGAAATTCGAGCAGTCTCTTGTTGACGGCATTTGTGAAAGATGAGATCTTTAAGGGAAATATTTCGGGAATCTTGAGATAGGCAATGATCATACACGACAAAAATAGAGACAATTAATGATCGTTTTAGTTTTTAGATATTACGATTTGTAAAATTAAGGTAAGCAGGAGTATGAAATACACTAGGGACTCTTCGTCGTGAATAAAGAGAATGAAGGAAGGTAGGAGGGATTCTATGTGAGTAATTCTGAATACATTTTCACTCTCGGAGTTGTATGTGTGTGTGTGTGTGTGTGGGGCCTCCTGTTCGCCTGGAGGACCTACTTACTCTTTTTAGGCTTCTCTGCTTCTGTCCTCCTCCACATTCATTCATGATTAAGGTCTTTGCCCACTAGAAGAACCCCCCCTCCCTCACCCTCTCTCTCTCTCTCTCTCTCTCTCTCTCTCTCTCTCTCTCTCTCTCTCTCTCTCTCTCTCAACAACCCCGCCCCTATTAGCCAAAGCTAATTCTCTCTTTCCCTTAACTACCAGTGCGCCAATGCCAAAGCAAATAGAGAGAAAATACGGCGAGGAAGAGAGAGGGAGAGAATGTATGTATGTATGAAGAGGAAATGCGTGCGTGTGTTCGTGTGGTGAGAGAGGGGGGTGGGGGTTGGGGGGAGTGTTGGGTGGGTGGGTGGGTCAGCGTTTTAAAGGTGAAAGGTGGGAATGTATGTATGGGTCTGGGGAACAGACCTGGAGGAGGAGGAGGAGGAGGGGGAGGAGGAGAAAGAGGTGGGTGGAAGAGGAGATCCAGGATTGCTTTAGTTGGATGGGAGGTTTTGGAGGTTGAGGGAATCGGGGGAAAGAGGAGGAGGAGGAGGAGGAGGAGGAGGAAATCGAGGTGGAGGAAGGAGGTTTTGTTGGAGGAACGGAGAGCCGAAGAGGTATGCGGGTGACGAGGTTTGTATGAACAGAAAAGGTTGAATAACTGGAACGAAGAACTTTAAATGACGCGAATGGAAGTAGAGGAATGGAGGAGGAAAGAAAGAATAATCGGTTGGTGGAGAAATGCCGGTGAATTAATGATTGGAGCACAAGGGAAGGATAAGGAGACGTTGTATTTTTAAAGAGAATTTCCCATTTGTAGCGCTAAACATTTCTGCTGGAGCCATTTGCTGCAAACGTCAACGCTGGACGCCAGGTTGATGGAATGAAATGTCGAGCAGAATTTTCTTTTTTAATACAGATTGACTTCTCTCTCTCTCTCTCTCTCTCTCTCTCTCTCTCTCTCTCTCTCTCTCTCTCTCTCTCTCTCTCATTAAGTCACTGGAATCTTGTAGATGACGAGAGCCCAGGCATAAGCGTTCAAAGCTTGAGATATTGTATTTTCTTTTTACCAGTGCGTGATGAACACCTCTTAGTGACGAAAACGTCCTTGGCCCGTCTTGTAAAAAGAAAGAAATTTATTGTGATTGATAATCCAAGCATTAAATTATATAGGAGGTAGGTAGTCCACTGTGGTGGCCCGTAGCCTGGTTAGAGGATTGCCTGAGGCTAATATTTTTCAAGGAAAAAGATGTGTGGTTAATAATTTATTTTTTTGGTGGTCTGTTCTTCCCAACATTGGTTTTATTGAATATCATATGTAGGTTTATCTAAACCAGGTACTTAATTTTCTTTATATGTCTTGAGATTTCATTACATAGCCTATATGGAAGTTTACCCGTACCAGTTAAATCATTTGTTAGTTTTTGAGTTGAAAATATGATTTTGTTGCATTCCATACTCTGGTTTCTCAAAAGCATAATAATATTGTTGATACAAATACAGTATATATATATATATTTATATATATATATATATATATATATATATATATATATATATATATATATATACATCATATGATTCATATACAATATACAAACACATAATATATTATAATATGCATTAGATTACCGAAGGAAAAATCCCTTCGGTAACATATATATGAAAATAATGCAATAAAACGTTTGTATGATTGAATATTTATATATATATATACACATACAATATTATCATGCATTAGATAAACGTGTGTATGGAATGCAATAAAATAATATTTTCAACCTACACACACACACGCACACACACACACATTATATATATATATATATATATATATATATATATATATATATATATATATATATATATATATATATATATATATATATATACATACATACATACATACATACATATACATAATAACATTGTTGTCATTAGCCTTCATAATTCCTTGCATGTAGAAGACTCGGCAGAACCTCTCTCTCAATCAGCTGCAGGTTTGGATAGCTATGGGCCTCGTGGAATTCGGATCATATTGGCAAGACGACTCTTCAGCAACGTTTTATGAAACCCCTAAATTTTGAGAATTCCTGGCCACGTTCCACGAATATTGCTCCTCCACTTGAGTACGCAAATCCTCAGTCTGATGTTATTGGACTGAGACTGGGTTAATCCCCTGCCTGAATAATCTGGATTAACGAAAGTGAATAGTTATAATATTGACATCATGGTGTATGTTTTACGGGTCAGTGACTTGATCACGTACGGAAGGTATTGGATTTCAGGATTTATTACGACTGTATAATGTTTATTGCTAGTTCCTGCAACGCTTGTTCTGTTACAAGGTGTTACAATCAACCCTTCGCTTTCATCCGGGTTGCGGATTTCATTAACGTGGCGTTTTTGCAGTATCCATATTTGATGTATGTTATACTTAAACTTCAGTGCATTGGAGATGCGAGGCATATGCACGTATTTATTTTAAATCATGCTGCTCTCCTCACCCAATAGTTTTGTGATTTGTTGAAGTATCTGTGTTTGTAATGGAGATATCAATGTTTTGAAAGTTTTCACGGTAGACCGATAGATTTTTTTTTTTTTCAGTTTTCTGAAAAGAAAAGTTTTGTGCCGCACTTTTTTCTGTCCGCCCTCAGATCTTAAAAACTACTGAGGCTAGAGGGCTGCAAATTGGTATGTTGATCATCCACCCATCAATCATCAAGTATATCAAATTGCAGCCCTGTATCATCAGTAGTTTTTATTTTATTTGAAATTAAAGTTAGCCATAATCGTGCTTCTGGCAACGATATAGGGCAGGCCACCACCGGGCCGTGGTTAAAGATTTATCGGTCGCTGCTCATACAGCATTATACCGAGATCACCGAAAGAAAGATCTATTTTCGGTGGCCTTGATTATAAACTGTAGCGGCTGTACAGAAAACTCGATTGCGCCGAAGAAGCTTCGGCGCGTTTTTTTACTTGTATTATACAGTATCCTGTGTCCATTTTCCCGAAGAGGAGATGGGGTTATTTACTCCTGAAGCAGGTAGGCGACGGATCTAGGCCACGTATATAATCTTTTGATCGAGATCAAACTAATGTCGATGATTGTTGGCAAAGTCGATTTTCTTCCGAGATCCCGTCGTGGTTGTCGATGATTTATCAGATACTGAAATCGACTTGTACAGTACGAAGGGTGGTGTTGTGAGATCTCTCTCTCTCTCTCTCTCTCTCTCTCTCTCTCTCTCTCTCTCTCTCTCTCTCTCTGGGTTATATTGCCTTTTGAATACATAGACGCATACACATTTTATGTATATATATATATATATATATATATATATATATATATATATATATATATATATATATATATATATATATATACATATATACATATTTATATATACATATATAGTTTATATATATATATATATACATATACATATAATATATTGTACATATACACACACATAATATATATACATATATTATATATATATATATATACACATATACACACACACACATATATATATATATATATATATATATATATATGTGTGTGTATAATATATTTTACACACACACACATATATACATACAGTATATATACACTTGTATATATATACATAATGTGTGGCTGAATGTTTTCAAATAATCCTTCCTGGACTTAAAAATTGTTTTAAAAGTTACACAGATTTTGATAATGAAGCTATATACTGAATAATTCATCTTGTATCCTCCTCCCAGAAGATTTAATTACTCGCTGCAATTGAACGCAAATGCAGCCGAATGGACTTGCAGCCGTATTAACAGGAGTTGAGGGCCGCGGTGCCCACCTCCTTCGTTTTGGGGAGGGGAATGGGTGTAGCAGCAGGGACTCAAAGGATTGCTTCTGAAGGATCCAGTCGGCTTTGAAATGAATGTATATGTTGAACACAAACACTCGCTTAAGTGTTGCTGAGAGAGAGAGAGAGAGAGAGAGAGAGAGAGAGAGAGAATGAATTTCTTTCCTTTACAGAATTTTTGAGTTTTAAATGTAGAGAGAAAGGGAGAGATTTTAATATTTTTCATATGAAACGATTTACTTGCGATATATTTTACAGGAATTTGTGTGGTTTTAAATATTGATTACGACATAAATACACGCAGAAAGGGAGAGATTTTAATATTTTTCATATGAAACGATTTACTTGCGATATATTTCTAGAGAGAGAGAGAGAGAGAGAGAGAGAGAGAGAGAGAGAGAGAGAGAGAGAGAGAATTTCTTTCCTTCACAGGAATTTGTGTGGTTTTAAATATCGATTACGGTATAAATATACGCAGAAAGGGAGGGATTTTGATATTTTCCATATGAATCTATGTACTTGTGATATATTTCTAGAGAGAGAGAGAGAGAGAGACGGACGTTGCCTCTGAAATGTGATTTAAGATTATCAGTAAAAATTTTGATTAATAGTAGTTTTGGAAAACAGTGTACAAGTAGGCATAGTCTGTAAATGTTTGGCTAGTCGGTTCGGTTTGCAAGATGAGACCCTATTCAATGGAAATTAATGTCTGGCCGACTTAATTCAATCGACAGAGTAAATCTGGTCATTAATATTCATCCTTACACGTCCGCCGACGAAGTTAGGCCTACAGGTAGAAGGTTATGCATTCATTCTTGGTGCTTTTTATTTAAGAAGTTTGTCTTTGAACCAGAAAAATGTTGATGGGTTCAGGAAAAAGAAAAATCCTTGTTCGCCAGAGACGTAAATTGGGTCCTTGATAGGAAGCCGACTGTGGTGGGTCGTAGCCTTGGTGGAATATGGTAGGGGACAGGTCTCACCACAAAAGACCTTCTGAGATCTGGAAATTGAGCTACCCCCTTAAAGGGAAATTTTATCTTCTGCGTCACCAGTAAATGAATGTTAGTTTTTATGAAATTTCATAATGTCGTGAGTCACTACAATAGTGAAGAATGCACACTGATGTGAGTGTAAATACGTATATTTTATACATATATGTATACTTTGCATCAGTGGGGATTTTATCAACAATGCTCATGTTGCTTTTGATTTTAATTAAAGACATACAGAGTCCATAGTTTGCGCAATTAAAGAACTGAGTGCTTTTAGTAAAGCCCTGTACATGGGAGATTATCACCGGTCAGAGAAACGTACATACCCTTCTTAGGAATATGTAAACGGAAAATAAATGATATTTAGAACATTACTTTGTCTGTTAGTTAGCCACTTTACAACCGATGCATGTTTAATGTAAAGCATAAATGACGCGTGCCTCTAATGATTCATTCACTAACGTGTGCTGATCAATTCATGTTCGGCATTCAGATGCATCTCGTGGAGGCAAGACAACATCTGCATTGTTTATTCACAGGGCGATGATGAACAACTCTGAGGGGCCGACTGAGAACATTACGAGCTCTGGTGGGGTCCCTGGGGTTGGGGGTGGCGGGGTGGGGGGGGGTATAAAGGAATAATTGTGAAAAGGAAGACGACAGAAGCACGTGACAAGAGAGAGAGAGAGAGAGAGAGAGAGAGAGTATTGATCTGACGTCCTGATATCTCTCATCTCTCTCTCTCTCTCTCTCTCACTCTCACTTTCGTTTGCTCCTTCCCTTCCGGATAATTGTTTCCTGCCTATTCCCCTTTTTATTAAGTTCTTTTATCTCTCCATATCTTTGAAGAGTCCAGAAGTGGGGGATATCCCTTTGAAAGTGCCTTTCCTTCCCCCCCCCAACCTCCCCCCTTCTTATATCTCGTTTACCTTATCTTTCGGCCTTTTTTCTTTTTTTTTCTTCTTCTTCTTCTCCTTCTTCTTGGCTTTTAGCCCCTCGACCCACTTTCCTCCCTCCTTGCTGTGTTATTTCAAGTGTTCCGGAGTTGTCCTTGAAGCCTGGGTGAGGATATGTATAGTCCGTTTATGGAAATGCCTCTTGCTTTCTCTGTCTCTTTCTCTTTTACACTATCTATCTATTTATCTATCTATCTATCTATCTGTCAATCTATCTATCTATATATGTATATGATTATTATCACTTTTGTACGTGATTCATTTATCACACATTTTCATCTGTGGTAATGTGTGATATATATATGAAGCCTGTTTGAGGATATGTATGGTTTGTTTATGAAATCCTTCTCTCTCTCCTTCTCTCTCTCTCTCTCTCTCTCTCTCTCTCTCTCTCTGTAACAGACCATACATATCTTGATAGATAGATAGATAGATAGTAACATTAAGCCATTTCCTTTTACTGTGGTTGGCTCAAGAATAAAAAAATAAAACACAACGATCACTGCCAAATTCATACTTCAATCGCTGAATCGTGGATGAACCCCCTGTGCTGTAAAACTCTCATAACATACGTTTCACATGCATCCCTATTTTGCACGCATTCTCTCGTTTCCTTTATATATATATATATATATATATATATATATATATATATATATATATATATATATATATATATATATATATATATATATATATATATATATATATATATATATATATATATATATATATTATTGAAAGTGCAACGAGTTGGGCGACGAAGGTTATTGGACAAGCGCCCGGCTTACATTTGCGAGGCCTGTGGATTGCTCCCAGCCCACCTCTGCAGACCTACTAGAAAAACCGGAAGACTGTACCAATTCACCATCTTTTTTTTTTTTTTTTTTTTTTTTTTTTGTCTGTCTATTTTACTCTGCTCTCCTTTCTTTAGAAATCCAGTAACACTTTTATCCAGAGCTTAAAATAACCAGTTTAGTTCGGGACGTCGTAGTTGGGTTTACACCCTTCAAGAGAACTCAACACGAGTGTGTTTTGCCATCATCATTTTAATCTGCCTTGTTTCAGCCCGTTCTTTAGTCAGCTTCTTTAACTCCGTGTTTACCCTCCTCCACTTCCTCCCTCTCTTCTCTCTTCACCTCCTGGTCCTAGCATCTTCACCACCACCGTCATCATCATCATCATCATCATCATCATCATCACTTCCCTGCTAATCTAGTCGTATGGTGGCCTTGAACCGCAGTCGTTGTGTCACCTCCTAAGCTCGGCTGTTGGCGCCTTCCTTCGGTTCTGTTAATATCGGAGGTGTGAATCAATGTTAAGAAGTTGCAAAAGAGTAACATAAAATTAAAACGATAGTCTAGCATGTAGGTGAGAAGATTTTCGGCCGGTCAAGCAAACATTATCAAGATAAGGTAGGGAATGTGATCAAGGGTTGGAAAGAGGGAACGTTAAGTTATTTAGTAACTCAGTTTTTTAATAATATATATATGCACACTTCTGCTTTGTGGATCTGGACTTTATTATAATTATTATTCTAGTTATTGAAAGTACTGATGGACTTGGATATAAGGTCCCAAATTGGGAAAGAACAGTGACCGATATTGAGGTCACTGAAAATGTGGTTGTGTGTGTGTGTGTGTGTGTGAGAGAGAGAGAGAGTGAGAGTGTGTGATAATATCATCCTGGTGTTAATCTGTGTCGTTTTATTAAACTTTCTGCCTCGGAGAGGGAACGATTTTCCTCGGCAGTTTCCGAGAGAGAAACAAAGGATATGAACTAAGTTTGCGGAAGTTTCCTAATAACTTTTTGTCTCTCGAATGGCCCAGATGTGGGTTCCTCCTAATCGACGTTGGAACAGACCCAGTGTTTGCTGCTGTTGCCGTTGCGGATGTTTCTCTCGCGATGTTGCATTTATGGATGATGTTTCTCTCCGTCTCCTTCGCCAATGAAGTGGTGTTTCCGGTGTTGGGTTAATCGCCCCTTGTTTAAGCGTCTTTGATGGTTTGCCTTTGTCATTGGTGTTTGTCTTTTGGCGTTTGGACTTTGCTTTTTGGTTTGGTTATCGTGATAATTGGTTCGTGATTACAGGCCTCCCAAATGAATGGGTTGATGTTCGTCAAAATTGATGTTTTTAACTTTCAGTGTCATCACGTGGTTCCTGAACTGACATGTTTTTTTTGTGTCTTCATTTTTTTTTATAATCTCAAAGAACTTAACCTCGTGATTGCTATCACAGGAAGCACTCTTCCATTTGCTTAATGAGTTTTAGGTCCGACATATTTTCTTGTGAAATTTGGTAGCTGATTGTTGCTCAACCTTTTATTATCAATTAAGTTTCAACTTGTTTTTGCTCAATTTTAAAGTAATTTTTTTTTACTCGTTAGGCCATTAACACCCACAGTATAAGTCGTTGTGCACACCTATGGAGAAGGCTCATCAACAGTGCATTGAATTCCCTACAAAATGCCTACAAACTCGCTCTTCCCAAGTGTACGCCATCTTTCCAGTGCCCCTTTCCATTTATCCAGCACTGTCTGCGTTTTCCTCTCCACTTTCTTACACTTCCGAATCATATGGTGATGATTATTACCAACACATCATCCTCCATTCTCTCCACATGACCAAACCGTCCCAGAACTCTCTGATCTGTCCTGTCACGCACGCGAACTCTTGTCTCACTTTCAGGCACCTCCAGATTTGTGGAAAGTCGGATTGAATTCCCTTTCTCTTCCGGAGATATGCGAGAACATTGCCTTTGTGGCAAGTCCATTATCTCAGAGGAGGAGGAGGAGGAGGAGGACAATTTCCATGACTATGTCTCTGTCCACTGGAGCCGTGCCAGAATCTCTTAGCTTGTTCCGTTCTCTTTGTGGTAATGGAGGGTAGCTTTCAGTGGTAATTGCCGGTCGTTGTAATTTGATAACCTAGCGGATATGATGATGAGTTGTATGTACGTAGAGAAAAAATAAGAGAAGGGAGACACATTGCTTTTTGTAATGGATGTACAGTACTGTTGCTTTTTTGTAATGGGTTATAATATGTACTGTTGCTTTTTGTAATGGGTTATAATCTGTACTGTTGCTTTTTATAATGGTTATATAAACTGTTGCTTTCTGTGATGGGTTATATAAACCTTTGCTTTTTTGTAATGGGTTATATATGCAGTTGCTTTCTGTAATGGGTTATATAAACCAGTTGCTTGTTGTAATGGGTTATAATGGACTTTTGCTTTTATAATGGTTTATACATGTTGTTATTGTTATAGCAATGAGAATGTTGATAACGATAATATGTATATTTTAGTAATTAAAGAATGATTATGATAATACTATTAAAGGTGAAGATGGCAATAAAAACTATCATTATTATGAAGTTCCACATTTTCCTGTGGCTGTTATCTTGCAACGCCTTTTTTTTTATAGTGGTTGTAAATTTCCATTCATTGTGCTGTACTTCATCTTTATTAAATTTTTTCTTGGTCCCTCCTCACCCCGAACGAGTGTCGGGGTCCACTTGTTATGCCTTTTGAAATCTTTCCAAATTTTACGAATATGATCTTTTTAAGACTCTACTTCGTAATAACATTCAGTAGGTCTTTCTATTTCAAATTCCTTCGTAGGGAATTTGTGCTGCCCTTGAAATGGCATTTATTTATCCTGGTATACCAAAACATTTCTCTCTCTCTCTCTCTCTCTCTCTCTCTCTCTCTCTCTCTCTCTCTCTCTCAGTTCTCTGAGAGGACATGGACATAAATTCTCTCTCTCTCTCTCTCTCTCTCTCTCTCTCTCTCTCTCTCTCTCTCTCTCTCTCTCTCAGTTAGTGTAGGTGTTTTCGATTTTCCTAAATTAGCCGAGTGAGAAGACATGAATTGGCGTAAATCCTCTCTCTCTCTCTCTCTCTCTCTCTGTCGTAATTACTTTACGTGTTTTCGATTTTCCTAAATTAGCCGAGTGAGAAGACATGAATTGGAGTAAATCTCTCTCTCTCTCTCTCTTTTCTCTCGTAGTTAGTGAGGTGTTTTTTTGATTTTGACAGTGACATGAATTAGCGTAAATCTCTCTCTCTCTCTCTCTCTCTCTCTCTCTCTCTCTCTCTCTCTCTCTCTCTCTCTCTCGTGTAGGTGGTGTAGGTGTGTTTTCGATTTTTCTAATCTAGCAGAGTGAGAGGAGGAAATGAATTGGCGCAAACAGGATCAAGAGGTTAATTACTGCCAGGGCCTAAGCGTGACCTCTGAGAGCATCCAAGTAGACTTGTATTTCATTTTGTCATTTAAGTTTTGTTTGATGTTTGGTGTCTGTAGTTTTATTAGACATTTACCGGCATTTCTCCCTCTTCCAAGCCTTCTTTTTGCACTTATTGTGGGAACACTGAAGGATGAATCTTGTCTGATACTTAAGTTTTATTTAGTTATTTTCATACTACTGTTTTAGCAAATATATATATATATATATATAAATATATATATATATATATATATATATATATATATATATATATATATATATTTATATATATATATATATATATATATATATATATATATATATATATATATATATATATATATATAAATAACACACAATCACGTGTGGAACAGAAATAAATTTCTGACTCACATCAGGATCGAACCCAGGGCTCTCAGTCGCAAGACAAGACCGCTCCCAACCTGATGTGAGTCAGAAATTTATATATATACATACATACATACACACATATTATTTTGATCCATTACAAAATGTGATTTTGTATATTTATCAGCGTTCCTCATTTATTTTGTTTTTCTAACTCTCCTCCTCTGGTTTCGTGATTTGAGGCGCATGTTTGTAATGTTTAATATACAAATAACTCAGTGCATTTATTCTGATTTATCATCACTTCTGTATTTTTGTTAGAACTCCGGCATGTACTTATGAGTACTAATCTTCTAGTTCATGATGATATTTGATTATCTAATTTTTTCATTCTTCTTCTTTTATTGCTTTTGATTGTGATTATATTTTGGCTGTAATTTGTGCATTCGGGATAGTTCTCGTATTTGAATAACAAGATAAAGATTGAATTGATATTAACGTTACTCTGGCTTGTTAAAACAAAGAAATGCGTAAGAAGACTGACGACTCGGCACGTTCCAGCGTATTTCATTGATAGCTTAAAAGGTCTGCGCAGATGGAATTCTTCCCTGTTCGTTGGTGGCATTTTCAGCACCATTCAGCGCGATTCAGGATTTTAAATGCGCTTCCAGCTGCAGAATTTATGGGCCATTGATTCGCTGTTGCTACTTGCTGTAGCTGTGCGAGTACTTTGCCTTCGTTACAGGGCTGTTCATTTGTTTTTACGCAGTGCTTTTGCTGCTTCAAGCGAGGAAAGTGTGGGTGCTGTTTTTATCACGTTAGGAGAGTTGTGGACTTTTACGATTTTAAGAATTTCAAGACTGGCTTCTGATATTCAACAAATTTCTTTATCAGGGATGTCAGGGAAAACTGTCAGATTAAATTACGAGCTATTCTCTCTCTCTCTCTCTCTCTCTCTCTCTCTCTCTCTCTCTCTCTCTCTCTCTCTCTCTCTCTCTCTCCATGCAGTGTGGACTTTTACGATGTTAAGAATTTCAAGACTGGCTTCTGAAATTCAACAAATTTCTCTATCAGGGATGTCAGGGAAATCTGTCAGGTTCAAGTTACGAGCTATTCTCTCTCTCTCTCTCTCTCTCTCTCTCTCTCTCTCTCTCTCTCTCTCTCTCTCTCTCTCTCTCTCTTTCTACATGCAGGGGAACTTTTACGATGTTAAGAATTTCAAGACTGGCTTCTGAAACTCAACAAATTTCTTTATCAGGGATGTCAGGGAAAACTGTCAGATTCAAATTACGAGCTATTCTCTCTCTCTCTCTCTCTCTCTCTCTCTCTCTCTCTCTCTCTCTCTCTCTCTCTCTCTCTCTACATGCAGTGCACCCCCTTATTTGTACTTGCGTGCTGCAAAGCATGACCTTCTCCGGGGTTTGCGTTCGAGCCGATCGTTACAATGCGTATGAGTGCCTCGATGGAGTTGCAAGGAGGGGGAGAGAACGTGTTTGCAATCTTCGCTTGTTGATTCTTGTAACTGTATTTGTTAGTGTCTTTGTTCTGTGCCTGTCTTTTGTTGTGAAGATGCGAGTTGTGTTTGCGTGGTAACAGGTGTGTTTTTGTTTGTTCTGTATATGAAAAGGGTAATTTTTTGTTCGTGTAAAAGACGTGTCTCGGTGCGGCGTCTTTCAGTCGGTTATCTGAACGTCTTCTACCCTTTAATATTATTGTCATTCGTGTTTTCGCGTTTGCATGCAAGTCGCTTGAGTATTCATGTCAGTTTTTTTTTATTGTTTTCGTAACGTGATGCAGCCCACTCGAACTTATCTTCTGTATTATTGTTAGTTTCCATTTGGTTTGTTAAATCTTTCCAACCTTGCTGTACTTTCTGTCTCTCTCTATCTATCTGGCTCTCATTTCGGTACGGTCGTCCCATAGAACGGTGGCCAGAAGGTGTGACAGCAGTGATGGTCGCTCTGCCACGCCCTGTGGCGCTTACGCCCCTCTTCCAGTGGCAGATTCCCCTTCCCTTATCCCCTCCCCCACACCATATCTCGGCTCTGAGAACCTTCTACTGTCCAGCCATCCATACTCAGTGCTGGCGCCAGTAGGTCTCTCTCTCTCTCTCTCTCTCTCTCTCTCTCTCTCTCTCTCTCTCTCTCTCTCTCTCTCTCACCGAATGTTGGTTCCCTGCCAGTTAGTAATTCTGGTAACGAGAATCCTTCTGCGAGGAACAGAGGGAAAGGTCGGAGGTCCTTTCCAGATATCGTAAATCCGCGGCTTGGTTGATGCCAGTGGCGATTCTCTGTTCTGTTGCTTCAGAGATTTCTCTACGTTATTTTGTTCTTTATTCTTTATATTTTATCATAGTATCCTGTAATGAGATTGCTTAACCTATTCTCTCTCTCTCTCTCTCTCTCTCTCTCTCTCTCTCTCTCTCTCTCTCTCTCTCTCTCTTGCTAATTTTTCGTAGCATCCTGTAATGAGATTGCTTAGCCTATTCTCTCTCTCTCTCTCTCTCTCTCTCGCTAATTTTTTCGTAGCATCCTGTAATGAGATTGCTTAGCCTATTTTCTCTCTCTCTCTCTCTCTCTCTCTCTCTCTCTCTCTCTCTCTCTCTCTCTCTCTCTCTCTCTCTCTTCCTAATTTTATCACAGTATCCTGTAATGAGATTGCTTCACCTATTCTCTCTCTCTCTCTCTCTCTCTCTCTCTCTCTCTCTCTCTCTCTTTCTCGCTAATTTTATCGTAGTATCCCGTAATGAGATTGCTTCACCTATTTCCCGCCATCCGGAATAGCCATGCTTAACATTGTTCCCCGGGCATCCTGGCCTACTTGCAACGCGCATTGCTGAAATACAGCGCCCGGACTCATTTTGCGGCGTTCGGCCGATTACGTCCGCGAATATCGGCTTAGCTTTGTCGGAAATAGCCACCGCCGTCGCGCTAATTAGTCTGTTGGTTTTCACGTCGACCGCGGAAAGAAGAATGGAATCCATCCCCCTTTTGTTGAAGAAAAACTGCTTAACGAGAGTTTGCTTTTGTCAAAACTGTGTCATGGATTGGTGGTTGTGGTATGCACAGGGGAAGGCCATTTTGGAATTCCTTCCTGCTTCCGTTTTCCCATAAATATAACTTTTCCTTTTGGGGGGGTAGTGCCGTCTGTGCAGCTCGTGCGGCGCACTGTAGGTTCTTTGCGGCGTGCCTTCCTTGGGCCCCTGGCTGCAACCCCTTTCGTTCCTTTTACTGTGCCTCCTTTCATATTCTTTTTCTTCCATCTACTTTCCGTAACCCTCTCCTAACAATTGATTCATAGTGCAACTGCTTTGAGGTTTTCCTCCTGTTACACCTTTCAAACCTTTTACTGTCAGTTTCCGTCTCAGCGCTGAATGACCTCATAAGTCCCAATGCTTGGCCTGTGGCCTAAATTCTATATTCAGTTCAGTTCATAAATATAACTTCCCATCCCTTTCGTATTTTGGGCGGGCCTGGGCTACCTAAGAACTCCCGGTTCCTCGTCCCGCCGGCTTTGGTAGCTATGGTGTGCACAGGGGAAGACCATTTTGGAATTCCTTCCTTCTTCGGTTTTTCCATAGACATAACTTGCCATCCCTTTCGTGTTTTGGTTTTGGTCTGGCCTGGGCTACCTAAGGACTCTTGGATATTCTGCGGTGGTGCGGTGGTTATGTCGGCGACGCCTGCGGCAAAAGGATGAGTTTGGATTTAATTTTAGCCAGGCGAGTCGAGGGGAAATTAAAGTAGACGTCGCGTCGGAGTAATGCGTGGTTGCTTGTAGCGCGCTCGCGCGCTCTTAGTGGGTCGAAGCATTCCTTTGTTGTTTTAAGCAAGAGTGTTCATTGTGATGCTGCCTTTTTACAAGTTGTTTGTGTTCGTGGACTGATGTGATAATAATTATTGTTAATAATTGTTATTAAATGCTTGCCTGCACACATGCTACTATGGCGGCAACGCGCCCGTTAATGCGTATAAATATATATATGTGTGTGTATGTATGTATGTATGTATATATGTACATACACACACACATACACATATATATATATATATATATATATATATATATATATATATATATATATATATATATATATATATATATGATCGTGTTTGCATATTTGCGTAAAGAACCATGTACGCAACCACAATTGTTAGGGGTTAAAAAAATTGTTCTGTATTTTCAATTTTCTTTTGCAGTATATATGGTATACCCGCCTTATAATAATCAGCAGGAGACTATTAGACAATGGAAATGCGCAAGATCACAAAGCGTTCCCTAATTATTTTTTACCGAAGCTGGATGGAAAGGAATGCTCACATCGCTGCTTATTTTTATCGTAACTTGGCAGCGTGAATGATAATATTCACAGCGTTTTTCACTGGGACGTATGAATGAAGTGCGCTGCTCCGTCCTGTATACAATACCCTTTACCATTTCGGTACAGAAAAAGAAACGTGTTATGGACTACGCAGGTAGCGTCACTGTGACGTCATCGCGGCCTCTTCATTCATGGTGCCGATGCCTGTGGGCGGGTTTTGTCCAACCTTTAATTCCCTTTGGTTAGAGTTGACCTGACACGCGGTGACGTCATAGGTGCTCCTATACTATCGCGCGCCCAATTTGTATGACAATTAGACTCCTGACCTCTCTGCCGTCGCGTTTGACCTTCGACCCCTCCCTCGAGCGCTGGTCGTCACTTCTGACCTTCGTCTGTTCATGATTAAAAATAAAAAGGAAAAGTTCGTTGTGGCGAAAACACTGTCCGAGCTGTTTTTAGGCAAGAGAGTCTTGTGGAAACGTTGTCGACGTTTTCGGATATTTTTTCAGTGGGAATGATCTGTTTTGATGGCCTTATTTGAACTGGGAATGTGGGAATTTATGTAATTGCGTGTGTGTGATGGCTGCATCTGGTTACAGATATGGTTACAGAGGGTTAGGGTCGGGTTCAGTCCCGTGATTGTTATTTGCCACGAGAAAGTAATCTTGTGAAACAGGTCTAAAACTTGTCGAGCGGATTTCCACAGATATCAGAAGCATCGCACAACAGAAGATATGAGTAGAATTGATCCTTCGTATTTTTAATGTCATGACCTAAATGAAAGTATATTATTATTATTATTATTATTATTATTATTATTATTATTATTATTATTATTATTATTATTATTATTATTATTGGGGAAACAAATCCACAGTTAAATGTACATATATTTTAAGATAAAACTGTGCAGTTTTATCTTGAAATATATGTACATATACATAACTGTGGATTTGTTTCTCCATTTTAAGACTCATGCTACTGTGAGCATTTTATTATTATTATTATTATTATTATTATTATTATTATTATTTTGGCTTCATTCATACACGGGTTATTCTGTCACTAACATGTAATGAAAAATGGTGAGTGGTGGTCCTTTAGCTTAACCAAAGACACATTATTAATGCATGGATTGCATAGATGTAATGATCACGAGCTGTTTTAATGTGTAAAGTATTTCCCAGATTTAAACGAAACGGGATGAGTAATGATTCGGATATTCTAGGGATACTGTTAAGCATACTGTATGCACGGGAATTGAAATACAGGCGGTAAAATGTTGGAAAATTAGTATTTCTTGCGATATCGTTTTTCATATATTCTTCTATTTTCTTCTGTATTCATGTATTCCATTACAAAAGATATATACAGTAGTATATATATATATATATATATATATATATATATATATATATATATATATATATATATATATATATATATATATATATATGATTATTATCACTTGTACGTGATTCATTTATCACACATTACCACAGATGAAAAATCAGAAACGGGGTGTAGGTCATGTCCTTCGTCAATGGCTTGGAAATAAAGTCGAAACCGGTCAGGAGCTACACCCCGTTTCTGATTTTTTCTTGTATATGTTTTTCGTTCCATATTTCCCTCAAGTCTTTTGCGTTTCTCTTCTAGTACTTCGTCATCATCATTACCTTGTCTTCCCCATTCCCTCAGTCTTCATATCTTCATTCATCATTTTATTCTACATGCATGATAGCATCGTTTTCTTTCGTATTATTTTTTTCATCTTTTCGTTCCTTTTCATAGTTCTTCGTCAGAATCATCGTCCGTCTCCCGACCATTCCCTCATTAGTCTTCATCATCTTCATCATCATCATCATCTCTCCCCCTTGTACATCAGCATTATAGCATCGTCTTCAAACAAATTCAACTTCATCTCAGTTTTAATGGTGACCTTTTACATTTCTTTCCACCGTCAGATCTCTCTCATTCTCTCTCTCTCTCTCTCTCTCTCTCTCTCTCTCTCTCTCTCTCTCTCTCTCTCTGGTTTCTTCACACCTCAGATCTCTCGTGGGAATCATCGTCAAAAACTACAGGTTTCTTGTTTGTTTGCTTCGCCTTTGCGAAAATGTCTTCCCCCCTCTAGAAGCGAACTCTTGGGACGCGCCGTTTGAAGGAAGGGTTGGTTTTTATAAATTGCGGGTAAAGGTGTCCTGAGGTGAGGCCTGTGTGCGCCTCTCTCTCTCTCTCTCTTTCTCTCTTCACGTAGGGTGGTACTGCCGTCACCATTACTTAAGGTTCTTTGTAGCTTGCCTTGGTCCCCTAGCTGCAAAACCCTTTCGTTCCCTTTACTGTACCTCCTTTCATATCCTCTTTCTTCCGACTTACTTTCCTCAACCCTCTCGCAACAATTGATTCATAGTGCAACTGCTTTGAGGTTTTCCTCCTGTTGCACCTTTCAAATATTTAACTGTCAGTTTCCGTTTCAGCGCTGAATGACCTCATAGGTCCCAGCGCTTGGCCTTTGGCCTAAATTCTATATCCAGTTCAATTCTCTCTCTCTCTCTCTCTCTCTCTCTCTCTCTCTCTCTCTCTCTCTCTTCGAATATTTGTCAGTGGAATTAGTTAATTGTCTCTGATAAGGTTTTTTCAATTTGCATTCCACAAGAAAATTTTCGAGGGAACGTCCTCTTATTAAACCCCCTCCCTCCCCCCGCTCCCCCCCCAAAAAAAAAAACTTAGGTGTGGATCAATATTAAAATGTAATTTCATCATCCTTGGTTCATAGTCCGTCCCTCCATGAAATTTCATATATATGGAAGTATCTGATGAACTGAGATATATATAAAATTATTCCTGACAAACATCTTTCTTTTTGGGGAATTATTGACAAACCAGTAATGAAAGAACACCATAAAATCAACAGTGACAGAACCGTGACAAAAGTTCGTACGTATCCCACAAAAAAAAAGTAGAATGAAAGTTATAAATTGCTATGCAAAAAACGCTGAGGTATAAAAATACGTTTTTAAAGGCTCTGTTATTAAAACAATCTCGATTAAACACAGGTTTCTTCATTTATGTTTTTTATTCGAAAGTCATTTTTTTCGCAGATTTTTTTCGTGTTGATTCATCAACTCCATGCAAGGAACTTACTGGGATGAAGTAGTGGTTATTCGTAGGTGTTAAACTAATTGCAGTTTTTTGTTGTTGTCTATTTTCCTGTTTATTGCAGTTTTAGTTTTCTGTAAAAGAAAACTATTGACGTGGCTATTTTTCTGTCCGTCCGCAGTTTTTCTGTCCGCCCTCAGATCTTAAAAACTACTCAGGCTAGAGGGCTGCAAATTGGCACGTTGATCATCCACCCTCCATTCATCAAACATGCCATATTGCAGCCCTCTAGCGTCAGTAATTTTTATTTTGTTTAAGGCTAAAGTTAGCCATAATCGTGCGTCTGGCAGCGCTAGAGGCACCAACAGCACAGGCCAACACCGGACCGTGGCTGCGTTTCATAGGCTGTGGCTGAGGCCACAACCGGACTGTGGCTGAGTGGCTGAGTTTCATGGGCTGTGGTTGAGGCCACCACCAGACCGTGGCTGAGTTTCATTAGCCGCGGCTGAGAGTTTCATGGGCCGTGGCTGAAAGTTTCATACAGCATTATACGCTGTACAGAAAACTCGACATTTTTACTTGTTTGTTGTCGTTACCATTTACTGTTTCATTTGGGGAATATATTAGTGATTAATCTTTCTCATTTGTTTACCGGACCACAGCTTTGAACAGCTTCACGCAGCGGAAGGCTAAACTTTGTAGCAAGTTTCATCAAGCACCTTTTACGATTTAAGGCCATTAGCTAAGCAACGTTACGTCTGGCCAGTACTTGGATAGGTCCAAGGTCCTTTAAATATCTCAGAGTACATTTAAAGGACCTTGGATAGCTAGTCACAAGAAACTGCCCTACGCCACCGCCATATGTAAGCCCCTGGGACATCCGGTGGGCAATAGGGCGTGGGCTTGCACCATTCCTCATCCCAGCGTTCTTGCTAAAATCAGCAAGCGTAGCAACCATATATTTTGCTAGCTCTCTCTCTCTCTCTCTCTCTCTCTCTCTCTCTCTCTCTCTCTCTCTCTCGTGAACGTTTTTCTCTTCCCGCGGTACATAAAAGCTTGGAAAGCTCCTTCTCTCCCCCTCTCCCCCGTGTTATCCAGCCACACCCTACACCAGCTTTTGCTTACCAAGCGGATGATATTGACAAGGTTGGTGGATTGCGCCTGTGGGTGGCGTTGCACGCACGTGGATGAAGTGGCCTGTCTGATATACGGAAAGAGGTTCGAATTCTGTCGTGTTTTGTTGTGGGCGTCGCTTGATGAAGGATTCTTGTTCTGTTTTTGAAGAGATTTTCTTTTTTTATCAACTGGTTGGAAGTTTGATTTGTTAGCTGGTGTGATTATTTTGTAGGAAGACTTAAATACAAGTTATCGATATGTTCAATTTGAAGTGGAAGCTGCTTTGTGATTTGGGCTTTTCTTTTTTATACGTGCAAGCTCTATTTACCTATACACGCATGAATTGCTATATATGTATGTATGTATATATGTATATATAAAATACAAGCACAAGTCTGTTTAATTTGAAGAGGAAGCTGGCTTGTGATTTTTTTTACGTGCAAGCTGTATTTACTTATCCACGCATGAATTGCTATATACGTATATGTATGTATGTATGTATATGTGTATATATAAAATACAAACAATTATATATATATAATATATAATATATATAATATAATTATATTTATACATACATACATACATACATACATACATATATATATATATATATATATATATATATATATGTGTGTGTGTGTGTGTGTGTGTGTGTGTGTGTGTGTGTGTGTATACACGTGTGTGTGTGCGTGTGTATATACACCTCCTATCTAACACGTGTGCGCTCCCTGTTACTGAGGCACCCACTGTACAAGCGTCCAGACTATAAGATATAACTTGTTGCAACCGAAATCTTCGTGTAAAGTGGCACTTACAGGTTATCTTTAAGTGATCCCGCTGGCTGGCCACCATCAGGGGGCAGGTGGGGGGGGCGCCGCCCCTCCCTGTCTCCTCCTCCTCCTCCTCCGCCTCCTCCTCCGTCGTCCACTGACGGTATTGAACTTGAATTAGTCACTGGAGGGAGCCTTCAAGGAGAGCTGTTAGGGAAATTTTGCTTGTAGGGCCGCGCGAGCGCGCGCCGGCTGGCGTTCGCGATCGCCAGCGCACGCATGCGCCGTGGGAATGTTAACTTGTTTTGCATGCAAGCTTATGAACGTAATTGCTTGTGTTATGAGGTGGGGAAAGAAAATAAGCGTTATTATTACTGTTATTATTTTTATTATTGAGTAATAAAAATTCACAATTATATAGTAAATATATTTGCAAAATAAACCATATTAATATATTTACTATATAATTGTGGATTTTTATTACTCAGATTGTTTTTCACGAAATTGTGAATCTATTATTATTATTATTATTATTATTATTATTATTATTATTATTATTATTATTATTATTATTATTATGTTGAACAATGTTTCAAAAATATGCATGATAAAAAGGCGATTAGAAAGCCAAGTGCGCAAGACGTATTGGTAGAAATTACATCAGATTCTTAAGCTCTTGGGTAATTAGTTTTCTATTCTTGAGAGATTGGTATAAACACAAATTAATCCATCAGTAAAATAGTGAAAACCAGTGTCTTCCTTTTATTGATGTTTGGGAAACGAATACTCATGTAGATTTCGATACTATAGCGCTCAGAGGAACAACACACACACACACACACACACACACAACAACACACACACACACACACACACACACACACGAATACAGCCATTGATTATTTTTCGTTTCACAACTTTATAAAAAAAGGAGTGTTTTTGTGGATTTGTTTCTAAAGGCGCTTGTACTAACAAACAGAACATATAAAATCATTTTCTCCAACGGTGTTATCCATCTTAGTTCATGTTGCATTATAACAAAGTATTGTTCATCTCTCTCAGATAGAAGAAAGATCCTGTCACATCAGTAAAGAAGAGGTTATAAAACTGCTTTTCCATTCAGAGTTAGATGAAATTCCAACAGGTTAAAGAACTCTGACCTTTCATGTTGATAACACCATTAGAAGGACTTGTCCTAGTGGCGATTCCCCTCAGGCATATTTGTAGTGAAATTCTCAAGAATGGTAATTTTTTACGTTGAAGAAAACGGTAGGAATTTGGGAAACCGTACCCCAGGACATAAAAGAGCCCCACGTTTCCATGGCACACACAGTGCCTTTACAATATATCGGGATAATATTTAAAAGCTGCAGCAGAACTGCCGAAGGCGTTCTGATTAATTACATTCCAAGGACAGTGGCAGTAAGCCTCTCTGTGGTAGACCAAGTCAGCAATAGACAGTTCACAAGAGAAAACCACTGTAAAGAGATTGTGGCAATTGTTGATCGGGAGGCATTTTCCCTAGATGTAACCGAGTATCGGGACCTTTCCTTGAAAAAAGCGGGACGCCATATCTTAAAAACTAACCATAGAGTTTTCTTGAAAATAATCTCATTATGTTTTCCCACACCCAAATTACTCCCGAGATACTAATATTCTAACCTAACCTAACTAGGGGCATGGCAACAATACCGGGGCTGCTGCAGTACTAGCATACATCTCGGGAATTTGCAATGGGGAGAGACTATCTGAAACGACCCTTTCTGACACACTTCCTGAAGCCCAGATTGCCGATCCTACTGCCGAAGATAATCCTCCGGTGGGAAATCTTTCAGCAGGGCAGGGCTCACCTTCCTGGAGATTGTACTGTACCTTGTACCGTCAGTCCTTTTTATCCGAAGAACACACGAGTTTCCGAAGGCGTCAGAAGCTCGTCGTTTTTGCGAATGGGGTATATTTGGAATACTTGGCAGTTTGAAGGTATCTTGCATTGAATTTAATTATGATACTATTGAGGGTGCGGTTTTATTGGAAAAACGAAAAAAGCGAACTTTAAGGCAAAGGCACGGAGTCACCGCCTTTCTGTAGTGTTCATTTTATTCGATAATCGCGGCTGTGTTGGTATGTAGCGTTGAAAAGGGTAAGAAGAAAATGTTCCTCACAGTTTCTCCCCTTCCTCCTCTCGCCGCCAGACAGTGGGAATGTGATTCAGGTTCCCTTTTCACTCCGGGGGCTTTCTCGTCCTCTTGTTATTGGAGATAGCGAGGGATGTGTTTTGTTTCAGTTCATTCGATCGGGTGGTGGAGTTATTTCCTTGTTGTGATGCTGCTGAAACTCTCTCTCTCTCTCTCTCTCTCTCTCTCTCTCTCTCTCTCTCTCTCTCTCTCTCTCTCTCTCAAATTATGTAACAAATTCTTTCCATTCTGAAAAACCCCTTCTTCCCATTCTGTTATAAAACAAAAAATAGATCCCTTCTGAAAATATTAACCTCTCTCTCTCTCTCTCTCTCTCTCTCTCTCTCTCTCTCTCTCTCTCTCTCTCTCTCTCTCTCACACACAACTTAAAAAACACCAGATCCCCTTCTGAAAATAGGTATTGAAACGCTCTCTCTCTCTCTCTCTCTCTCTCTCTCTCTCTCTCTCTCTCTCTCTCTCTCTCTCTCTCTCTCTCTCTCTCTCCACACAACCACAATAAAAAAAAAAAAAAAAGAAAGAAAAAACACTCACACGGTAACAGAACACACACGCCATTAAATATACATATTAGTGGGCCGCCTGCCTATTTTATGTAGCTTCCCAGCCTTCAAACATTCTTAGATCAGAGCCGTGTTGGGAAGATATGCAAGGGAGGGAGAATTTTTATTTATTTGAGGGGGCTGAATTCATCAGTATATATCTTTGGATGGAGTTTTGATGATCGTACTGAAAGACTTAGAATGTATCCAGTTGATATCAGTTTATCGTTTAGGATCGAAAATCGCAATATATCTGATGGGAGAAAGTACTGAAACGATTGAGAGTCGGGATATACCCTAGGCGAAATTTTTTATTTATTTTTTTATTTTTTGAAAGCCAGAATAGAGGAATACTCAGAGGGGAAATTTTCCAGATTATTTCGGGTTGAGAGTCAATATATATATCTTAAGGCGTTCGTGTTGTTGGTTAAGGGGGTAGAATAAGTCAGAATTTATGCAGGCGGATTGCTGTGGTCGAGGTAGGATTTGAGAGTCCAAATGTACCCAAATGGAGAAAGCTGGTGAGTGTTTAGTTGAAATGGTAATTGAATGTTTCTGACATTATATATATATATATATATATATATATATATATATATATATATATATATATATATATATATATATATATATATATATATATATATATATATATATATATATATATATATATATCACTGAATGCCTTTTCCCTGTAGAAGGAGTAACACCAGAAGGGGTTCCTGTTCTCAGCAGGCACGGGAACAAAACTAGTTCCTCATATTACTACCCAGAGTTCTGCGTCTCTGTAGGTACCCAGTCACAGTTGGGCCAACTGGTGGGACCAGCCTGGGATGGAAGCACGGACGGACCTTGCGGATATGAGCCACATGACGTACCAACATACCTCTTTTTTTTCCCTCCTGGATAATCCTTAAGTAGCCAGTGGTATTCTTCGAAGCGAGTCTGTTCATAGCCGTTATGCGCATGCACGCCTGAGGATATCCTGATCATATTATGATGTAGGTTTGCATTTCAGGAAAAATACAAACTTCTTTTTTAATTTGTTATTTATCCTCGGTTGAGGGATCGACTCCGGAAGGTGCTGCCTTTTCTGTCCTGTCCCAAAGCTGTTCGGGACTTATGCCAAGGGCATCGCATTTCATGGTTGATAGATTAGCCCCAACATTGCTGAACTTTGCTTGTCAGCTGTAAAGCGAACGTTTTATTTCAATTATGCACGGAGAATGGAACAACTTTTTCGTTTTGCACTGCAAAACATCATGTGTCTCTTTGTGGGTTAAATCAGCTGTTTTTGTAATTTTTTTGAAGGCCACATTTCATAATCCTGATAAACTTCCAAGATATATAATATACTCGAACAAGAAAGTCAACTTATTGATTTAAAGACACTTCTAAATCTTACATTTTAAAGTAAAAAAGTCAATTGTCATGATTTAGAATTGTTTAGAATTATCATCCTGTCGGAATCTACCTCAAAAAGGTGTTTGGTATCTGCATAAATTCCTTTTAGCATTCCTTCTTCAATTTCCAAATTGCAAGGATTATTTTTCCTCTGCGTCGCTTGTTTATGTAGTCGTTGAAACGGGACTGATTATCAAAGGCTTCGCTGTCTCAGGACCCGACAACACAAGGACCCCATTTTGGGAAGAGACGGGTTTGTTTATCCTTTCCTGTCTCCGTCGGGAGTTCTGTCCGTCTCCTGACTTCTCTTGGGCGTTCTTTCTTGTTTTGACCCGTCATTCATTTTTGGTGTTTATTGCTAGTCTTTCTTCCCAAGGTTATTTTATTTTGTTTCTCTCCTTTTGGGTTTTCTAACTAGAGCGGTCTTATTTCTCTCTCTCTCTCTCTCTCTCTCTCTCTCTCTCTCTCTCTCTCTCTCTCTCTCTCTCTCAAACGAAAGTGTTGGATACGATGCTAGCGGAGGACAATACGATCTGGACACGTTCAAATATATTGTACCCCTGTAAACTTAAGCAATAAATTATGTCCACACACAAACACACTCATATATATATATTATATATATATTGTGTGTGTATGTGCATGTGCGTCATTGTGTCCTAGTTGACTTAAGAATCATTGAATTGCGTACCTGGTGGATATCCGACTGTGGTGAATTGCCGTACTAAGATTCTTGGCTAAGAATCGTAAGTAATAAAAACTTACAATGTAATAACCAACCCCTCAAAGAAGTAAAGACGCATGGCAATAAAAAGTAAATTCACAGCTCGTGCCAACACAAACAATCATTATAAAAACTGACATGCCCCCGGGGGGGGGGCGTGGGGGGAAGTAACCACAAGAGCCCCCAACACAGCAGGAGCTGCAGCGTCCCTTTAGTCCAACACATTGAGCCCTCTCTCTCTCTCTCTCTCTCTCTCTCTCTCTCTCTCTCTCTCTCTCTCTCTCTCTCTCTCTCTGCCATGTTTTCCATGAGGGCCTCCCCAAATCTGTGAGCCCCTTCCGCTCGCTTCTTTCATCTTTAGCGCTGACAGGTGTCGCGGTTTTGGGTCGGGTGTCGGTTGAAGAGGTCCTGCTAATATTTTGGGGAGGGAGGCAGCCCAGGCAGCAGCAGCAAGGGCCCCCGCTTTTCCTCCCCCTTTTGCCAGCGTGTGTGAATTTTGGGGCTACGTTTTTATTTTTTTAATCTGGAGGATTTAGATCAACTTTTTACTTTGGATTTGAAATCGGTCGTCATTTTTTTTTCCATATTTTGATTTTGTCTTCAGTCGTAGCTTGTATCCCGTATTTTGATTTTGTCTTTCAGTCGTAGCTTGTATCCCACATTTTGCTTTTGTCTTTCAGTCGTAGCTTGTATCCCGTATTTTGAATTTGTCTTCAGTCGTAGCTTGTATCCCGTATTTTGTCGTTTTCTTCAGTCGTAGCTTGTATCCCGTATTTTGAATTTGTCTTCATTCGTAGCTTGTATCCCGTATTTTGCCTTTGTTTCCAGTCGTAAGTTGTATCCCTCATTTTGCTTTTGTCTTCAGTCGTAGCTTGTATCCCCACATTTTGCTTTTGTCTTCAGTCGTAACTTGTATCCCGTACTTTGCTTTTGTCTTCAGTCGTAACTTGTATCCCATATTTTGCTTTTGTCTCCAGTCGTAACTTGTATCCCGTATTTTGCTTTAGTCTTCAGTTGCAACTTGTATCCCATATTTCGCTTTCGTCTTGTAAATACTGTTTTAGGGCATCGGATCTGGTAGTTTTAATATATATATATATACATATACATATATATATATATATATATATATATATATATATATATATATAGTATATATATATATATAATGTTTCGTTTCCTTTTATTCACCTGACAGTACTTTACCCATTCAGTAAATTCCATACATTTCTGCCTCTGAATATTTCTCACACTCTGTAAGGTCGTTCAATTGAATGGCATCCTAAAAATGGTGTGATTCGAGGGGAAAATATTATTTTTATGTCCTTCCATTGTTTTTAAAATGCCCTCTCTGTTATTCTTCTCAACGTGTCTGATTTTTTCATCACCTGCCATTCTTATTCCGTTTTGCCCCGTACCCCCTTTTATTTATTATTATTATTTTTTTTTATTAAGCTAAGGTACACGTTTTACACTTTCTAGAGTTTGTCAAAGAAACAAATTCTAACAGCCGGATATAGATATATATATATATATATATATATATATATATATATATATATATATATATATATATATATATATATATATATTTTTTTTTTTTTTTTTTTTTCTAAACCTTTCAATCATTATCTGTCATTCTCATCTCGTTCCTCTTCCCACTCTTCCGTTTTATTAGCCTAACGCCCTGCCCCCTCTCTCTCTCTCTCTCTCTCTCTCTCTCTCTCTCTCTCTCTCTCTCTCTCTCTCATGTCAAATTCCACCCCAGAACCGAGTGAAGGGCAACGCTCTTTGAGCCCAAAATGAAAAATTATCATGCAACTTCTCCCGAGTTTCCTGTAAATTCAGTATAATTATTATTATTATTTCTGCGCAGTTTGATTAAGTTTTCATCAGTGTAACGTTGTCAGCTTCTGGTTTTAGTTTTCTGTAAAAGGAGCACTGTTTCTGTCCGCTCTCGGATCTTAAAAACTACCGAGGCTAGAGGGCTGCAAATTGGTATGTTGATCATCCACCCTCCAGTCGTCAGACATACCAAATTGCAGCCCTCTAGCCTCAGCAGTTTTTATTTTATTTAAAGTTAAATTTAGCCATGATCATGCGTCTGGCACTGCTTTAGATGCCAAAAACACAGGCCACCAGCGGGCCGTGACTGGAAGTTTCGTGGGCCGCGGCTGAGAGTTTCATGGGCCATGGCTGAAAGTTTCATGGCCCACGGCTGAGAGTTTCTGAGTTTCGTGGGCCGCGGCTGAGAGTTTCATAGATCATTATACGCTGTACAGAAAACTCGATGCGCCGAAGAAACTTCGTCGCATATTTTACTTGTTTAGTGTAATAACTGCAAATGAAAGGGAGAGTATTTTTCGTTAAGACCAGTCATAGATAATTGTACGTCACGCAATAAATCATTTAAGGGTTTTAATTACGTAGGACTTTTCATTCTCATACATAAATATACACAAGTATATTCACTTCACTTAAATATACACAAGTATATTCACGTCACTTTAACTGAAAAATTAAGTCCTCTCTCTCTCTCTTTGAGCGATGGGCGTTTCCATGTTTTAAAGTCTTAAACCATTATCGTGATTGCAAGCCGTGTCGTGGTCTTAATGACTTGTTAATGAGTAGTTTTACTCGTTAAGTAGAGGCTTGTTGATAAGCCATGTCTCTTTCCATGTCTAAATCTGCTAATTACATTCAGCACGTGTGAAGAGATCTCATAAATATCCCCAGAGAATTCTTCTTCTTCTTCTTCTTCTTCTTCTTTCTTCTTCTTCTTCTTCTTCTTCTTCTTATTATTATTATTATTTTTATTATTATTATTATTATTATTATTATTATTATTATTATTATTATTATTCGAAGGGAGAAGACCCTCTTTGAGGCAAGTTTTGTTGAATAAAATGGCTGCATTTTGCGAATTGATTTTATACTGAGCTTTCTCAATTCTTCTGATAATTCCCTTTTCTGCACATCAATATTTAGTCAATAATTGTCCAGTGTTCATATTTCGATGGATGAAACGGCGTATTTCTTGCAGCAGAAATTCTTTATTTTAAAGCACTACAGCAGGTTACTGTAATGCTTTAAAATAAAGAATTTCTGCTGCAGGAAATACGCTGTTTCATCCATCGAAATATGAATATTGGACAATTATTGACTAATATTGTTGTGCAGGAAAAGCGAATTTTTTGAAGTAATTGAAAAAACTCAGTATAAAATCAATTCGAAAAATGCAGCCATTTTATTTAGCAAAATATGATTATTATTATTATTATTATTATTATTATTATTATTATTATTATTATTATTATTTAAAAAGGATGGCTTATTTGCATATTATCCTTTTAATAAGATTATCATATTATTATTATTATTATTATTATTGGAGGTCGCGAGCACATGCAGACAGATTTTTGCATTCTCAGCCGGGTAATTATACGACTTCAGTAATGTCAATGCTAATATAATACTAATAAACGTGGTATTGACACATGCATAAAATCAGCGATAACGATAGATTCAACCAAATGAAAATCACAGAGATAAAGACAGTAAGGGGCTGGGGCAATGATGAGTTTTTTTTTTTTTTTTTTTTTTTTGCCAAATTCATGTCCAAATACCCTTTACTGTGTTTAAGGTTTTAAATGTAAAAGAGCCATTATTATGTTATGTAATGGCCTTCGTGTGCAAGATCTGTCACGAACGCTGAAAAAGATTTAATTATCCAACCCAAATAATTATTCCAGTGTAGTTGATATCTCACTGGAAAAATTTAGAATCTGGAAAGGCAGGTGTGGATACTTCTGTATTATAATCAGTAGGCAGAAAATGGAAAAAATGGTCCTTGCAGATACAAAAAACGTTCCTATCTGTACAAATCAGTTTACTGTTTAATGAAACGTGAGTTCATAGACAAAGTGAGCGTGTCTTTTATTATTCAATACAAATAAAAAGCTTCAAAACATCATTTTCCTAACAGGACTTATGTTGTCAGGCTCAGGAATTAGTCTGGATCTCCAGATTTTTGCTTGTATTTTTGTCTTTCTGAATATTTATTGCAATTGTTATTTGTCTCGCAAAATACGACTGTACTTGTTTTGAAGTCTCATGAATAAACGAAAGGCAAATTTGTTTTCTTTTAATGAGGGGACGTCATACCTTCGTGTATTGAGCTTTGTAATAGTATTTGTATCTTGAAAGTCATTTTCTCAGCAGTTTTTCAAAAGCCGTTGTCGCCTTTGTTTTGAACGGAAGCTGTATCCTGTTTGTATCGTAATTTCTTATTTCTGACTGCTTTCTCAGCTGATACTGTATCTTGACTTTCTTGTTGTAACACTAGGCTATGTATCTTGACTTTGTTTTACTTTTTAAAGCTGTCAAAAGATAGTCATTCATTGTAAGAAAGACCGAATAGAAGTGATTCCTCTGAGCCGGTAGTATGTATTCTCACGTGTTGACATTTTGATGTGACGGTATAATGGTAAGAAGTTTTGCCATCGTAGACGATCAGACAAGATGTGGCAACATTGTTAGAAAAGGGGGGATCGTTTATAGCCTTCCCGGGTGCGGTTTGTTTTGACGGATGACTTTTCGACAACCGGGTCGATTCGTTCCCCCCCTACCCCACCACTGCTACCCCCGATTCCCAGTCTCTTTATCCCTTAGACCCTGGACCTTAGAGCCCTGGACCCTAGACCCTAGACCCTAGGTCTAGACTCTAGACCATAGACCCTAGACCATAGACCCTAGGTCTAGACCCTAGACCCCAGACCCAAGACCCTGACCCTTGACCCCAGACCGCAGACCCTAGGCCAGTAGTTCTTAAACTTTTTGCCCTGCGCCCCTCTGCATTATGTATAGACCCCACGCCCCCACCCCTGAAATTTTTGCCATCTGTAATCTATAAACAATAGTTGTCTATTTGTACTATTATACTTATCATAACAATAAAAGACCATAAACAAGATTTGAAATTAAGATTGACTTATATTTTGAATTATTGGCATGTTTTGAGATAATGATTAGAAAATACGTGGAAGCAGTGATAACGTTTATGGCAATTTTGTAAGTATCATCACAAATTAAAAAAATAATTGGCACCATCTGGCAACTCTGCTTGTGCCCCCTTGGAAGCTTCTGGCGCCCCCCAGTTTAAGAATCACTGCCCTAGACCCCAGACCACAGACCCAAGACCCTAGACCCCAGACCCCAGACCCAAGACCCAAGACCCTAGACCCCAGACCCCAGACCGTAGACCCCAGACCCAAGACCCAAGAACCTAGACCCAAGACCCAAGACCCAAGACCCCAGACCCCAGACCCCAGACCCCAGACCCCAGACCCCAGACCCAAGAACCAAGACCCTAGACCCTAGTATCCTCCCTTTACTACTGCTCAGCTTCAGTCTGAAACAACATTCTAATTCCAGGAATCCGATTTTTCCATTGTATTTTTATCGATGATAATATTCTTCTTCCTTTATCCTCGTACTGTTTATTCTTCTCCTCTGGTTTCTGGTTGCTTTTATTCAGTCGCCTCATTTCCGTTATTCAGGCTTCCCGGTTCTTGCTTGTGCTGGTTTTTCTGTGATCTCTCTCTCTCTCTCTCTCTCTTTCTCTCTCTCTCTCTCTCTCTCTCTCTCTCTCTCTCAGATTTTGAGATTCCGTTTTGTATAGGTTGTACAGTACTTCTTTTTCATGGATCTCTCTCTCTCTCTCTCTCTCTCTCTCTCTCTCTCTCTCTCTCTCTCTCTCTCTCTCTCTCTCAGATTTTGAGATTCCGTTTTGTATAGGTTGTTACTTCTTTTCATGGATCTCTCTCTCTCTCTCTCTCTCTCTCTCTCTCTCTCTCTCTCTCTCTCTCTCTCTCTCTCTCTCTCTCCCAGATTTTGAGATTCCGTTTTGTATAGATTGTACAGTACTCCTTTTTTCATGGATCTCTCTCTCTCTCTCTCTCTCTCTCTCTCTCTCTCTCTCTCTCCAGAATAGCTTTTTTTTTTAGGTCCTCGTCGATATTGATTTATTTGACGTTATTACCTTTCATAGGAATTCCCGGAATCACTAATTCACGAGCCTCAATGATCCCATGTTTTTGTTGTTGAATTGAATTGAACTGAATATAGAATTTAGGCGAAATTCCAAGCACTGGGACCTATGAGGTGATTCAGCGCTGAAACGGAAACTGACAGCAAAAGGTTTGAAAGGTGTAACAGGAGGAAAACCTCAAAGCAGTTGCACTATAAAGTCAGTTGTTAGGAAAGGGTTGAGGAAAGTTAGATGGAAGAAAGAGAATATGAAAGGAGGTACAGTAAAAGGAACGAAAGGGGTTGCAGTTAGGGGACGAAGGCACGCTGCCAAGAACCTGAAGAAATGCCTACATCGTCACAAATGGCCTAAACTTCCTGAGTTTTATTAAGTTTTCCTTCGTATTTCTAAATTTGGGCTTCCCGTCGTTGGGCTCATAGTTATAAATGTTAATATTAAACTTTTTTTGTCGGAAATTTTTTTTGTATAAAGTAGAAAGATTACGTGTTAATTTAATTGTTGATTTCCGCATAGGTTATCCATATTTAGTTCAGTGCGTTTAATTTTTTTCAAGTTTTTTTTTTTTTTTTTTTTTTTTTTTTTTGCTAAATCGTGTGCTGTTAAACTAGAATTTTTACTTTAATTCTTATATTTAGTTTTGATTATTTGAGTTTCATCTTGAATCGTATTTTGTTTTATTTGAATTTTTTCGTGTGAATTGGGTAGTTTGAATGTCATTCCATTTCAAACTTATTTTTAAAATCTGTGACTTAATCGTAGGTTATTTTTCCTCTACATTTGATTGTTAAAATTCATTCCGATGCTTTATTGCTCCGGCGCCTCCACTGACCTCTTAAAGTATGACCTCTTAAAATGTGACCTCTTAAATTATGAATCATACCACAAGTAACCATCGAGATTTTCTTACGGGCCGTTCGTTCGAGCAAGAGGCCTGCTTAATCTAGCAACGAACGCGGCTTCAGGATTTCCTCTGTGTAATCTCCTGCCGGAGAGCGGGCTTGTCAGAGTTGTGTTTCTGTTACAGTTGTCTGTGAAAGAAAACTGTTGAGATGGCTTTGTCTGTTCGTCCGCGCCTTTATTCTGTCCGCACTTTTTTCTGTCCGCCCTCAGATCTTAAAAACTTCTGAGGCTAGAGGGCTGCAAATTGGTATGTTGATCATCCACCCTCCAATCATCAAACGTTCGAAATTACAGCCGTCTAACCTCAGTAGTTTTTATTTTATTTAAAGTTAAAGTTAGCCATAATCGTGCTTCTGGCATTGATATAAGATAGGCCATCACCGGGCCATGGTTAAAGTTTCATGGGCCGGAGCTCGCACAGCATTATACAGAGACCACCGAAAGATAGATCTATTTTTGGTGGCCTTGATTATGTGCTGTACAGAAAACTCGATTGCGCTGAAGAAACTTCGGCACATTTTTTACTTGTTTTTTTTTTAATGGCATTCTGCCTTGTGGAAACTTGCTTTGCAATGTCATGATTCTTTAGGCATGTTTATAAGTGTTAGCACATTCTGAGTAATATTAATGACGAGCTTGGTGGCGTGCGCTATGCTGCGCTGGAACACGACGCTGCCCGTCGAGTCTTCCCCTACCATCACGATCCCCAACCTATCCCGCCACCACCCGGGTGGACAAACAGGTTTGCAGGAGGAGGGTGGATGTGTCATGTCTCCCCTACCCTCCCAATCCCCAACTTACCCCGCCCCCACCCGGGCGGACAAATAAGAAAGATCCACCCAGATTTTATTAATATAGAAAGATAACATGAGTGACGAGAAATCTGGCGAGGGACGTCATTGCATTATTGCTTATCCTCGATTCCGGAAGTCGAATGATAAAGATGGATTTTGTTTTTTATGTATTTTGTTGTATTTGTTATGTTTCCATTTGTGAAATGGATGTTGACATCAGGTACAGGGCAGAATTTTCTGTGTCTGTCTGAAAGTTTGTAAGTGTACTGTAAATGCGTGTACGTTTATTCTGGTGCACAGGAGATTTGTTGTTTAATACGTCGAAGGTGTGCATTTCTCTCTCTCTCTCTCTCTCTCTCTCTCTCTCTCTCTCTCTCTCTCTCTCTCTCTCTCTCTCTCGTTTACCACGTCGAAAGTGTGCATCTCTCTCTCTCTCTCTGTTGTTTATTACGTCGAAAGTGTGCACATTCTCTCTCTCTCTCTCTCTCTCTCTCTCTCTCTATATATATATATATATATATATATATATATATATATATATATATATATATATATATATATATATATATATATATATATATATATATATATATGCATGTATGTACAGTATGTATGCATACACATACATACATATGTACATACCGGTATATACATATATGTGTGTGTGTGTGTATGTAGGTGCGCGTTTGTTTAGTTTAGGGATGTATAAAAGTCCCCCCCTTATTTCCTCTCTCCGAAGTAAAAAAAAAAAAAAAAAAACTCATGTCCCAACTTTTAATGTTTCCTGCGCTTCCTTAAAATAACGAAATGCCTTCCTGCCTGCCTCCCCTGCCCCCAATGAAATACCCTCCGTTCCCATTAGCTTTATTTTACTTTCTCCTTTCTGAAAACATGTCGCTTCTTACTTTATTACCCGCTGTCCCTGTCTCTCTCTCTTTTTCTCTCGAATTTTTTCCTTCTCTCCTTTGTTAGTCTCTCTCTCTCTCTCTCTCTCTCTCTCTCTCTCTCTCTCTCTCTCTCTCTCTCTCTTGATGGTATGGTGCTGAGGTTCCGAGGAAAAGTCCACATTCTCTCTTTAATTGAAGAAAATCAATTTCTGTCCTGAAATCGTGAATATTAACATGGTAAAATATCACTGTTTTACAGAGAATTCGGACGAGATTATAACGCTTAATTTTTTAAGTAATAAGATCAGTTTTTCAAGCTATTAATATATCTTAATATCTGTGATGTTCATTCAGCGTGTAAGTGAATGTTTGCATGATCATTCCTTGAAAGAGGGAACACAGAAGAAGTGCCTGAGGGTTAGGATTATTCCAACATTTCTTTTAATGAACATTTTGCAGCGCTTGTAATTAGCCTCAGGAAGATGGATCAGTAATGACTGTATTCTTCTTCTCTGAATATTTGATATTTCTTTGAAAAAAAAATTATATTTCTTTTAAAAATTATGATATTTCTTTAAAAAAAATTTATATTTCTTTGAAAAAATGTATTTCTTTTAAAAAATTATTTCTTTAAAAAAATTATATTTCTTCAAAAGAATTATATATTAAAAAAATTATGATATTTCTGTACAAAAAATTATATTTCTTTATAAAAAATGATGATATTTCTTTTTAAAAAGTCTTTCTTTAAAAAATATTATATTTCTTAAAAAAATTTGATATTTTTAAAAATATTTGATATTTCTTTAAAAAAATATTTGATAAGTCTTGCTTAGAATGTTATTCAAGGGATATTTATTTTCTTCGATGAAGTGACTGTCTAATAATACCTAGAGAGAGAGAGAGAGAGAGAGAGAGAGAGAGAGAGAGAGAGAGAGAGAGAGAGAAGAGAGAATGGAATAAAAGTCCTGTGCTATCGACATGGTTAATTCAGCTCCATTGAAGCCGTCGGCTGCTTCCAATTTCTTTGTTAACACCGAAATGACACCACGCAAAATCGTTTCAAATGACATCAGGTCCTCCCTGGTGGGTGGGGGGTGGTGGGTGTGGACGGGTGTTTCGGCGCCTGGGAACGGAGGTGGGGGGAAAGGTTAGGAGTGTTGTTGATGGTGGGTGCGGGCGTTTTATAGGATTATATGGAAGTGGGCGGGTTGAAGGAGGTAGGTAGGTTAGGTTCCCCTTATCTGAAGAACAAAAGGGGTTATTGGAATTGTCCTTTTTCTTTCTCTTAACTTTTTATTTATTTGTTTATTTTTACTCCATTAGGGGTCAGGTCTCATTGTGGCCCGTCGCTACTCTCACGAGAGCTGAGGTTTGATCACCTCCGTGATTTCCTTTATCAGTGGCCTTATGTCAGTCAGTAAGTAAATGGATATGCAGGTGCCTCTCTCTCTCTCTCTCTCTCTCTCTCTCTCTCTCTCTCTCTCTCTCTCCAGACATAAGGGTGATATCGTTGAGGCGATATGTGATCTCTCTCTCTCTCTCTCTCTCTCTCTCTCAGTTTCTCAGACATAAGGGTCTCACTGAGAGAGAGAGAGAGAGAGAGAGACATAAGAGGGTGAGAGAGAGAGAGAGAGAGAGAGAGAGAGAGAGAGAGAGCGAGAGAGCGAAGGCCCAAAAAGGCGAATCAAAGGTGCCGAGATTAAGGGTAGAAATCTGAGTATCCTTGAGAGACGATGACCACGATGATGAAAACGGGTAATGGCGATGATGACGATGACGGTGACGACGATGATGATGGTGATGATGATGATGATGATGATGATGATATGGTGGTGGGAGTGACGATGAGGTCGGGCGCTCCGCTCCCGTGTTCCCCTTTATGCCAGCGACCTGGGCGTGACGTCACGAGTTGGATCTCGACGTCACTTCTTGCTGTGCTGGTGCTGCTGTTGCTGCTGCTGTTGCTGCACCTCCTCCGGCTTTCAAAGAGAGAGAGAGAGAGAGAGAGAGAGAGAGAGAGAGAAAATGAAGGAAAAAAAGGAAAGATCCCGAAGTAGATGTAGGCTTTGGTATTGCTGTCAGGAGAGTCCAGGGTATTTTGAGAGAGAGAGAGAGAGAGAGAGAGAGAGAGAGAGAGAGAGAGAGAGAGAGAGAGAGAGAGAAAGGAAAGATCCCGAAGTAGATGTATTTTTGAGAGAGAGAGAGAGCGAGATTCAGATTCCATGGTGTGTGGTCTGAATGTGTTATGGGAATCCTTTGTCCGCCCTCTAAGCACAGACCTGCCTTATGCCAGAGCTCCTTTTCTCACAAGACTTGGGCTAAACAGCGTTTTGACAGTCACGGGTCATGTAAAAGGAATATCGGTGTTAAGGAAAAAAAATGAGTTTGGTTGAGCAAGATGGATTTTAATAATTGATAGTTAGATTGATAGATAGATAGATTGATTGATTGATTGAAAGATAGATTGATAGATAGATATTTTAGATAGATAGACAGATTGATTGATTGAAAGATAGCTTGATAGATAGATAGATTAGATAGATAGATAAAAGGTATGTCTTGATAAAATATATCAGTAAATACTTACAAATGATCCAATGTTTTTGAAAATTATGGTCGTAGAAGGTGGCGAGAAACTCGGTTTTTCCCGAAGAATCGAAATCATTAAATTAAAAAACGCTTTCTTGCTGAAGAGGCATGAGTACATAAATATGAGGTAGCCACACTCGACGCACTTTAAGCAAGCCCAGTGGCTCTCTCTCTCTCTCTCTCTCTCTCTCTCTCTCTCTCTCTCTCTCTCTCTCGGGTAATGCAGCCGTCTCCCTATTCGAGTGCAGTGCAGTTCTCTCTTTCTCTTGAGCGAGAGAGAGAGAGAGAGAGAGAGAGAGAGAGAGAGAGAGAGAGAGAGAGGGGGCGGAGCGGGGAATTAAAACTGGAATATTAAATGACTGGTGGTATTAAAGGAGGAAGTGTAAAGATGAAAGGATAAAAATAATAGGGGGGGACACTACCTACGTAGGTACTGCAGGAAATTGTAATGGCCATGTAAATATTGCTCCTCGAAATTGTGATTTTTTTTACAGTAAAGGAATTGGATTAGTTTTTTCGTGTAATTTTTTTTATTTTGCTGTTAATATGAGGTCGACATACACATTTTGTTATGTATACATTTTGTATGTTTCATATATATATACGTGTGTATATATAATATGAGTACGATATTTCATATTTTGTTATGTATTTAATCTTTTTCATCTATCTATCTATCTATCTATCTATCTATCTATCTATATATATATATATATATATATATATATATATATATATATATATATATATATATATATATATATATATATCAGTATTGGCATGCTTGAAATATCCACTTGCTTCTATAGATTTTGATATTATAACCCAAACATGACTTTTACATTACATTTATGCATTCTCTCTCTCTCTCTCTCTCTCTCTCTCTCTCTCTCTCTCTCTCTCTCTCTCCCCACAGACTTTTGAAACGTAATTAGCGACTGCTGCTCAGTACATTATTCAGACAGATGTCCCCTCATGTTGCGTAACCACAACAGTAACAACTGCTCTGCCTTTCTTCCTTTCTTCCACGCGACCCTTAACCAAACTATTTATTTATTTCTTTGTGCTGGTTTTAATTGTCAGAGATTTAGCATTAAAGTGTCCGGAAGAAACCTTGGTATCTAGTGGTAGGAGTCTGTTTTGGGGCTAGACAATGGGAAATAGGAACGTTATGTTTTATTGGTTCTAAGCTACGGCTGTTATTTTAGAAGTAGACAGCGGAAAATACGAACTTTTAACTAAGTTTTATTGCTTCTAAGCCATGGTTGTTAATTTTAGGGCTAGGCAACGGAAAGTACGAACTTTTAACTAAGTTTTATTGCTTCTAAGCTATGGTTGTTAATTGTTATGGAACTTTAACTAAGTTTTATTGCTTTAATTGCTTTTTGAGCTAGACAACGGAAAAAAATTTAAGTTTTATTGCTTCTAAACTTTAACTAAGAAAATACGAACTTTAATTGCTTCTAAGCCATTGCTTTTTAGAGCTAGACAACGGAAAATACGAATTTAAGTTTCATTGCTTCTAAACTATGGCTTATTTTTAGGTTCGACAACGGAAAATACGAACTTTAAGTTTTATTGCTTCCAAGCTGTGGCTGTTACGCACTGGAAAACATATCTACACACTGTGTTTCATTACATGCAGACATATGTATGTATGCATGTGTGTTTGGTAAGAAATCCGTTGTTATTCTATTATTGTTTCATTTTCTTCTCCCTTTAATCACAAAAGAATATTTTATTCTATGGTAGCTCGCTAGGTTTAATGGTATTTCAGGCTTATTCCACAATAACAATATTCATTAGCTTACGAATCTTAATATGCTCGTATTTATTTGAACTTCCCTTCAAGATTTGATCAAAGCATTAAACTTACCTTCCTATTTCAGCCATTCATCGAATACTCGCCGTTAATTTGATCAAATAAAAATAGATTATTAAAGCTGGGGTTATTAAAGTTCTAAAAAACGACTACTGAACTTCAGTTTCTCCCGATCAGCAGTCGTTGACACTTTGTCAAGGCATCCTGTGATTTCGATATGAATGATATGCCAATTCAGGTACAACATCTAAAGAATAGTGGGGCAAGGGCATCGGGTAGACTGTCTGGGAGGCGGGGCTCGTCTCTCTCGGGGGTCACTTTCCGCGCCCCGATGAGGAAAACAGTAACCCCACGAGAGAGAGAGAGAGAGAGAGAGAGAGAGAGAGAGAGAGAGAGAGAGAGAGGAGGGGGAAGGGGAGAGACACAGAGAGAGAGATAAAAAAGCTAATCATCTCGAAGCTTAGCGAAGAGTAACTTGATATCCGAAACATCCTCTTTTCATCCTACGTGCGCGCACTCTCTCTCTCTCTCTCTCTCTCTCTCTCTCTCTCTCTCTCTCTCTCTCACGGTGGTTAGCTCCTTTGCCATCCTGAAGGATGTTTGTTGCTTCTTTCTGTGACGTTTCCTTTGTACGAAGGAGAAGGGGGAAGTGGAAGTTGCGATGGATATATCGCGGTGTCATGTGAGGGCCTTTTTTTTTTATTATTTTTTTTTTTTTAGATGAAATGACCAGTGGAACGATTAACCCACTGCCTTCATCTAGCCCAGACCAGAAGAAGATTAAGAGACGGCGCAAAGAGAAAAAGAGGCGGGGGGGGCGGGGGTGCGGTGGGGGTCAACACCTGAGAAAGGTCCTTTGTGTGAATGAGAAGGGGGAAATAGAATTTGAAGTGGATATCGCGGTGTCATGCGAGGGCCTGGTTTTTTTTTTTTTTTTTTTTTTTTTTTAGATGAAGTGGCCAATGGAATAATCAACCCACTGCCTTTATCTAGCCCAGACCAGAAGAAGAGGAAGAAGAAAGAGACGGGCCAACCGAAAAAGAGAGAAGGGGGCGGGGGCGGGGGGCGTTCAACACCTGAAAAAGCGACAGCCTAGAATTAACAGATGCCTTCAGTAGTTCAGCAACCAGACTCATAGATGTGTTTTCTTGTGGTCTGGGAAGCTTCACTGAAACTTATATATATATATATATATATATATATATATATATATATATATATATATATATATATATATATATATATATATATATATATATATATATATATATATATATATATATATATATATATATATATATATATATATATATATATATATATATATATATGTATGTACATATACACATAGTGTATATATATACAGTATGTCTGGCCAAAAGCTCAGTCTGTTGATCCTATAAAAGACACCTGTTCCTCGTATCCCTTAAGCCTTCAACACCTTGCTCGCCGGTTTGATTTCCTAGTTAGGGCTAATTGGACCTACCATGAGATTAGCATAAGTCAGTCACAACTTCGTGTGTTTCGAATTATTATTCTTCAGGCTTCAGGATAGATTGATTTAAAGGTTTCAGGCATACATGCCAAGCACTGGGACCTATGAGGTCATTCAGCGCTGAAACGGAAACTGACAGTGAAAAGGTTTGAAAGGTGTAACAGGAGGAAAACCTCAAAGCAGTTGCACTATGAATCAACTGTTAGGAGAGGGTGGACAGTAAGATGGAAGAAAGATAATGTGAACGGAGGTTAGGTTAAGTATACCTTAGTTTAACCAGACCACTGAGCTGATTAACAGCTCTCCTAGGGCTGGCCCGAAGGATTAGATTTATTTTACTTGGCTAAGAACCAGTTGGTTACATAACAACGGGACATACAGCTTATCGTGGAATCCGAACCGCATTATAGCGAGGAATGAATTTCTGTCACCAGAAATAAATTCCTCTTATTCTTCATTGGCCTGTCGGAGATTCGAACGCGGCGCCAGCAGAGTGCTAGCTGAGAACGGAACCCACCTTCCCAATGAGGAACTGTGAACGGAGGTACAGTATAAGGAACGAAAGCGGTTGCAACTATTATTATTATTATTATTATTATTATTATTATTATTATTATTATTATTATTATTATTATTGAGGAGATGAACCGTATTCATGTGGAACAAACCCACCGAAGGGGCCATTGACTTGAAATTCAAGCTTCCAAAGAATGTGGTGTTCATTGGAAAGAAGTAATAAGAGGAGGTGGAGGCAAATACAGAAAGATGAGATCTCACAGTGCGCCTGCTGCTGCCTGAATTAAGAAAAATGCCTGCTTTCAGTAGGGACGATTCGCTCCGGGTGCCAAAACAAGCGCCTTGTGGCATACTCTTTGTCAACACAGGATGCAAAAAAAAAAAAAAAAAAAAAAAAAAAAGGGCCTTTACTCTGTTGGCTTTCGTAATATCCTTCCATTCATCTTCTCGTTCTCGTCTCATTCATTCTTTCCATCTGCCTCCCCTCCCATTCACTCAGTCCATTTCCCTCCCTCTTCTTCTCGTTGCTACAAATTGCTTGTCTGGCTGTTGTAGGCGTCACTGTTAAGCCTCAGTCTCATCCACACCCCTTTTAACTAGGCTTTGGAGTTTTTCTGAGGTTATCATTCGGTATTTTAGTCAGATGAAAGGTTCCTGTTTAAACGCAGTGGTGGCAAAAGTACAGACTAAATAAATTACCGGATGAGTCTGCCCCACCCGTTTTGTGGATCATTTATCTTCTTTTTTTTCCCATAACTTCCCCCGTAGGGGGTTGGTGTGAGGTGCACTGTAAGCATTACTTAAGGGTCTTTGCAGCGTCCCTTCGGCCCCTAGCTGGAACCTCTTTCATTCCCTGTACTGTACTCCGTTCATATTCTCTTTCTTTCACCTGACTTTCCACCCTCTCTAACAATTGTTTCACAGTGCAACCCTCCTGTTACACCTTTCAAACTTTCTCACTGTCAGTTTCCGTTTCATCGCTGAACGACCTCGTAGCTCCCAGCGCTTAGCCTTTGGCCTAAATTCTATATTTTATTCTGTAACTCCAAAACGGTCAACTGGTTCAGTTCTGTCTCTCTAAAACTGGACTTCAGCTACGAAAGGGTAGGGTTATTAGGTTCAGAAGTATGCGTCTCCTATTGGCGTCACAATGTTGATGGTCGTGACGCAGAGATGAAACTGAGTCATTCGATGGGGACATGGAATCTTAGCCCATCTTTGCTGGAATTTTTTATTAGGGAGAATGGGGAAAATGGGAATATCAACCTACGAGAGAGAGAGAGAGAGAGAGAGAGGAGGTCCATATCGTAGGAACTTTGAGAGGATATTAAAGTGGCGTCTGGAAAAGAGAGAGAGAGAGAGAGAGAGAGAGAGGTCCACGTCTTTGGGACTAAATCAAAGTGATGAACAGGATAGAACAGGAATGATGGAGAGAGAGAGAGAGGTGTCCATGTGTTTGGAACTAAAGGAGGATATCAAAGTGGCGAACAGGAATGATAGAGAGAGAGAGAGAGAGAGAGCTAAATTCAAAGGCCATCTTTGGAACTTAGAGACAGTGTTATACTGGCGTTCAGAAAAGAGCAAAACTGATATAGAGAAAAATAGAGAGAGAGAGATTATAAAAACTAGGTATAAATATATCACCACACAAAGACATCCAACTAATACATTGGCACTTTCCCTTGTTCTCCCGCGTCTCTTCAGCCGCAGAATTGCCGAGACAAATCATGATGCTTTTATCAAAATGAGGGCGTATGGTATTCAACCTCGTTTAGGTCGGATTGGAAGAATTACAACGTCGATTCCCTCTCTCCTCCTCTTGCAAGGGTTGTTTATGCAGCATTACGGGATCATTATTCACTTACCCCCCTCCCACCCCCTCAAAGAAAAAGAAAAAAAACGCGACATGAATGGAATGCATTTTTATTTCGTTTTACTTTGGGTTTCATAATCTCCGTTTGTTAGATTTGGTTTGTTTGTGAAGCTTGTTCGTAATGTTTTTATTCAGTTTGCATATCTTTTCGTTTTTGTGTAACTTTTTCTGGGGTCGAGTAATTGATGTGCGAGTCAGTAGATTAACCCTCTCTCTCTCTCTCTCTCTCTCTCTCTCTCTCTCTCTCTCTCTCTCTCTCTCTCTCTCTCTCTCTCTCTCTCTTTGTCGTTTTGTCTCAGACGTTGGTTCATATACTAAATTATCAGCATTCCACGGAGGGAATGAGGCTCATCCCCAACTCTCATAATAAAGTT
>NC_089754.1:54157270-54159770 GCF_040412425.1 Macrobrachium rosenbergii
TCATTCATGTCGCAAAAGAATTATACGCTGTTATCAGTGATTAATTCAATATTACAAGGGTTAAACGAGTCACGAACACGGAATTGGAATCCACAAATCTGTTTTAACCAAATCAGATTTCCGTTGTTCAGCAATTGGTAGTCTTTTTGTTGTATTAATTTTTAGAGAGAGAGAGAGAGAGAGAGAGAGAGAGAGAGAGAGAGAGAGAGAGAGAGAGAGAGAAGGAACGTCAGGTTTCTTACCGTAAGAGAGGAAAAAACATTTCTCGCCATCTCTTTATATTAATTTCTATGAGAGAGAGAGAGAGAGAGAGAGAGAGAGAGAGAGAGAGAGAGAGAGAGAGAGATTCACCAAGGATCATCATCAAAGTAAAGTCATCTCCGTCCTCCCTCGTGTGTGTGTATGTACCCCCACCCCAGCCATTCCTCCCCTCCCCTCCCCCTTCCCTCCCAGAGGCATCTCTGAATACTACACATTGTCTTCCACTCGGCGGGACCTCCTAGCCCCCGGGGGGGGGGGTGGAACAAAAGACCCGTGAACCAAATGCTGTCGTAGGTATCACGTGACGACCCTCCGTCAGGAAAAGGGAAGTGTGTGCGCATCGCGCCCCGCTTTTGTCTCCCGAACGTCACTGCAGAAGAAGTTTGTAGTAATTCTCTCGTGTTGTAAAGTTTCATTTTCTTCCCAAGGCTGAATTACAATAGGGGTTTGTTCTCGTTCGTTATTTTGTTAGTGTTGCTCGAGAGTTTTTGAATTTTGCTTTCTTGAGTGTTTGCGAAATCTCGATCGGCGTCGTTTTGTGGGCCGCGTTTTGGGAGTACCCGAGAGGAGAGGTACATTGACGTACCCCCCTTTTTTATTTTCCTTTTTTTGTAGTTTTTTTTTTTTTTTTTTTTTTTTTGCAGCGTTGGTGCTTCTTGTAGGTACCAATTTTCGTAAGGGTCTTTTCCCTGAGTCAGCCAAGTCATTTACCCTTATGCAGCGAAATACCATATTTTTTTCTTCCATGCAGTATTAGCATCGCATCATTCGTAATTCGGTTCATTATCAAGAAAAACACACACACACACACACACACACACACACACACACACATATATATATATATATATATATATATATATATATATATATATATATATATATATCACCCTAGAGAAACAGAGTGTGCTGTTTCTATTTTTGTTATACACATTTAACTGTGTCACCGTTTTGGTAATTATTATCGTTATTCAGCTTAAGTATACAAGGGAATGGAGTTAGGCAAAATGGTTATTAGCGTGCTATATACCTTTCCACAGAATAAAATACCCACGCCTAAAAAGAATGAAAAATAAAAAATAGGAAAGATTAGAGAACTGCACAATTGCTCCCCAAATGGTGGCGACCATAGATCTCATCTTTTCTGTACCTTGTCACCTGCGTAGGTTGTTTATTGCTATTCTTTTCTGTTATATATTTAATCTACAAATGGAATAATAAATAAGTAAAAATGAAAATCAACGTAGTGAATATCACCACACATTCAGTAGAACACCTTTGCAATATTTTGGGTTGAGGGAACTTCCTCTCCCAGTATATTAAGAGACCACAGACGAACGCTTTTGGAAAGATGAAAAAATTTTGTTTCTCTTCCATCTGCATCAGTTATTATCTTTTCAGTTCAGCTTCACAACACGTCTGTCTATCACTTTATCACTATTTGGGGGGATGAGCTTTAAGTTGGGTTGTGTCAGGATCTGGGATAAACGCGGAATGAGAATTTATGCTAGTTTTGTCAGGATCTGGGGTAAATGTTGAATGAGAATTTATTCTAGTTGTGTCAGGATCTGGGATCTATGTTGAATGAGAATTTATTGTATGGGTGAAATATTTATTTGCTTTGTCTGCACTGGGCAGTATTTTCCGTGTTTATATATTTTTCACAGGAATGGTTTTGAAGTACGGTACTATCGTTCTTCTTTATTATATTTTATTGCTCTTTTTTCGTAAAAAAATATTTTAGTAACAAATTTTACTTGTGTCTGAAATTTGCTACCTTTCCTAATACGCAGTAAGCGCTTGTAGTCACTGCAACAGACGCTACTCATCCCAGTTAACGTCGTATCATAAGAGGATTTCATCTTTTCTTTCCCACGGCGCCAGCTCTTCCCTTTTTTTTTTTTTTTTTTTTTTTTTAGTTACTCGTATTTCCCCTCAGAGGAGCCATCTCCAAAGGGTGCGGTATAGGCTTAGCCTTCGAACAATATTTCTTCCAAAAATAAAGGTGGCGTTTTCCCCCCTGCAGCTGACTGCCATAAATTTTGCCGAGTCCTCTCTGGAACCACGTTAAGACTTTCGGAGTTTGTCGGTTTTGATTTAGAATGCTCTCTCTCTCTCTCTCTCTCTCTCTCTCTCTCTCTCTCTCTCTCTCTCTCTCTCTCTCTCTCTCTCTCTCTCTCTCCTCGTTTCTGTTTTGAGTATGCCTTGTGTGGTAGATCTTATGCTGTCAAATATGAAG
>NC_089754.1:54164770-54189770 GCF_040412425.1 Macrobrachium rosenbergii
TGCATTGGACGGGGCCGTTTCGAGGTTCCTCAGAATGGTCGTGGAGGGGGCGGGGGCGGGGCTGTTCTTTCGCGCCCAGAGCGGTCGGAACATTTGCTTGGTTTCGGATTATCTCGTTGTAAGTCTTTGTTGCTCATCGTGTTAACCGGATCATGATTCACGCTCACTTACGTTCTGTTTGGGACTCCAGTTCTCTCTCTCTCTCTCTCTCTCTCTCTCTCTCTCTCTCTCTCTCTCTCTCTCTCTCTCTAATCCTGTATTTTTCTCTGTCATATTTTTGTAAAGTGCAGAATATTTCTCTCTCTCTCTCTCTCTCTCTCTCTCTCTCTCTCTCTCTCTCTCTCTCTCTCTCTCTCTCTCTCTCTCTGTCATATTTTTGTAAAGTGCAGAATCTCTCTCTCTCTCTCTCTCTCTCTCTCTCTCTCTCTCTCTCTCTCTCTCTCTCTCTCTCTCTCTCTCTGTAATACACGCTAAAATGTTTGAAATTTCCTATTATTTTTCCCTTCTCATTACATTTTTGCATTCATTTTTACGACTTTTCATTCCTCATTCCTCCTTTTTTACTGTTTTACATTCCTCCTTTTTTACTATTTTACATTCCTCCATTTTTACCATTTTTCATGCATCCTTTTTATGGTTTTGTATTCTTCCTTTTTCTTATTTTACATTCCTCCATTTTTACAATTTTTCACTCTTCCTTTTTACTAATTTGCAAACCTCCTTTTTCCAGTTTCGCATTCCTCCTTAAAAGCCTGATAAAAAAAAAAAGAGGTAATTATTCCTGAGACTTACACCGTTTCCACTTCGTTAACTCTTTTAGCATAAGAGGAAAAGGAATGGGTTGAGCGTAAGCTACAGACCCTGTACCGCTGGATGTAATGCAACTCCTTTGACATTTGTAGATTGGAGGTCATGAGCTGTATTTCATTGTGTATTTCAGTGTGGGTAATTATTAACGACAATAACAGATAGCTTTATATATATATATATATATATATATATATATATATATATATATATATATATATATATATATATATATATATATATATATATATATATATATATAAATGATATATATATATGTGTGTAATATATATATATATATATATATATATATATATATATATATATATATATATATATATATATATCATTCACTTCACGAATGTGAAATAATTAGCCGATGACTGTTTCTTCAGTCATTTGAACTCTGTTCTTAAGTCGCGTGTGTTATCGTTTTGGAAGAGAATTCCCTTGACACTCATTTTCTGGCAGTCCTAAAAAAGTGATTAGGGAGTCCTAAAAAATGACTAGGGAGGCCTAAAAATGATTAGGGAGTCCTAAGAAATGGTTAGAGAGTCTTATAGAAATGATGAGGGAGTCCTTCAAGAATGATTAGGGAGTCCTCAAAATGATTAGGGAGTCCTAAAAATGACTAGGGAGTCCTGAAAAATGATTAGGGAGTCCTATAAAAATGATTAGGGAGTCCTAAAAATTATTAGGGAGTCCTACAAAAATTATTAGGGAGTTTAAAAATTATTAGGGAGTCCTGAAAAAGGATTAGGGAGTCCTAAAAAAATGATCAGGGCTTACATACTCGAGTCAAGAACCTCGTGACGTCATAACATTTCAAGCCCATGATAAGTGCCAGCGCTTGCATTCGGGTCAACCTGATTCGTTTTTTTTTTTAATCGTCGTCGCAACTGCCAAGGTCATAGGAGTCAACCAGCACAGGTTATGCCGCGTGAGAGAATCCGGTCGGTTGGGGGTGGGGGTGGGTTATGACCTTGTCTTCTTCTGTGTTTGCTGGTGACTTCCTGACGGGTCCCGGCGACAAACTTTTGACGTCCGTGGAAATCACGTACGGCGCTTGCCTCGGCCACGGTGATCCGACAGCCAAGGGATCGTTTTTGGCAGGAAATTGGCTTCGGGGGGAGCGGGATGGGAGGAAAGGGGTCGTTTGATTTTGCTAAGAGGAGGAGGAGGAAGGGGCGGGGGGAGCTATCTAGGTAGGAACGCCGTGTGGGAGTTTAAACGTAGGTGTGCAGTCCATTCTCGGCTTTTTTTCGTTTTCCTCGACGAATTTCACCCGGAGGAAAAGTGCCTCGGGCGGATGCCTTTGAGTGAGGTGGCCGGAGGAAGAGGAGGAGAGAGAGAGAGAGAGAGAGAGAGAGAGAGAGAGAGAGAGAGAGAGAGAGAGAGAGAGAGAAGAATGAACGGCGTTGATGTCCTTGTAGGTTGCTAGCACCTCCTCCTTACCCTCGTCACTGAACAGGAATAGAAACGTGAAAATAATCGATGTAGAGTGCGATAGCTTTATATTTTGTACTTCCACACTTCATGAATTCCATCGTATTGTCTTTGTGCAGAATGCACACACACACACACACACACACACACACACATCTGTATTTGCATATGTGAATGATCTCTTCATTTTGGCTTTGTGAGAAGCCCCCATAGAATAAAAATACGATAAAATACGCTTTGAATTTAATTCAGTTTTGCTTTGCAGATTTTTCATGAGCGGATAGTTTAGCCTTCTTATCATACCCGTGCTTTGATTCTCTCTCTCTCTCTCTCTCTCTCTCTCTCTCTCTCTCTCTCTCTCTCTCTCTCTCTCTCTCTCTCTCTCTGTAGTCGTACCAACATGTTTATCGCCACCTTTGAACGTAGGTGTTATTTCTGTCTGACATTTGGAGTTCATTCATTATTTGATTAATTGTTTTGCCATTATTTTTGCCCCGTTCTACTTCTGACCTTTGCCTGTTTATGTGGAGATTCATTGAGTGAGGGATTGGGTGGGGTTTTGGGGTGAGTGAGGGATTGGGTAGGGGTTTTAGGGTGAGTGAGGGATTGGGTGGGGTTTCAGGATGAGTGAGAAATTGGGTGGGGTCTTAGGGTGAGTGAGGGATTGGGTGGGGTTTTAGGGTGAGTGAGGGATTGGGTCGGGTTTAAGGGTGAGTGAGGGATTAGGTAGGGTTTCAGGGTGGGTGAGGGATTGGGTGGGGTCTTAGGGTGAGTGAGGGATTGGGTGGGGTTTTAGGGTGACTTAGGGATTGGATGGAGTTCTAGGGTGATTGAGGAATTAGGTGGGGTTTCAGTGTGAGTGAGGGCTTGGGTGGGGTTTTAGGGTGAGTGAGAAATTGGGTGGGGTTTCAGGGTGAGTGAGGGACTGAGTAGGGTTTTAGGGCGAGTGAGGGATTGGGTGGGGTTTTAGTGCGAGTGAGGGATTGGGTGGGGTTTCAGGGTGAGTGGGGGATTGGGTGGGGTTTCAGGGTGAGTGAGGGATTGGGTGGGGTTTTAGGGTGAGTGAGGGGCTTTCAGGGATGTTCTGGTGAGGCAGGGTCCATATAAATGCGTGTTATTTTTAATAATATTAGTGGAAAGTCGATGACTTCGTACCTTTGGGATTGTAAATTGATTTATTTTTGTGGGCATATTATATTCACCAACGAATACCAGACGTCATTGGCTTAAAAATCTTCCATGATCTCGTGTCGGAACTTAGTAAGACGTGGGGCTTTGGATTTCGTAACAACAAAAGTCATTGGTTGGAAACGTGCAAAAGACTTAAAGGAATCTAGTTTGGGGGTATAGGTTTCCACAATGAGGCCTGTGAAGTACGTGCATACACACACACACACACACACACACACACACACACACATATAATATTATCGTCATCATAACAATGGTTAGCTAAAAATTGACTGTACGAGTGTTTTTCCTTTCTTCTTTCTTCTCCCCCAACGCATCAAAAGACTGCTGTAGAATACGCAGTACTTTTCAAAGTCAGGCCCATCGATAAAGCCACACTACGCATCGGAATGCGAGACGCAGTCGGCGTCATTGGAAAGCGTATGATGATGGACCCAGGACCCACTCGTCCCGTAGTCGCTCGCAGATTTCGCCAGCGGTTCGTACAGCGCTCCTTCAATATAGGGACGCCATGAATAAAAGAATAGCTTGGACGGGGATCTGTACTAGTCGAAGCTATAAGATGGCGTTTGAGGTCTATATCGATGTATTATAGTCAGGCGGAGTTCTGGCGTAGTCATGGGTCTTGGGAGTGGTGCGAGTTGATTGTGGTTGTCGGTTGAGCTGGCCAGTCCGCTTGCTTAATGTTTGCTTGCTTGCGAAACTGTGGAATCACGGCTTAGTGAAGTAACTTAGTTCTTGATTTCTGAACACACGCACACATACATATACTTATATATATAATATAATATAAATGTATATATTATATTATATTGTATTATATATATACCTATCTTCTTCGTTTAACGTGCTTTTCCCATTTTTTTATATAGGGTAAGCAGTATATATATATTTTCCCATTTTTATATAGGGTATATATATATATATATATATATATATATATATATATATAGTATATATATATATATATATATATATATATATATATATATATATATATATATATATATATATATATATATATATATATATATATGTGTGTGTGTGTGTGTGTGTGTGTGTGTGTGTGTGTGTGTGTGTGTGTGTGTGTGTGTGGAATAAACATAGTGAGTGAATCAATAGAGCGAGAAACTATCTAATTAATTTGCTGAGTTTTTTCCATCCACCCTTTTGATTGTGTCTTGGGAATTTGCATCCAGGCTTCTTCGGTCGGAAACTTGGTCCGCACAAGTGGACGTGATGGTACAATAGCTTGTTTGATTGCAATTTATTGCAAGGCATTGACATGAAGGTCGTCGTAACATCCTGGGATGATTCTCTCTCTCTCTCTCTCTCTCTCTCTCTCTCTCTCTCTCTCTCTCTCTCTCTCTCTCTGAGTATGGCTGAGATTCAATGCTGGAAATTCCTCGTTGCCGACCTGCGTTTCAGTTTTATAATTTGGACATAATTATTCAGAGTAAATGTATTGTATTCTCTCTCTCTCTCTCTCTCTCTCTCTCTCTCTCTCTCTCTCTACATAATTATTCAGAGTAAATGTATTGTATTCTCTCTCTCTCTCTCTCTCTCTCTCTCTCTACATAATTATTCAGAGTAAATCTCTACATAATTATTCTCTAGTCTCTCTCTCTCTCTCTCTCTCTCTCTCTCTCTCTCTCTCATAATTATTCTCTCTCTCTCTCTCTCTCTCTCTCTCTCTCTCTCTCTCTCTCTCTCTCCTCACTCTGCCATTCCCTTCTGTCCCGGCCTATAGAAACAGCTTATTTTGATTTTCGGGCTCGACGGCGAAGGGTGACGTCAGACCTTTCTTGATGCCCAAATGAGGCGGCCTGAAAGCAAACTAGATTGTGTTGGGAGGAAGGAGAAAGTGAGGAGAAGGAGGAGGAGGAGGAAGGAGGAATAGGAGGAGAAGGTGGTGGTGGAGGTTTTACGTAACCTCTAAAGGGGGAAGGTCCAAACTTTGCCTCTAATAATTCACTGGGGCGCCATGTTTCCTTCCTTAGGTTCCTGGAGAGAGAGAGAGAGAGAGAGAGAGAGAGAGAGAGAGAGAGATATTGACCTGAAGTATATATTTTATATGATTAATTTAGGCAATGTCTTTTGGCCCGGGTGTTATTAATGTTACAATTGCTTGTTTTAATTTTGTTTTCATTTTTCTTCATCATGCGACATTAGTAATTCGTTTATCTGTTTGATATGTCCTTTAGCTTTCCAAGACACATTTGTTTTTTTTTTTTATTTATATTGCACCGTCAGGAACAGAGCGTCACAATTTGTGATATGAGAATACGAGATTAAAGTCAGATTCATTTCTGGTGTGTGTAACGCTTTCATCCCTATTTTTCACGTACCACTTAGCAACACCGCCCCAGCACGATAGGAGCTATACGCTGGGTGTATGGATTGTTTGGGAGGCAGCGAGCGCTCGACGTTTTCATATCCGCGGTAGCTGTTATACCTACAGCAACTGATGCATGGGATTCCATGGTAATTAAATATAGGACGGTACGCTTCCCCTTTCACTCTTGTTAGCCTTTGAGCCCCGGCATCGCCTACTGTCACTTACATCAGTTTATTACGCTTCGTTGCAAGTCTGAATAACTTTTACTTTCCACTGCAGGGGGGCGCGGTAACCCTACTCCCAAACTCAAACTCTTTAGGCCGGACATGCGACTGTTATGGATGTATTAAAACTCTCATGGCAGCGTTGGGGTCAATGTCTTCTTTCAATACACATTTTTTCCCCTCTCTCTCTCTCTGTCGCATTGTCATTTTGAATGACGGTGGCGAAGGAAAAAGGGGGGGGGCGGGGTCCCCCTTTGTGCGTACAATGTGACCTTTGGTATGGCACGTTTTCCAGGAGTAATTATAGTATGCGCTCCTTTCAGCTTTTCCATTGTTATCAATATAAAGTGGTCCTCACCCCTCACCCCACCCCCAAGGCTCCAGGTCCCGTGCGGTAGCTTAGGGGAGTTGTCGCTTCGTACTGGTTTAAAGCATATGTACTGACTCCTTTAGCTCTCTTGCCTTCTTGTGACCCGTTGCCAGTTGCGCTTGACCCCTCCTTCTTCTTGTCTCAGTCTGGTCATCGAGCGAATGGAGGTACATATTGCGTAAAAGGAATAGAAAATTCAGACTTTATCCTTTTTTATTTAGATATTATTATTATTATTATTATTATTATTATTATTATTATTATTATTATTATTATTATTATTATTATTATTATTATTTTTGTTCCAACTTCCTGCCTTTCCTTAATTTGTTGCGTAAAAAGAATTGAAAATTCGTCCTTTTTCCTTTTTTATTTAGATGGTAGTTATTATTATTATTATTATTATTATTATTATTATTATTATTTGTTCCAGCCACCTATCTTTCCTTAATTTCTTACGTCGAAGGAATTGACAATTCATCCATATTCCTTTTTCTGTTTAGATGGTGATTATTATTATTATTATTATTATTATTATTATTATTATTATTATTATTATTATTATTATTATTATTATTATTATTATTATTTGTTCCAGCTGCCTATCTTTCCTTTGTTGAACGTACCGATGAACAGGTTGATATTTTTTTTATTTTTATTTTGGTATCCTCTTCGTGCCCTCGACTCCTCGTCGAGTGTCCCTCGAAGGGCCTTTCCCCTGGCGCTTATGACGGATAATAGGCTCTAGTATGGGCCGCCTACTTGAAAGTATGGGATCAAGAAGACGTAGGTGAGTGGTCCTCGAGGGCAAGGTGCGTGTTGATTGCCTTTGTCTACGGCCTTCCTGAGGGACGATAAGCCTCCTCTTCGTCGAGATGTTTGGGTCAGGCGTTTATAGAGTCCAGGGTATATTCCTTTCGTGTGCGTTGTGCTGCCTCATGTTTTGTTTGGTGTCAGGCTTTTGTCATCATTTTGGGTTCTGCTTTCCAGGTCTAGTTTTGTTTTGGGTTATACTTCTGTATTCATTGTGGGTACAGCATTCCAGACTTAGCTTTGTTTGGGTCACTTCTGTAATCATTATGGGTACAGCATTTCGGACTTGAATTTGTTTGTGCCACACTTTTATGCTCATTATGGGTACAGCATTCCAAACTTACGTTTGTTTGGGTCACACTTTTGTATTCATTGTGGGTACAGCGTCCCAGACTTAGTTTTGTTTGGGTCATACTTTTGCACTCATTGTGGGTACAACATTCCAAACTTACTTTTGTTTGGGCCACACTTTCATACTCATTATGGTTACAATATTTCAAACTTAAATACTCATTATGGGTACAGCATTCCAACTTCCTTTTGTTTGGGTCACACTTCCATAATCATTAAGGGTACAACATTCCTAACTTACTTTTGTTTGGGTCACATTTTAATAATCATTATGGATACAACATTCCAAATTTACTTTTATTTGGTGAGCCCTTTATACACCTTTTGATTACAGTATCTCTTCTCATCGATGTTTTATTCAGGCCAGGATATGATATTTCCTTTAGGTATAATGCTCCAATCATATTATATATCCCACCAATCTGTTTTGGACGCTCGTCTCTCATTTACCTTATAATTAGCTCTTAATAGTGTTTGGCATTCTGTGAAATTTGAATTATTTTTGAATTATAAAAAAATCAAGTTAATTTGCTTTTACCCTGGAATATTCCCTCTCATCCTCCGTCCATGGATTGTAAGTATGCTCATGTCATTTCAGCGCTAAGAAAAATGGCCTAGGGAGGGCGGCTGTTGCAAAGTGCTTTTGCAAGCGGACGCTGCAAAATCGAAAAGGCAATCAGGGGGCTTACCACGCCAGCGGTCGTTCTCTCGCTCTTTGATGGTCTATTCTCTCGGTCGTAGTTTGAAAATGTAAAGTATTGAATTGCTTTTGATGACGGGGAGGCTCTCTCTCTCTCTCTCTCTCTCTCTCTCTCTCTCATTTTAGAGAGTTCATTGTGTGTGGTGTTCGAGTTCATGTTGTCTTAACTCTCTCTCTCTCTCTCTCTCTCTCTCTCTCTCTCTCTCTCTCTCTCTCTCTCTCTCTCATTTTGGAGAGTTCATTGTGTGTGGTATTCGAGTTCATGTTTTCTTAACTCTCTTTTGGAGAATTCATTTTGTCTCTATTTGAGACTCATGAGTCCCATGTTTTCTTAACTTCTCTCTCTCTCTCTCTCTCTCTCTCTCTCTCTCTCTCTCTCTCTCTCTCTCTCTCTCTCTCTCTCTCTCATTTTGGAGAATTCATTTTGTGGTATTCGAACTCATGATCCCCTTACTTCTTCTCTCTCTCTCTCTCTCTCTCTCTCTCTCTCTCTCTCTCTCTCTCTCTCTCTCTCTCTCTCTCTCTCTCTCTCATTTTGAGCATCCTTTCGTAAAGAATGTGCGGTTTTCGTGTTCATAGATGTCTCCCTCTCTCTTAGGCAGTGGATAAAGTACATAGTTGTTAATCGACTGTTGTGGACCGCATCTAGGATGGAAAGAAGAGAGATCAAACAAAGGCTTCGTGTTCATTGACCCGTCAAAAATATATATATACCATCAAAACAGGAGGGCCTTGACGTGGTAATCTTTGCCCCAGTGGGGCGAAACCATGCAAGATATTCATGAGACTCTCTCTCTCTCTCTCTCTCTCTCTCTCTCTCTCTCTCTCTTTCCTTCAAGAATTTCCCTTCGTCAGTGACTAAAGTATTTTTATTCCTAGACATTTAATGTTTTAAAATTATTGATTGAATAACCAATTTTTCATAAAGTATGGAAAGTAGGTTGTGCGTTACCAGTGTTTTGATGTTAATATTCTTTTAGAGGATATTTTAAATGTCCGTATGTTTTTGTAAACAATGCCCACATATCTATTGTCCTTATTTTGAGTTTTCTGAAAAGAAAACTATTGTGCCGGCTTTGTTTGTCCGTCCCCACTTTTTCCTGTCCGCACTTTTTCTGTCCGCCCTCGGATCTTAAAAACTACTGAGGCTAGAGGGCTGCAAATTGGTATGTTGATCATCCACCCTCCAGTCATCAAACGTACCAAATTTCAGCCCTCTAGCCTCAGTAGTTTTTATTTTAAGGTTAAAGTTAGCCTTAATCGTGCAACGATATAGGCAAGGCCACCACCGGGCCGTGGTTAAAGTTTCATGGGCACGGCTCATACACCATTATACCGAAAGACAGATCTATTTTCGGTGGCCTTGATTATGCCATGTACAGAAAACTCTATTGCGCCGAAGAAACTTCTGCGCATTTTTTTACTTGTCTGTAAGTACGCTTCATCCTGTTTCTGTGTCTACTTACGTTTGGAAGATAAGAAGCTTCCGTCTCATATTGATAACTTGGTTGCCTTTTCTCGGTGCGAAGTTGAAAGTAGAGGAAAAAAATAATAATATAATAATAATAAAAAGCTTTCGCAGTATCATCGTTTCGCTGCGCCGAACCCCACTTTTTCCCTTTTTTTCTCTTTTTGCACCGTCATCACGCCGTAAGAAAACGCTGAATGGAACGACACGTACTGTATTAATGACGATCTCTCTTTAGGCGCTGTAGTAATAACTTTAGTTGCAGTGTCAGGCCCGGTACTTTATGCAATGTATGTGAGCCTTTGTTGGAGAATGAATGCAAAAATGACCGGCCGGATTCCAGTCGCTCTAACGGGGTTCTGAGACACACGGGCGAACGTATGCACGCACGCACGCACGCAGTCACTCCCTAACATTCAGGCTTCCCCTGTCACAATCCCCCTCCCCCGCCCCCGCCTCCATCCTTCCACTTTTCCCCGTATTCCACCTAACCCTAATATCTCTTGATAAACAGACTGCCATGTCCCGGTGATGGAATTAAAGGCTGTTTGTTATGATTGGCGGCGCAATGGGGCATGCCCTGTACTCTGGTTAATCCTGGAGGCATCCATGCACGTTGGTGTGCCTCGTATTAGATGCAGTTATTCCCGAATGGCGAATCCCCACCTTTCGACGCCCGTCGTGTGTCCGCTCTACCGGGGTCCTGCTCACCTGGTAATTGGCGAAGTTATTGGCAGCCAAAGATTTATTGCATTATGCAAAGATTTGCTGCTCCGTTGTACTTGTTGCATGGGCTCGCGGTGTCGTGTTGCAGATGTGGTGTGGTTTATTGTTGCAAAGAGGACTTCGTGTCCTGCCCCGATTTCTGTTTTGACGTGACGTCTTCCTTTGGGCCTCGAGTGACAGGTATCGTTCATTGACGTCACTTGGTCCAATGCATTACGGTGATAGAAGATGAACTGACTTTTCTGATATGTCGATTGTTCTTTTGGGGCTGTTAGCGGTATTACGCGACATTGGCGATTATAGGGCTTATCTTCTCCTCGGCTTAATCCTTAGTCGGGGGCGCTGTTTTTAATGAGCATTTTACAGGTGTTTTTGTTTTGTGTCCTTTCGTCTGTTCCTTTGCCTTCCATGCCTTCTCAAATTCCTTAGGTTTTCCTCTTCTTCGTGTCCTTAGCTCTTGCAGTTCCGTTGGCAGCTAGGTTTCATGCCAACTTCAAATGCTAGTTTTCAAGGATAACTCGTCCTCATTTTACATTTTATATCAAAGAAAATTGCTTTCTTATCTTGTTGAATCGCCAAGCATACAAAAAACCCGAAAACTCCATAGTTGTTAGAACAGGACGAGCTTCATCTCTACTACTTAAAAAGGGTGGGCCGGGACAGGGGTTTGAGAGCAGTCCACCAGGTGTGGGCCATCTGCTCCCTATTAGCAAAGGCAGGTGCTGTATGACTGGGTGATGGCGATGGTCACTTTTTATGCTTTGACCGAAGGTCTTTCATGTTTATTCATCGAATTTTTGGCGGGGGGCGGGGGAGAGAGTCCGATTATTTGCATCGTGGAGATTAATGAAGTTTTTTCCATACGGTTGTGGGACTGGAATTTATTTATATGTTTATTCGTCGTGTTTTTGAGATGCGAGTTTATTCGCCTTTATTTATTTCTTGCGTACGATTTTCATCAGTTTTGAGTCCGCAGACTAAAGAAATTGCGTAAGCCAAAGTACAGTATGTATTGAATAATAAAAAGAACATGTTCGTGATTGTTAGGCCTATGCTTGCCACTTTGTCTTCACGTATCATTTGCTGCACACACACGCACACAGAAGGAGAGAGAGAGAGAGAGAGAGAGAGAGAGAGAGAGAGAGAGAGAGAGAGAGAGAGAGAAATGGTTTACTATGATCTTTATGAATGTTTTCAACCAAGGTAAGCCTATTGTTTCGGAGAGGCCCTACTGTTTTAACAGTATACACTTTGACGGTGCAGTGAGCACCCACGTCTTGTGCTTCTTCTCTGTTTTATTGTTCTCTTTCCACCCTAGTGTGGGTCGACCATCGACTATAATATTGCTTTCAACAGAGGCTTAATGGATTTAATGAACGCGCCCATATCGGCTTGTTCAGTTCGAAAAGTGAAACGCTGGTAACTCAGTTTGTGAGGTGAGCGCGATAGTGCGATACCACAATAATATTCAAACTTTGACATGAAACTGGTCACATTTGTTTTACTTTCTCTCTCGTCGCCTCTTCTCTTCTGTAAGAAGGGAGGTCCTTTCCCTCTTAACACACACACAGAGAGAGAGAGCTGAGCGGTCTTCCACAGTGATTGTCGTACTTTGACATGAAACTAGTCACATTTGTTATAAACTTTCTCTCTCGTCGCCTCTTCTCCTCTGCAAGAAGGGAAGGCCTTTCCCTCTTAACAGAGAGAGAGAGAGAGAGAGAGAGAGAGAGAGAGAGAGAGAGAGCTGAGCTGAGTGGTCTTCCACAGCGATTGTCATACTTTGACATGAAACTGGTCATAATTGTTATAAACTCTCTCTCTCGTCGCCTCTTCTCTTCTGCATGACGGGAGAGCCTTTCCCTTTTCACAGAGAGAGAGAGAGAGAGAGAGAGAGAGAGAGTTTTTAAAGTCGACGCTATGGGCAAAGACACTCCAACTGAGAACCGCGGATTGGGAACTTGTGGCGAATCGTGTTGTTGGTGGAGGATAGGGTCCGTGGGGTTAGCTCTAGCGATTGGGTGCGTTGACCAGGTGGTGTGCCTCAGGCAACTCCGATTACCGGCCTTCGCGGGGTATGGGGTGTGTCGAGACCGAGCCCCGGGCTCAAACTGCCCTCTGGGAAGGCCGGGTTACACTGGGGGAATTTGTTACCCTCGGTGAAGCTGGGGAAGGTTCGATCTCATTTCATTTGATCACATAAATCAAAATTCAGACATCAGGAGAGGATCGGTAGACTATCTTGGACGCTGCACGCGATTATGAGACTACAATGACATATTGCGAGGATTAGTACAGGATATATCAGGATTTATCTGATAAATATAACTAATAAAAAAAAGACATAGGCTAAACTAATCTGCTATTAGAGCTTTTAGTTTATATAAACGCAAAGCATTAGTATTCGTGATTTTTTTATCAGTCACAAGTAGACGCATCTCCTGAAGTAAGCAAGCATACAGTTTACCAGCTGCTTGTAGCAACATAATGCCAGCCCTTGTACTTCATAAGAGGAAACTTCATCAAAATAATACAGCGCCAGACATGTATTTTCAACAGAACCGAAACTCCTCCTAAAATTGTTTCAGTGCCTTAAGTCTAAACCCCATTTTCACACGTTAGTACTAGTTTTGGCAAACAACACACACTTGTAAAGTGTGATATACGCTTGTTTTTGTTGATACAGTATTCTCCTCTTCTCTTCTGGAGGCATTATGAAATCAAAGCAGGTCCTGAACCTTCCATTTTGAAAAGCGAGAGTCCATGGTGGCATAAGGCCAGCTCCGTCTGTCGACAGCAGCCGTGAATTATTGTATGTCAACGAAAGTAACCGGTGGTGTTGAAGGCCGAAGTGGAAGGCCGCACCCGGAACTGCAGAAGTCTCAGCGAGCTCTTCTTGGTGCGAGCAGTTGCACTACCTCGTGTTCCTGGCTGCTTTTGGCTTCCTTGATTGCATGACTCTCTCTCTCTCTCTCTCTCTCTCTCTCTCTCTCTCTCTCTCTCTCTCATGATCCTGGCTGCTTTTGGCTTCTTTGATTGCACGATCTCTCTCTCTCTCTCTCTCTCATGATCCTGGTTGCTTTTGGCTTCCTTGATTGACATGATTCTCTCTCTCTCTCTCTCTCTCTCTCTCTCTCTCTCTCTCTCTCTCTCTTTCATGATCCTGGTTGCTTTTGGCTTCCTTGATTGACATGATTTTCTCTCTCTCTCTCTCTCTCTCTCTCTCTCTCTCTCTCTCTCTCTCTCTCTCTCTCTCTCTCATGATCCTGGTTGCTTTTGGCTTCCTTGATTGACATGATCCTCTCTCTCTCTCTCTCTCTCTCTCTCTCTCTCTCTCTCTCTCTCTCTCTTTCATGATCCTGGTTGCTTTTGGCTTCCTTGATTGACATGATCTTCTCTCTCTCTCTCTCTCTCTCTCTCTCTCATGATCCTGGTTGCTTTTGGCTTCTTGATTGACATGACTCTCTCTCTCTCTCTCTCTCTCTCTCTCTCTCTCTCTCTCTCTTCTCATGATCATGGTTGCTTTTGGCTTCCTGGATTGACATGATTCTCTCTCTCTCTCTCTCTCTCTCTCTCTCTCTCTCTCTCTCTCTCTCTCTCTCTCTCTCGTTTCTGGTGAGGAGTAGAAAGGGTAAACGTGATTTGTGTTTTGTTTTGTAGCGAGGTTTTTGTTATGACGGTGTTATCAACACTTTTGTGCATTAAAAAGTCGTAATTAAACAACGGAGACAATGACAATAACATCAACACGAATACAAATACCGGTGATCATTATAATAACAGCGCAATACCTTTAATTATATCTTCAAGGTTATTTAATACTCCGTTATAAATATACATGTGACTCATTACACATGACTCATATACATATGACTCATTACATATAACGAATTACATGTGACTCATACACATATGACTCATCGCATATGACATATACATATGACTCTCATTACACATGACTCATATACATATGACTCTCATTACACATGACTCATATACATATGACTCTCATTACATATGAATTTCATTACATAAGACTCATATACAAATGAGTCTCATTACATATGACTCATATACATATGACTCTCATTACATAAGACTCATATACATATGACTCATTACACATGACTCATTACGTATGACTCATATACATATGAATCTCATTACACATTAATCTCAACTCACAAAAATTAGTTGAATTAGGAAACGATTTCTGAACCCTTGAAAATGAACCCGAGAGGCACCACTGAACGTGTGAAAACGTTCCTTCAAGACAACGGTCGTCTGTAAAGAACCGTTCAATCGTGCACGCAGAGCAGATTTTGCCTTCCCCACGATTTTCCGCAGGAGAAAGGTCGCTAATGCGGCTTTTGAAGAAGCAGTGAAATAAACACGGCGAACAAAGGGAGACTGGATAGAGATCGGAGGGGCGTGTCGTGGCGAGCCTCCGAGGGGGTGAAAGGGGAGGGCATGCCTGTCTTCAGAGAGGCCCTTAATCGCTGTAGACGGAGTTGAAGGGCGAGAAGAGAGGGACCTGTAGCGTAGCCCTTTCTATTCTTGGGGGAGATTCCCCCCGCGTACAAGGAAGTGGAGGTAAAGTTCGACTTGAGTGTAGGACAAGAGGAAGTCAGTGCATGTTTCCTCCCCCCCTTCGTCCCCCCCCCCCTTACTTTCTTTCGTCTCCTACAAGCACAGGAGTTACGTGTCGAGTCTCAAGCATTAGTAATTATACGTTGCTGTATCTCTCTCTCTCTCTCTCTCTCTCTCTCTCTCTCTCTCTCTCTCTCTCAACTCAAAATTGCATTATCACTGACAGCTCAGTTATGAATGGCTAATGTAATCTGAAAGTTTAAACGGATTAAATAAGTCCGGAGTGCCAGATTTTCCAGATGTCATTTTTGTCATCATGAGAGACTTACTAATTTTTTTTAATTCGTGAAATCACAAAGATTATCTGAGTGTCGCATGAATATGTCGCGTTCAGAATATACTAGATGGATACTTATATAAAAAAACTGAAATTTTGTCCAATATTTGTGGGACTCATTTTTATTTTGTTATGATCATCAGTAAAGTTAGTAAAGTACGGTGGAATGAATACCCAGAAGTAAATGGGATACAAAAATGAAGGTGATCAGAAAATGACTACTAAAAACGTCAGTGAGAATCACACAACATGAAGGTTACTAATTCTCATTTCGCTTTGCAAGAGGATAATCCATCTCCACCAATTAAAGATGATCAAGTGTTTTGAGCCTCGTCGTCGGAGATGAAAAGGGAGGGTGAATGATAGGGTACAGTCACAATCGTTGGGGAGACGTGAATGAGAGAGGAGTGGTGGGTATTGGAGAGGAAGGCAGTGACTTGGGCACAGGAGTGAATGAGAGAGGAGTGGTGGGTATTGGAGAGGAAAGCAGTGACTTGGGCACAGGAATAAATGAGAAAGACGGGAGGCTGCTGGGTGTTGGAGATCAAGATAGTACTGTATACCTCTGGTGGGAAGGTCATTAGCGTTGGAGATGGCGTTTTGGATAGTGGGCACTGTTGGAAAATGAATATCAATTTTATTATTATTCAGAAGATGAAACCTATTCATACGGAACGAGCCCACCAAAGGGGCCATTGACTTGAAATTCAAACTTCCAAAGAATATTGTTTACATTAAGAGGTAAGAGGAGGTAAAGGAAATTGCAGAAAGAAGAGGTCTTACTTATTAAAAAAAAAAATATGAATTTATAAATTAATAAATAAAAATGTATTGAAATGCAAGGGGAATAATATTAGGGTAGTAATGCCTTGCATCTTCGCTTGAACTTCTGACGTTCCAATTGCACCATATTCTCATGGAGGCTTTGTGCGATAGGTGTTGGAAATGAGTAGAAGAACGTCCGTCGCTTTCAGTCCCCCCCCCACCACCCCCAGTGCCCAAAAGACGCCAAGGGTGCGTCGAGAAGAGGCGTCGCTATTAATAGACGCGCTTCAATTCGCGTCGAAATAAGCGCGTTCCTTCATTCCCCCTTCGCACGATTCGCCGTGAATGGGGTGAATTGAAGCTGTGTTTATTATTCTGCTGTGACTTATTCGGGTGACTCGTGTCTTTTGAAAGGGCTCTGAGACCTTGTTGAGTTACATTTCATAGAACTCATTTGATAGGATAGGACTCATTTTGTAGGATGTACTCGTTGGGGGGGTTAGTGCCGTCATTGCACCTCATGCGGTGCACTGCAGGCATTACTGAAGGTTCTTTGCCGCGCCCCTTCGGCCCCTGGCTGAAACCCTTCCCATTCCTTTTTACTGTACCTCCATTCATATTCTTTCTTCCATCTTACTTTCCATCCTCTTCTAACAGTGTTTAATAGTGCAGCCGCGAGGTTTTCCTCCTGTTACACCTTTCAAACCTCTCACTCCCAGTTTTCCTTTCAGCACTGAATTACCTCGTAGGTCCCAGCTCTAAATTGTATATTCGATCTTCTATCCACTTTGTAGGTTCGTAGGATGTAATCTGAAATGGTTATATCCTTCATGGTATTTTTTCTTGATCTGAATAATTTTAATTTGAAGGAATATACCAGTCAAATAATGTTAATGCCTCTTGAGCATTTTGATATTTTAACGCTGACATATATATATATATATATATATATATATATATATATATATATATATATATATATATATATTTTTTTTCTTCTTCTTCTTCTTCTTTTTTTTCTTCTTCTTCTTCTTCTTCTTCTTCTTCCTACAATACCTGTCTGTATGTTTGTCTGTCTCCGTCTCTCGTACTCTCTCCATTGCTAATTGGAACCCGCATTTAAGTTGAAACCTCTAATTAAAAATCGATACATCTCTCTCTCTCTCTCTCTCTCAGTCGCCGTAGTTAATTGGTAATGGCAGTTGAATTGAATTATCGTGATATCACGTTATGAGGTTCTTCAATGAAATAAGCAACAAGGATCTAGGCTATTTTTGCATTAAAATGTAAAAACCTTCATTTGATACAAGGAAAAAGAATTTCATCAGGAAGGAAAAATATTTTCTTTAAATAACCATAGATAATAATCTCGTAAAAATACCTTACATATAGCTACAGAAATTCCTGCATTAAGCTAATGCCAAAATGTGATTTAGGTATAGAATACTAAAATGTTGGATCCGGGAACTCGGTCCTTAGGTATTATGTGATCAATCAAAGAAGACTCCTCTGCACATAATCCATCACTCTGCATTAGCTTATCTCTCTCTCTCTCTCTCTCTTTGTTGGAAAGATGGAAAGGAAAAAGAAGTTCATTCATACAGTTGGGAGAGAAATCGGTTGTGGGAGTTGGGGTGGAATGTAGGAAGTATCTCTCTCTCTCTCTCGCTCTCTGTCTGTCTGTCTGTCTGTCTGTCTGTCTGTCTCTCTCTCTCTCTCTCTCTCTCTCTCTCTCTCTCTCTCTCTGTTGAAAGATGGAAAGGAGAGAGAGATTCATTCATACAGTTGAGAGAGAAATCAGTTTTAGGGGTGGAATGTACGAAATCTCTCTCTCTCTCTCTCTCTCTCTCTCACACGGGTTCAGTATACTAAAAAGAAAAGCAACTCATTTTATTTCATTTAAATCATTCATTGTTGATTTTAATACGGACAGACAGTTCTTTTAAAGGATCTCCGTGTCAAACTTTTATTGAATTTGTTCGCTTTTGTTGAACATCGTTTTTGGATATGGGAAAAATAAAAAAATGTTTGTTAGATTGTATTTGAATATGCTAATATGCTCATGGCGACATTAAAACCATTTGAATGCTCTCTTGAATTCTTTCCTGATTATGTTTTGAGAATATCTGATTACGCAGGACGAAAAATAATTGAAGACTGAAATGGATGGTTTTTATATAAATCATCTTTGGAATGTCTCATTCATTTCACGATGCTTGACGGGTCTTATCTTATGTCGAATACCTGTTTTGATTATGTAAAGATGTCGAATACTTGTTTTGATTACGTAAAAATGTCGAATACCTATTTTGATTACGTAAAAATATTGAATACCTGTTTTGATTTTGTAAAAATGTCGAATACCTGTTTTGATTTTGTAAAAATGTCGAATACCTGTTTTGATTTTGTAAAAATGTCGAATACCTGTTTTGATTTTGTAAAAATGTCGAATACCTGTTTTGGTTTTGTAAAAATGTCGAATACCTGTTTTGATTTGGTAAAAATGTCGAATACCTGTTTTGATTTCGTAAAAATGTCGAATACCTGTTTTGATTTTGTAAAGATGTCGAATACCTGTGTTGATTTTATAAAAATGTCGAATAGCTGTTTTGATTTTGTAAAAATGTCGAATACCTGTTTTGGTTTTGTAAAAATGTCTAACACCTGTTTTGTTTTTGTAAAAATGTCGAATACCTGTTTTGATTGATTTAAAATGTCCAATACCTGTTTTGATTATGTAAAAAAAAAAAGGTCACCTGGGTAATATTTTGAATATTCGAGACCGTAATAAATCAAGTGGGCAAATCTCTGAATTACAACTTTCGTAAAAAATGAAGATTCCCCCCCTCCCCCCGCGTATCTCTCTTGATTCACTGAATCATTTTCCATGAAATGATTCGACACCATTCTCCTTAATGGCTTTAAAGCCCTTTTTTTTCATATGTCACTAAAATGCGCGATTTGGGTCGTCTCGTGCTTTCACCATAATAAAGTCCGTCGTAAAAATGGGAGATTTTGCTTGCACGAAGACGGGACTGTTAGAAATGGGAGTTTATTGTGACTATTAAAAATTGGAGAGTTTATTGTGACTTAGAAAGGGGAGAGTTTATTGTGACTGTTAGAAATGGGAGAGTTTATTGTGATTGTTAGAAATGGGAGAGTTTATTGTGGCTGTTAGAAATGGGAGAGTTTATTTTGACTGTTAGAAATGGGAGAGTTTATTGTGACTTAGAAATGGGAGAGTTTATTGTGACTGTTAGAAATGGGAGGGATTACTGTGACTGTTAGAAATGGGAGAGTTTATTGTGACTGTTAGAGATGGGAGTTTATTGTGACTGTTGAAGATGGGAGAGTTTATTGTGACTGTTAGAAATGGGAGAGCTTATTGTGACTTGAAAATGGGAGAGTTTATTGTGACTGTTAGAAATGGGAGAGCTTATTGTGACTTGAAAATGGGAGAGCTTTTTGTGACTGTCAGAAATGGAATAGTTTATTGTGACTGTCAAAAATGGGAGAGTTTATTGTGACTTAAAAATGGTGTGTGATGCCCGCACGCGTCGGGAGATTTCCATTCCACGAGGGGCATTTAAATGAGGCATTCGCGGAATTATTTCAAGGTCAGCGCTCTGCGTTTCGTGCCTTGGAGTCGAGAGATGGAATCTTTTGATAAGTCTGGCTGTTATTTGTTAAAGATGGAAGTAACAATAACTAAAATTGTTCGCTTTGGGAGACATGATTTCGGGGCACATTAGCTGAAATGTTTGAATATAGTGGTAACAGAGCTGTTATCGTTCTCGGAAAAGTAATGGCCGTTAATGTTTTGTAATAGAATTAACAGTAATAATAGTAATACCATTCTGCGAATTTATCATTTTTCCATTATAGGCAGTAAACATTATAATAAAATTAATGGAGATTAAATCTTAAAGTTGCACGTTTTAATATGCAAAAATAAACGCATGGAAATTTCCATCCGCAAATCACATGCTTCTGGCATTGAGAACCAGAGTTCTTGTGACGCGAGCGAATAAAATCTAATAAATTATTTATGCGCATAAACAGAGACATTTCAAGGTGATTCTTTTGCTTATATAAATCTTTCAGATGTAAAAGATCAAGTTTTGATAATATTATGGAGATGACTTTGCGGAGATGTAAGCAATTGCGATTTATATAACCCCTGAGACCGCAGAGAGGTGCATGATACTGTAGTGTCTTAGGGTGATATATATTTAGAATTTATATAACCGGGTGATATATATTTAGAATTTATATAACCTTGACTTTTATGTCCTTGTGGCTTAGAAGTGAAATCCTTCAGGCAAATGTACGACGATCGTATCATGAAAAAAGATATGTCCTTGTGGATAAGAAGTGGAATCCTTCAAGCAAATGAACGACGATCGCATCAAGAAAAAGATATGTCCTTGTAGCTTAGAAGTGGAATCCTGCAGGAAAATGAATGACGATCGTACCAAGAAAGATACTAAGAATAAGTAACGACCGTATAGACACGAAAATGGTAAGCATCCACAATTAGTACCATCATCCTTCACGGTAAATATCCTCGCATCCTCTTATACTATTTCCGTAACTTCGCATTCACCTCGCATGAGTCACACTCGCAGACGGCGCTCATAGGCGACGCCGCGACGGCCGGACGACGGACGGCAACTCAGAAGCAGCGAGAGAGAAGAGAAGAGTTTTAAAACCGGGAAGGAGGACGTTTGCGCATGCGCGAAGGACGTTTGCGCATGCGCGCTCTCCCCCAGAGGAGCTGTATACCTGAATGGGCCCCGAGTCGTCGTGACTCGTGAGTCAACGTTTCTGCGTGGGACCAGAACGATGAGTCATAAATGAGAACGCGTTTATGAGGAACTGTTGTCCTCGTTCAGGGTCTTATTACTAATAGCATTTGAAGAGTTAGTTTTGCTTATTGGTCCACTTTTATTTACTATTGGTGGATTCGTGTGGGTTTGTAAAGTATTAAATTCCGTTCCCTTTTTCTGTGGAGGTTCAGAATTAGGTAAGCGTAGCGAAATTGTATATACACACACACACACACACACACACACACACATATATATATATATATATATATATATATATATATATATATATATATATATATATATATATATATAGAATAGATAGATAGATGTAGAATCTACTGGTCACTTTTTACCAGATACGTATGTAATTATAAAACTATATATAATATATATACAGTATATATATATATATATATATATATATATATATATATATATATATATATATATATAAATTATATATAGTGCTTGTGTTCATATTCAAAATACACTGAAAGAATGACTAAGTACCACATTCAAGTATCCGTAACACCTGACTCACGCCGCTTCTTACGCCTGTAATAGGAAGTTCCCCAGAAGCCTTAAGGTGATTCATAATTTATTGTTCTGCGGTTACAGGAGAACTGAGGTGCTTAGGTGTGGTTTCCTAGTATCTTTTACAGATTTTATGGTGCGTTGGGTGTTTAGATGAGCTTAGGGCTGCGTTTAGAACTACCATGCGCCATGTGAATAATACACACATATATATACATGTGTGTGTAGTGAAAATATTCTTATAAAATTGAAAATGAATGTGCTTATCATTATAAGCCTAAAGGTATATCTAATTTTTTTAAACAGTTTGCGACTGCAAACTAATTTTCCATAATCCTAAGTCCTTATATCAGTATTTTCTGAATTTTGTTCACGTTGGAGGAAGTAGACGCTTGTTGAGAGAGAGGCAGACTGACAGGCACACCAAGCTTTATATTGTATCACACACTTCCCAATCTTGTTCAGTTCCTTCCTCACTGTTCCCATACAGTATAGTTACTTTGTATGGGCTGGGAGTAGTGACGAGTATACTTTCGACACCTGTATTGTTTCGTATAGGACAGAAGAGGGTTGTGGAGCATTGGCTGATATTAATAAGAGTTTTGTTTTTACGTAAGATGAATGAGTGAGAATACTTGATTATTATTTGTGAAAAAGGTTTCTTCTGTTGAGAACGATGGCTTCAGATGATGCTAGAGGGCTGGTTAATCAAGGTTTTCTTAGTCTTTCTGGATCTATATTAGATAGTGACCCACAGCAAGATTCGGGGATCCTTATCTAGGAATTATATTCCTTGGGGGTCATTATCTTTATGATATTTACAGTCTTTTGTTTATTTTTACGGTCATCTCCAACGGGCTTGTACTAAACACGCCGCGAAGGTGGATACATACCGGGTTAAAACCGGGGGGTGGGGAGGGGTCGCTGTCTACGAAAGACCCGTCTTTCTTTTCAATGTGTTCATTTCCTCTTCATTACACACCTGATTTCTAATACGGAAACCCGGTCGTGGTTTGCTCAGTGACGAATGACGTCACTTCCGTCAGCTTCCCGGACTTCCTCTTTAGATACCTTTACGCGAGATTCATGATTGGAGGAACTTCGTCGTCGATTGGAAAAATGTGATCCCTTCGATGTAAGCGGAGGCCATTTGGATGGGCGTGGGGACCCAGTGACCTAGTCTGACTCAAACTGGTTGAAGGGGAGGGGATTTGTGGGATGGAATGCCATGGCTTGACAGTGGAAGGAATGTAAAGTGTAATCGATCCGAGAATTAAGAGAATGATCATCACAAAGTAATTTTTTTTATCATTATGGCGAAGAGATGGAGACAGGAACGGCCACGGCTGCCCAAATAAAATCCAGTCGGGACGGAAATTTCCATTAATAGACTCCTCAGAGGATGTCGAACTACCTTCCTCAGAGCGAACAGGTTAAATCGCTCTCAGGAAACCAGAGGAAGACAGAGAATTCCACGTTCAAAAACTGACACGTTATAAACGATTGACGCTTGCGTTTGTTACCATGGAATTACGGTATGAAAAAGACATACGTTGGAGTCGTTATACAATTCCTTCCAAGAAGCTAAAGACGGCGAATGCGTAGATTACTCACGAATGGAAGAAAGTTTTAATGGCGTAAAGACGTACGAGAAAATAATATGTAGTCAGCGAAGCACGCTCATTCCGGGGTATTATCGGAGGTGAATGTTGCATGTTACATGGCATTATGCAACAAGTCGCCCCTCTTGCAGTGTCGTGCTTTCATTTGGATCTTGGATACGCAGGAAGGAATGCGGATAATCGTATTTTCATGCCTTTTGTGTGTTAATTTGCAGGATCCTGTTCGCGAGGTGTGAAATTATGTGAGTGGGCGTGCCGTGCTATGTCATTTCTATTGAAAGGAGCCTCTCTGTCAAAAATGACAGTACGACGACCCAGAAGGACGTAGTTGCGTGGCGGTACCCAGCAAGCAGAGTGGAAAGCAAAACAATTTAAAAAAAAAAAGGAAAATCAACTTTTTTTTTTTTAAGGGCGGGAATCACCCAGCATTTTTTTTTTTTGGGGTGGGGATTTCTTATGAAAACACCACCATGGTTTTGGAAATTGTAATGCAGCCCACTTACTAATGCTTACTTTGAATCCAGCATAAACTTTAGATTGCTTGCAAAGAGGAATAAAAAATGAAGCTTGTAGAACTCTGGTATTTATTGGGAAGTTACTAACATTGACCAAACTTTTTCATATATACAGTACATCATGATATATGGGGGCATACACACGCGTTATATCATCCTTTTAAAAGGGTATATTATGAATACAGTAAATTTTTTTCAAAATTAGATAATTACCTAGATAATCCGATAACTATAGGGAAGAAGAACAAAGTTAATTTAAGATTTTTGTAGAAAGACTTGTTATATAATTATTCGCGATGACAATCGAATCCTGGCCTTTCTGGATCTGAACATAGTCATGTTCAAACCCAGGAAAGCATAAGTACAGTGTTTAATCCTGGTCATTATAAGAGAACTTATACATAATTCCTTTTGGGTCAGAGTTGTTTCCGAGGCAAAGTTCTATGGCAAGCAATCGGTAATTTGTGGCTTAATGTTTGGAACTTTAGATGATGTAAATATTTTCATTCTCTCTCTCTCTCTCTCTCTCTCTCTCTCTCTCTCTCTCTCTCTCTCTCTCTCTCTATATATATATATATATATATATATATATATATATATATATATATATATATATATATATATATATATATACTGTATAGATATATAAACGTATATAAACACACACACACACACATATATATATACAGTGTATGTGTGAATGTGTGGTGGGTTAAATTCTCACATAATGCTCTTATAACAATGCACGATTTTTAAGTGAATATACTTGAATAGTGTTGGCTTTTCGCGTAGTTTTATTTTCACCTTCTGTTGTACACTTATGAAAAGGTAACCCTTTCAGCACTCTGTACGTAATAGGACCCTTTTGTCACGTGAAAGGCTCCGTCTCAAGAGGTCATGTCGTACACTTCGTACTCAGCAATCTCTCTCTCTCTCTCTCTCTCTCTCTCTCTCTCTCTCTCTCTCTCTCTCTCTCTCTCTGTATGTATCGTGCAAAAATGCAGGAGTGTTTTTCTTATCCTCTACATTTATGCAGTGATTTTTTGCTTTTCATGCTTTGCTTTTCATGTGGGAATGTGTGTCTTATCAGTTACAATCTACATTTATGCCAGTGATTTTTAAAGACTGCGCTCTCTCTCTCTCTCTCTCTCTCTCTCTCTCTCTCTCTCTCTCTCTCTCTCTCTCTCTCTCTCTCTCTCTGCTTTTCATGTGAGGAATGTGTGTCTTATCAGTTACAATCTACATTTATCAGTGATTTTTAAAGACTGCGCTCTCTCTCTCTCTCTCTCTCTCTCTCTCTCTCTCTCTCTCTCTCTCTCTCTCATGCATCGTGCCAATGGGCCTCAGCTTTGCTTTTCATGTGAGGGAATGTGT